>NW_027185854.1:1153206-1237842 GCF_028583685.1 Petaurus breviceps papuanus
CTAGTGAATCACACTCAGAGGCTCCATAGTCCTAACACTAAAGCTCACAGGCCCACACTAGTACACTTACCTTTAACAGTCAGCCAGGGGACAGTTAGTTTAAAGCAGAAGCATTTACTGAGATGGCATAGTTTGCATTGTACCTACAAAATGTTCCTTCCATAACCCTGGGATACAGGTTCCCCCAAATACACACAGCATCACTGGGAAGAGTTGGCATGAATTTGGATTATATTTGTAGTAAGGGATATAGGTGGCTAAGGCAAACCTCTTCTTCTACAGGCCCCAGAGTCTGCTGCTCCCCCTGACTACAGCTTCTCCCTCAGGCAGACCACCCGGTTGGATTCACTGTGCCTGCTCTTCCTTCTAACTCCACTACCAGGGCCCGTACTCTCTTGAATTCATCGTTGGCTTTCTTATCTCTCATTTCTTATATATGCTTCTAGAAGACACTATTCTCAGAACTTTCTCTGTGGTCCCAGCTTCTGGAAGTTGCTTCCTACTATATGTGTCTCCAGGACTGGTAAGCTAACTTTTCAAAGGCCTCTGGTAATGTGATCAATCTTCAATAGGCAATGGCAGGGTCCTCTCTAAGGAAAGGACACCATCAAAGAGAATCTCACACCTTAGGCAGCAAAGTGGAAATCCTTTGTCCTTTCTTAAATGTAGTAACATCTGATTATCTCTGTCATCTGCCCTTCTTTTCATGTGCTTAAATTACCTGGGGTTAAGGGATTCTCCGCTGATGAGAGGCATCCTGAGCAGCTTTACACACACACACACACACACACACACACACACACACACACACACACACACACACCTGCCATTCCCCACTCCAATTACAATACAAAATAATATATCACAAATATATATGCAAAGTGCAAATAAGTTCTTATGTAAATCCTGAAGAAGGAAAAGTCTTTACTGATTGGTAAATTAAGGAAGTCATTATGGTGACATTTAAGTACAGCTTTAAAGAGTGAAGAGGAACTTAAATTTGTAAATTCTCTCCCTACTATGCCCTTCTCCCCACAAAAATTCATCTTAAAGACCCATTCTCTTCCCAACTGTCTACTCCTATTTTCCCCTACTTTCCTCTTTGTTTTCTCTACACGTTTCTCTTGCCCCTACCTACCAAATACCATAACTAATATGTAGTGATGAAAAGCCCCATGAGGTAGCTAGGCAGCATGGCAGATAGAGAGCCAATGTGGAGTCAGGAAAACTCATCTTCCTGAGTTCAAATCTGGCCTCAGACACTTACTAGCTGTGTGGGCAAGTCACTTCACCCTGTTTGCCTGAATTCCCTTATCTGTGAAATGAGCTGGAGACAGAATGATAAACCCCTCCCAAATCTTTGTCAAGAAAGCCCCAAATGGGATCACGAGGAGTTGGAAATGGTTGAAATGACAGAACAACAACAGTCATTAAATCATAGAATCTTGGAGCCAGACAGGGTTATAGGAATCATCAGTTAAATCCCCTCATTTTACAGATGAAAAAATGAGACAATAAAGGGCAGTTTGTGCAAGGTCATCTGCTAGATGCTTGGAGCTAGTTGCAGATCAGAAAGAACTCAAGTCTCCTAGTTCTTAGTCATTGCTGCCTTTCAGATACTAAGTGAATTTGGAAGTCCAGCCCATGGTATGTTGGCATGTCCTTACAAGGTTTCCAACTCCTTTGTGCCAACTTCAAGGGCTGATGCAATATTGAGTGATTGAGGGGTTTTCTGAAAATTTGTAATATAAAATGAGATTTCATGTGTTATAACGAGAAGTTCTGCTGCCAACCTTGTTAAAAAGTTTTCCAATTGTCAGCTGAGAGGGAAGTGAACTAAACTCTTTCTGTCCCTTCGCAACAGCTATTTGAAAGCTTCTCTGCTTTTAGACATCGTGTACCAGCTTCTCCCCTTCCCCTCCTAACTCAGGATCTCATCTTCTACTTTACTGAGAAAATCAGGGCTACCACAGACTTTCTCTTCTTTCTGTTTTACAACCCCAAAACCCTACTTCAGCATCTCCATTTTCCCTTTAGCTTCAGACTCTTAAGTTAGAGGTGGACCTTCTCCTTGCCAAAGCTTGTGGTCTTGATGAAGAGAGAGAAAGCCTACATTGACCCCCAACTACCAAGGTTCAGAGCAGGGGGTGTCTAAATCACCAAGGGGGACATGATACAGGAAGCAACCCTTAGTTGGTCTTTGAGAGTTACTATGACTGGAATATTTTTCATCAAGCAGTCAAACTATAGCAATACATGGGAATAAGAACTTTCTGCCAACAGATAAGTGGTCAGAGGCTATGAACAGTAGTCAAATAAGAAATACAACATATTAGCAAATTTGGCTGTTAGATCTTAAATGACTGATATATCGTCTATTACTGGACTCGTACTCAAACCATTTCTAACTTGGTAAAACCAGTCAAAGCTCGTGATTTGCTGGCATATTCCCTAAAAACACAGGTCATCTCCATACCATGATGACACATTGCAATAGGATGTTAGTGGAGACTACAGATAAATACCATAAATCTATTCTGCATGTAAGTATCTTAGCATTGTCTAGGGCCATCACCCTACTCTAACTCTACATTCCTTTGGAGACTGGTTTTCCAGTGACTGGTCAGCCAATACAATTCTTTACTTCCTTCTACTCTCCTAGCCTTTGTCCCCTGGCAGTCATCAATCACATATTGTCAACCCCATTACTCTATCTATTTGCCTTTTTTGTTCCTACTCATGTGCTGGTAAACAGAGCTAGAGGGACTTTTCACGGGCTGTCCTTTATGTTTGGAAGGCTCTTCCTCCTCCCCTCTGCCTCCTGCCTTTCCTCAAGACTAAGTTCAAATCCAGTCTTCTACAATAGGTCTTTCTCTGTCCTCCTTCCATTTCTCACTTCTAGTTCTTGCCAGTGCCTTCCCTTTGAGATTATCTTCCATCTACTCTGTATATATCTTGAATGAACCTATTTGTCTGTATGCTATTTCCCCCGTTGGAAAGTAAGCTCCTTGAGGGCAAGGATTATGTATTTGCCTTTCTTTCTATTAATGCTTAGCATAGCATATGGCATATAGAAAATTTTTAATAAATTCTCATTGGTTGATTAATTGATTAACAAAACTGTACTGACTGGTCCACACAAATTTCTGTTTTCTAATCTCCACTGAGCCCTCACTGCAGTAAAACAATTATTTCATCCCTCATTAATTGATTCTCTCTTTGTCACCACAGTAGCTTCTCCAGATTTTCTCTTCTCTCTTCAAGCTTTCCACAGTCCCCTCTCTACCTGCTCTTACATGAAGACCTCATCTCATACTTCAAGAGAACTGAAGCTATTCCCCTTCTCCCCTGCTTCTCCTCTCATGCCCCATTCACATCATCACCTGCTATCTCCTCTTTTACTCCAGTCTGTGATGAATAGGTGGTCCTTCTCCTCACACAGGCCAGCACCTCTACAGGTACCATTCATCGATCCCATACATTCCCATCCTCTCAGGCAAATTGTCCCCCTCCATTATTATCCCTACCTTTTTTCTATTCTTCAGTCTCTCCCTCTCTACTGAATCCTTCCTTACTACCTGCAAACATGCCAAAGTCTCCTGTCCTTAAAAAAATAAAATTCTTACTTGATGAAACCATGCCTGCTAGCTGTCATCTGATATGCCTCCCTTTCTCAAACGCCAGCTTCCTTTAAAAATATATGTGTGTGTGTGTATGCATTTAGCATTTGCACTTCCTTTCCTCTCACTTTCTTTTAATTTCTTTGTAGTATTTTTACTTTGATGTCAAAAGCTCTGGATTTTGGCCATGCCATTCCCAAGTCTTTGCCTTTTGGGCTTCCTTTCAGGAAGCAAATGGAGGAGTCTTTTTATTTTCGTTTTGTCATCTGACTTTCTTATTTCTAGACAATTTTCTTTTATGATTTCTTGAAATATGTTATGCAGTTGGGTTTTTTGTCATGGTTTTCAAGAAGCATAATGATTCTTAAATTCTCTCTCCTTGCCTTGTCTTGGAGGTCAGATGTTTTTAATAATAAATATTTCATTTATTCTTCTACTGATCAGGCTTAGTCCTAATATTTTTTGTTTCATCATTTAATTTAAAGCAGTAATCATCAAAACAATTTGGTTAAAAAATAGAAAAGTTGAATAACAAAACAGATTAAGTAAACAAGACCCAGAAGTAAAAAACATAGTAACATGATATTAAGTAAACCCAAAGACTATCCCATGGAGGCAAAGACTCCTTAGTTTTTTGACAAAAATATTTGGGAAAACTGAATAGCTGTCTGACAGAAATCAGATTTAAATCAACTTCTTCTATCTACCATATGCATCTAATAAACTCTAAATGAATACGTGACCTAAATATATAGGAGATCACATTAAAACAATTAGAAGACAAAAGAAAGAGATAATTTTCACAACTATGGCTAGGATAAGAATGTATAGTGAGACAAGAGATAGAATGTATGAGGAAATAATATCCCTAAAGCATCTACCAATCAGGACCTCAAAATACTAATGAGGAAATGTGTCCCCCACCTCTTGGCACTGAGGTGATGCATGAGAGGTGCAGGATGAGACAGAGTACATTCCCAGACATGGCCAATCAATGGACATTGATCCACCCACATTTGACATGACTAGACATAGTTGTTTTAAGAGAGGGCATATACTAGGGGGCAGGAGGTGTGGGGAGGAAAGGGTGATAATGGGTAGTGACAGATGTGGAAAAAAAGAGAATCATCACAATTTTTAAATGCACAGAATTTAAAAGAAGTCCAGATGGGGATCCAAACCAAGCAATTTTATTATCATGTTAAATTTAGCATATATTTCTTTTTTTAATTATGTTACACAAATTTTCCTATGTATGTGCCTCTTTTCTAATATACTTTATGTGTCTTCCCATTGATACTATTGTAAATATAAAAATAGTGTAGTAGAAATACCCCAGAATTATAAATCAGTGTTTTGCTATTACTATTAATTCTGTGCCATTTCAGTAAATGCCTTTGCTTACAACTAATTTTGTCAGTTCACTGTCTATTAGAGGTGAACATACCAGTGGATGCTTGAGAGTTACAGTTTTAGGAATACAGACCTACAGAGTACCTTGAACCTGAAATAATTGTCCTCAGAGAGATCCAACCCCCAAGAGTCAGTGGGAAGAGGGATTATCCACCGAGGGGCCACTGCTACATTGATATCTGCCTTATGTGTGTTTTGTCTCTGCCTATAAATGTATATGTGTCTCTGCTCTGGAAATAAGACTTTCCCTTCTGTCACACCCTAGGAAGTGCTTAATTCTTACTTGTTTGCCTAATTGATTGATTACTAACAATATTAGTTTAGCACGATGCTTTTGTGAGGTGTTCAGGTCTTTTAAAATTTTTATCTTTGAGACAGTGATGTTTAATAGCATTTTTACTTATTTATTTGTTGTAGATTGAATGACTGCCTATTCTTTCTTATTCACAGATTTTTCCACATGGAAATATTCTACAACTTTAAGTGAAGAAAGCCCTCACATAGTACTCTCCAACAGAAATCTTAATAGTTCCCTAATGCATAATTTGACAGATGTAGATAAAAACAGCTCTCAGTTTTCAGATACTCTGAATGTGAACTTTGAATTGGGAAATGAAGTTTGGGATGATTTCAGTGATGAAAAATTAACCAGTGCAAGTAACTTCTTAACCCACATGGAGAACACTGAAACTCCAGATAAAACTGTTTCAGGTAATTTGCTAAATATTTATTGGAATAGCTTTTTAGTTTTAGCTTTTTAAAGCTAATTTTCACTTATTTTCTAAATAGATATTTAGATTCAAGAAACTCATACAATTTTAATATTGTGATAATAGTGAATTGAAAGTATTATTTTTGACATGTAGTAACTTTTTGCTGAAGGGTAGATACTACTTCAAGATTGTTACATAAATACCACCTTTAGATTTGGAACAAACCTTTGAGATCATTTAGTCCAAACCTCTTATATTTTTTTATTTCTCGATCTTTTTCCCATTTTATCTTTTTTATTTTTATCTTTGTATTTATTTAGTATTTTATTTTTCCCCAGTTACACATAAAAACAATTTTGAACAATTTGTTTTTAAAATTTTGAGTTCCAAATTCTCTCCCTTCTTCCCTCCCCAACCCTCATTGAGAATGCAAGCAATTTGATATAGGTTATACATGTGTAGTCATGCAAAACATATCCATAATAGTCATGTTGTGAAAGAAAGCATAGATAAAAAAAACTCAAGAAAAATAAAATTTAAAAGTAAGTTTCATTCTGTATTCAGACACCATTAGTTCTTTCTCTGGGGATGAGATAGCATTTTTCGTCCTTTAGAGTTGTCTTAGATCATTGTATTGCTGAGAATAGCTAAGTCATTCACAGCTGATGATCTTACAATGTTGCTGTTACTTTGTACACAGTACATTTCACTTTGCATCAGCTCATGCAAGTCTTTCCAGGTTTTTCTGAGAGCATCCTACTCATCATTTCTTATACTACAATAGTATTCCATCATAACCACATACCACAACTTGTTCAGCCATTCCCCAGTTGGTAGATATCCCTTCAATTTCTAATTCTTTGTCCCCAGAAAAGAGTTACTATAAGTATTTTTGTACATATAAGCCTTTTCCTTTTTGTTTTTTCTCTCTTTTGGGTTACAGATCTAGTAGTGGTATTGCTAGGTAAAAGGGTATGCCTGGTTTTATAGCCCTTTGGGCACAGTTCCAAATTGCTCTACAGAATTTGAATCAGTTCTCAACTCCACCAACAATGCATTAATGTCTCATTTTTCCCACATCCCCTCCAACATTTGTCATTTACTTTTTCTGTCCTGTTAGACAATCTAATAGGTATGATGTAGTACCTCAGAATTGTTTTAAGTTGCATTTCTCCAATCAGTAGTGAGTTAGAATATTGTTTCATATGACTATAGATAACTTTGATCATCTGAAAAGTGATTATATCTTTTGATCATTTATCAATTGGGGAATGGCTCCTATTTTTATAAATTTGATTCAGTTCTCTATATGTTTGAGAAATGAGACCTTTATTGGAGAAACTTGCTTTAAAAATTTTTTTACAGTTGTTCTTGCTGATTGTATTCCCCTCCATTCTATTCCCTCCACCCCCATTTATTCTATTCTCTCTCCTTTCACCCTTTCCTCCTTAAAAGTCAAACCCCTTATATTTCTCCAGACCTCTAATTTCATCCAGAAGAGAATCTCTTGGTGTGAAATTTCCATTACCATTGCTGATCAACCACTTGTCTATACCTTAAATATAGTTTTAGCAGGCTACCTAGGGCACTGACAGATGAAACCATCTCCTTGTCATCATACAGCTAGTATGTGCCTAAGACAAGACTTGAAATCAAGTCCTAGTGACTCCAGACCCTGCCCCCTGTCCAATACTCCCAACTTTGCACATGAGACATTGAATGCCCCAAGAAGAAAGGCAGCTTGCCCAGCGTCTCACACCTTAAAACTAAAGTTAGAAGGAATGTCTAGTTCAATTCCCTCATTTGTTAAAGATGGGGAAACTGAGGCCTGGAGAGGCTAATTAATTGGTACAGCCCTGCAAAAAAGTGGTTTGGTGACTGGAAAGCTCTGTCTGTACATGGTCGTGGTGAGTACACAGTGGCCCCACAGTTCTAGTGCTGTTCTAAGCTAGTCAAACTCTTGAAGCCGAATGCCTCACTGAGACTTTGGGGACACCTTGGAGTTCTCCCTTGCTTTCAGTGCTCTCCATACTTTGTAGAACATTGGAAATGCTGAATGGACCATGACTTAATCTTTCATATGCACCATAAAATTATAATAAATAAAACAATGTTTTCCTATCTAGCTTTAATCCCCTTCACAGATATTTAAAAGCAAACTGAGACCTTTTACCACAGTGAGTGACAAGCTAACCTGTGGATCTTGCACTTACTGTAGATTCTCACCACCTCTCTCTTTCTCTTTGCAAATTAAATTTGATCAATGTGAAAAGAGAATCTATTTCTTCCTTTAAACAGATTACATATCTTGGAGACACTGCTTATGGGACTAGTGAAAAGTCTCATTCAGCTGTTTACTGGTATTTTACTAAAGAATATTCTTATTGATACTATTCCTTATACAGGAAACCCTTGGCTTCCCAGTGCCGTGGGACATAGACCACCTCTCGGAAAGACACAGGACAGATTCCAAAAGGGAACTTCAAATAGGCAAGTTTTGGAACATTTCATAGGACTTTTGACAACTTTATTTCCTTCTGAAATTAAATTTAAAATAGGGTCAGAGAAATGCCAGATCACAGACGTCATGCTGTGATGGTGTACTGTTTAATCTAAAGCAGACTGATTTTAGAGTACTTAGAAAAAATGAAGGCTTCATTACTTGATATTGCCCTGAGGAAGTGGTCGCTATGGCAGCAGTGAATAACAAAATACAGAGAGAAGAAGAGAGTTCCCTTTGTTCAGGAACTGATTTTCCTGTTCCTTATTATCATTGTCCCTGGCTTCATATTAGTCGTGATAGTAGTATTTTGATAGTTCTGTGAGAGGCTCATCAATACATGGCATGGCTCCTTCATCTGATATAAATAGCAGTTGACATCAGTCAGTTATCAAGAATTTAAGTGCCTCTTATGTACGAGGCACTGTCCTAGTCACTGGGGAGTACAAAGAGAGAAATAAAACATCTTCATCCTCAAGGAACTTACAAGCATATACAACACATGTATTTCCAGTTCTCTGTCTCAGAATGGAAAAGCATTATTAAATGCTTTAAATGAGTACTTACTGTGTGCCAAGCACTGTTCTAAGCATTGGGAAGGTGAATAGAGAAGCAAGGCAACTTTTGATGTAAAGGAGCTCTGTTCTCATTGCGGGAGACAACATGTAAGAGAGTCCAGGTGAAGGACAGAGGGGGTTAGGAGTGGGCCTGACTCTGGCTGCTACCCTGGGGTACCTGGCTAGGTTCAGGTTCCATGTTGGAACAAAATGAAACACTTCTGGGTCATTCACCACTAATCAAAAAGGAGTTTTACTTAGCCACAGCATAGGAAGGATATCAGCACTGAACCTGGGAAGATATGGCCCCCTCCTCTTCATATTGAAATGTATCTAGTCAGCGGTGTGGAGTAGGGTGTCTGTCATGTGGTCTTGGGACATTGGTCGAGTCCAAAGGATCTGAGCTCCATGTTGGGGGAGTTTGTGGCTGTAGGTAAACAGGAAATCCCAGGAAGTTACATCAAGGGAGGCACAACTTGAGTTTTAACATCATCCCATCCACCCTACCTAGAGGCTACTCAAGTCCTACAGCTTTGTTGCCTTTTAGGGAAAAACTAGCCAGCCCATACTTTGGGGATGATAGAATTTGGGAACTCTGATAGACATTGGTCCTGTCTGAGATGGCGAGGGCCACATGGTCAACTGACACATCTAGTCAAATCAAAGCTGAGCTTGCCCTCTTCAAGAAGAGCCTTGAGGAGACCCCGGGCTCTTTCTTACCCTAGACAGGCACCAGAAGAGAATTTTATTGGAGTAGCAATAACTCATGTTTCTGTAGAACTTTTAAATTGAACATAGTGCTTTCCTTACCATGGACCTAGGAGCTGGGCTAAGTCATGGTGTCCTGTTTTTCTGATGAGCAAAGTGAGGCTCCAGGAAGTTTTATTGCTGAATCATGATTTTTCTAGTTGTTCTCTCTTTCTAGTATGACACAATTTAGTTGTTAAGGAAAAAGTTTTTCTGATCAAACTAATTTATACCAAGGTGTCACACCCAGTTATAGAATTAGGTGGATTTCAGAGACCATCTGGTCCAACATACACAGACCCTAAATGTCAACCAGCCACTGCTTAGAGACCTTGAATGACAGGGAACCCCATTATGTCCAAGGCAGTTTACTCTTTTTTGATAGTTCTGGGTGACTCTGGAGGAGAGGGTGGGGCACAGCTCTGTTTCACTTAAACCCAGTTTACTTGCAAGTCAGGACATCACCTTCATGCTATTATTGGGCCTCTTCCAGAATGAGGGACAGACAACAATGATAGTTCTATTTGTCAGAAAGTTTCTCTTTATACCAAGCCTACAGCTTTTTTAATAATATCTCTCCCATTGTTCTTAGTACTACCTTTTGCCAGTCTGCTTCTTTTCTACATGAGAGCCCTTCAGATAGCTATTATTCTGTTATTCTGTCCCCCGATAAGTCTTTTATAGGCTAAAATTTACAATTTCTTCAAGCTCACCTCGTGTGACCTGATGTTAGAAGCCTCTGAACACTTGGGAATCTGCTTTCCCAAAATCTAGGATAATGTCAGACCGGAACCTTATTTCCTCTTCACAAATTCTAGGGTGGAGTAATCACTTCCCCCCAAGTTTTCCATCATTTTTGCAGCAGCAGCCACTTCCTCCTTGTGAGTGAGAGTCAGATACAGAAAAGAATTTCCCTTTGTGGGCTCCTCCAACTTGGAAGAAAAACAGACAGACAGAGAAGAGAGAAGAGACTGAGATGGGAGGGGGGTGGAGATGGAGTTTGAGTTCTAACAGGTAATTGCATAACTTAAACCCCCATTCATGATTACATCGTGCCTTTCTGCCAACCTTGTGCTCTGTCTCCTGTTTTTGTCCAGAGGCCCTGTAGTATACAGTGATGACAATTTTGCTTCTATTTGCCCCTTCTCTGACCTTCACCCAAATATTCTCTCCTGTATTTCCCCCTCTGGTTCCTGGATCTTCTCACATGAGTGTACCTGCTTTATATACAGTGCTCCCCACCACCCCAACACCTTCTTACCCACCATGTTTCTTCTGAAAAAGGCATGTTCATCTGTAACCACTGTATAGTCATAAACACCAGGTCTCAGTGAGGCCAGAACCTCCAGGTCCTCTGCTTGCTTAAACCTGAGGTCCTTATATGTACACATGGGTTTTACTACTGACTCTCTTCTTGGAATCTGTTTTGTGAATTTCTGGGTGTTAGCTGCTATTCTCCTTTTCCTTCTTTGTGTGCTCTCTTAAAGTATCTAACGTGGGAGACATACCCATCATCTTCTGTCTACTCCATCCTTTTTAGTTTAGGCAAAAATATTCTTACCAGTCTTTGTTACATAAATGCCATCTCTAGTTTGGGATGGGGCCTAGGCCTGCTATTTTCTTGGTTTAGGAAGCTCCTAGATGAGGAAAACCTCTCTTATCATTTCAGGTCAAAGAGAAGCATTAGGAAGTTAAGGCACTTGCCCAGAGTTACACAGGTAGTACATGTCAGAGCTGAGACTGATATTGATGTGTTCCTGGCTTAGAAAGTGGCCCTCCTCACTGCTTCTGCTAATTAGTGATAAATATTTACAAATAGACCACCGTGAAAATTTTTGCAGCTTGTGTACAAACATTAATGGCTAGGAATGAAAAGGTAGAAGGAAGAGCTTTATAAGACCCTCATGACTTCAGTGCAAAAGTAGGAAATGTTGAACATGAGTAGAACTGTATGGCAAAGCGTGGACCAGGAAGAGGGAAGGAATGAGAAAGGATAAAAACATAGATTGTCCAGAAACTGCTCTCCTGTTTCATATACACCTTTTTTTTTTTTTAGAAAAGCATTGGAAGGTGCTGGACATGGCAAGCACCAAATAACACCATAGAGAATGAAATAGATTAAATTTTTACAGACAAGAGAAGACTTGTTATTGATTTGGGAGTTATCCTTGAGACAGTTGTATATGTAGAGTCGGGCAATCACTTTGTCAGAGAAAAGATTAGAATTAGTAAAAAACAAAAATAAAGAACAGTCATGAGAAAAAAATACATGGCCCACAAATGGAACAGCTCAACCCTGAACTCCATAGACAAGATGCTGAAAATCAAAAATGAGAAATGGAAAACAGAAATTACACTGACATCAACTGAAATAATGATTGGTAGTATATACTAATTGCCACAGCAAGGAGACAAAAGGAGCCTAGAATGTGCCTTTTTCAGGCCACATTTGACAGAATTGTCAAACTGAACAAGATGGTTGCCAAAAACATTACTGGGTTAGAATATAAACTCATTTGTAATGTCTTACAAAACAGGAAAATGGAAACTTATAAGCAGTGTCATTCCATAAAGTGGGGAAAAACAATGGAAAGTAAAACTAGATTAAAGAAAGCTTCACTAAATATTCAGCTGAAAGCATTCAAGGATAAACAAAGAAAGAGGAACACAAACAGAAGAAAAATGGGGAAGATTTCCATAAATAAATGTAAGAGTCTTCTCCTTCAAAGACAGTGGAATCCCCACACTTCTATGTGCTTTTAGAGGAGGTCAGAATGGCCCTGAAAAGAAGAAAGATGGGGAAAGCAGCTGTAGGAGACCAAGTGCTGGGCCTGACACAATTGGGAAGGTAGCGAGAAATATTGGAATAAAAGAAAAGCTATCAAAGAAAGGGGGTTGATATCGCAGTGTTTAGTGATAATCTCAGCCTATAGTAGTACTCTGCTATGTCTACAGAACATTCATGAGAATTGTCTATGCCCAAGTCAGGGTTATCAGTAAGAAGCAGGTGGCTTTCATAAGCCATAGCCAACAATAGAGCATGTCTTTACAATTAGCTGAGGAATGTAGAGAACATACCCCACTGTGCTTCTTGTTTGTTGGTTGCCAAAAAAAGCATTTGGTTCTGTAGATCAGAACTTCATCTTACAAACTCTTCGAACAAAGTGTCTACCCTCCATGCTTCAACATCATTCAAGATTTTTAGAAGCTGTAACAATAGTAATTACCCTCATCATTGACCCTCTGATAAGAAACATTGGGCAAAGCATAAAACGGGAATGTCTGCTCACCAAAGGTATTTCTGGCAGATATCCAGTGCAGAATGTAGTCTGGAGAAGGGAGAGAGTGCCTGGAGACTGTAAGAGTCTCCAAATGCTTCTATTTGTGAATCACATTGACTGATTGTATCAAACCCTGAAACACTGCAGAGTTTCAAAGGAATTTGACTGATCCAAACACACAGGAAAGATTAAGTAGATGAAGAATGGCGATTCCTCAGATTTCTACATTCACTTGGAGGGACACCCTATCAAACTTGTCCATCAGTATATACATCTGGGCCCAACGATCCAGATAAATGAGTTGAATGCAGAGTTGAACAGGAGGAGAAAGAGATGGGCTAGATGACCTTTAGGAAATTGCAAAGCTGCTTTAATAAACCCAAGTTTTGTATGATAGCAAAGACTTCTCTCTTTATTATCAGCATTCTACCTGTGTTGCCACATGGTATCAATAAATGGAATATAATTGTCTCTAAAGAATTAAAAATGAATTATCATACATTGGTCTGTGAGGAGTTGCATGGAAGGTATGAATAGGCTGCAACATTATAGACAATGAGGACCTTCAAAGGAAAATGGGAATAAATTATGTCTTCAAGGACATGGACGGTAGAAAGACAAGAGCCCACTGGTCATCTGGCGAGGTCAAGGTAAATAGGCAGAATGGTCTAGTACCTTACCGATGTCAAGAGAACTTGATGAAAGCCTCCGGCTTACTAGGTGTACTTTTTTGGTGAACTTTTGGCAGGACGTGGCCCAGAGCTACACAGGATGAACATTTGTAGACAAGTTGGGATCCGAATTACTGGATTGAAAAGAACACATACTCAGGTATTTGAGTGTATCCAATCATTGCCATGTCCAGCGCCTTCTAAAGCTATTTGCTTTTTAAAAGAACAACTTATTCAGGTAAAGTAATGAGTAACTAATGAAAGGGGTGAAGATGTCTTTCTGGCACTTCCCAAAGCACGCGATGGTGAGAGGCCGTGTGTTCCATTTATGTGAGATCAGTCCTTATTACTCATTACTTTCTGTGCAAGGCGTAGTTAGGAGAGGGAAGAGCAGAAGATTGACATCCAAGCCCCTTTTATGACACAAGTCAGTTTCACAGCCTCAACCTCGGATCCTGGTTCTTCTGTTTGCCCTGCTCCAGGAATTCTCTTTCCTGTACCGAGACAACCAGGGGCTCAGGACCATGCGATCAGTGTACCAGTGTATCAGGTCATGTTTGCCCAGGCTTCAGCATTACAGTCTACAGCATGCTGATAGCTGAGGACCAGCACTGGAACCCAGTACAATTCAGCATAAAGGCTTGAAGCATTGATGAATCATAGCATCCTACTTAATACCAGCATCTCTATACTGTTTTAAAGTTTGCAGAGCACATTATATACATGATACCATTTGAGCCTCACAACAAAATTGTGAAGTAGATTGTACAGTGATTATTATCTCCATTTTACAGGTAAAACAGCTGAGGCTCAAAGACCGATCGGTAGTAATTCAGAGACAAGATTTGAATCTAGGTCTTGCTGACACCATGCATAACACTCTATCTACTATATCATATCTACCCTCCCAAGGGATCTGGATCTGAAAACACCTGCCTACTGATAGTTGCACTGACAACCACAGACGGTGTTTCTGCTTATATGCACCCTATCACAAACACCCAGGGCCTGGATTCTAATCCAGACCATTTCCACCAGTGTCAGAATAAGGTCTGAATATTCTTAACATAGCCCAGGGAGTAACCTATCAACCAACAAGCATTTGTTAAGCTCCTACTTTATGCTAAGCATTAGACAGTGGATATACAAACACAAAGATTGAGCTAATACCTTCTATTAAGGTGCTTCTGTTTGCTCTAAACCTTGAGCTGTCTTGCATATTCATGGTCTTAAAAAGAACTAAGAGAGTGCTTGTGGGTAGATCAATGCCAGTCAACTACAATTACTGAAAACAATTGCCTTAAAATCATTTCCACTGATATCTGTCATTTGAAGTGCTGCATATGGAGGGCAGCATGGGTCCAAAACCACATGACTACTATTCTGGCTCCCTTGCAGTAGAAAAATTATGGTGTTTGAGGCAGTTTGATAAGGTAGTTACTTAGAACATTATGTCATCCATCATAGGCAAGCAGGTGGTTTTATCTACTTAAGAGACGGACAGTCTCAGAACTCATAAAAGTACAAATGTGAGAAATGTAATCAAAGGCAATGCTAAAGAGATATAAAATTTTCTAAGTAATAATAGCCACATTATTTTATCATTTCACAGTTAATAAAGTGCTTTCCTCACCACCCTGTGAATAGGCAGTACAATAAATATTGCCATTTTACAGATGAGGAAACTAAGGTAGACAGATGTTAAGTGACGTTCCCAGGGTTACTCAGCTATTAAGTTTCTGAAGGAGGATTAAACTCTTTTTTCCTAACTGTAAAACCAACATTGTATCCACTGCCCCACTGAGCTTCCTTTACATTAATATGTTAGAAACTCATTATCTTTCATAAAGTACTGGACAACAAATCTCCACAATATAAATACTGACTTCAAAATATCCTTGAGAACTCAACAAATAAACTTTACTTGACCATTAGCACTGATGGAACACAATCATCTGGACGTAACATTGATTAATACAAACTTAATAACATTTTGATTGATGCTGTATCAAATAAGCACAATCTACAAGTTATACAGAACAAACAGCTTTCAGAATATAAAGCTCCAGTAGAAGAAATTAAAGCTGTGTGAGAAGATGAGGAGGTGCATACAGGAGTATGCTGATAAACGCTTAACAACCGGCTCTCTGGGGAAAACACCAATATACATGTAATATACTTTTAAGTTTAATCAGTATTATTAGCATTTTCTCAATCACATTCCTAAGTCTAGCACCTCTAGACATTCAACTAGATTGGGAATCAAGCCCTTATTTGTAGCATTTGTCAGTTTATAAGGAATAAGTGCAAACACTGGAAATATAACATTCAACTCTTTCTCTTGAAGTGGTTTGAGCTGGCTCCCAGCACATCTCTGCTTGTGTGCCATCCCTGTGGTCCTATTTGCCACTAGGGTTACTCTGAAGGATCTTTCGGTGAATCTACAGATGATCTTTTATCTCAATATTTTGTTATTTTACAAGAAGTAGTCATTCTATTCACCTGTGTAGTCATTAGCCAAACATTAAGTATAAAGTAGAATAGTAGTATAGTGACTTGTCCCAGGACCATTTTTATCTGAATTCCATCAACAAAATATGGGAAGAACTGTGCAACATATCACTGCAGGTTTCAAAATTTTAACATATACAGGATACCTATAAAGACATGATTAGGTTGTTAGAATTGTACCCAAGAAGTTTGTTATCCTTTATAAAATGAGAGGTAAAAAATACCTCCACTGCACATACAAATTCCAAAGCAGCAATGGAAACAGACATTATCACAAACAGAACTATTGTCCACAACTACCCAGATACGATATTGACACATAAAATTTTAAGAACTTTTTTAATAGGTGTCACCATACACAAACATATACAACCTACATGAAAGGAAAAGCTTTCAAAATATAGAGACCTAGAAGTAGAAATCAGAACTATCTGGGAACAGAACGGGGTCCATGTCATCTTGTCCTGTCTGCTAGTCTGTTGTCCAGCAGATGCTTTCAGCAACTCTAAAATCTGAAACAATAAACATTTATTAGGCACCTACTACGTACCAGACACTGAACTAAGCGCTAGAAATACAAATTAATAAAAAGAAAGATAGTTCCTACTCTCAAGGAGCCTCCATTCTAAAAAGGGAGAAAATACACAAAAAGAGGCAAAAAAAGGTGGGAAGGAGGGGAGAGGAGACACTAGGGGATACCTGGTATGGGGGCATCTTGTTGTGTAAAGTTGTAACCAGTCTGGCAACAGATGCAAAGTAGAATGAGCTAAGTTCATTGTCTGCCTTCTATAAAGGAAGGCATTGGAAGGAGTTTGTCCAGTAAGCTTAAACCATAAGACTTTTTTTCAGTAATAGAAACTATTTTATTTACCTATGTAATGGTCTTCAGAATATTAAGTGGAAAAGATAATTTGTCATATCTGAATTGCACCAGATAACGACTTGTTCTCTTTCTGAATTCTGTCAAAGCAGTGATAGTGTCAGAACCAAGATGGTGAACTCCCAACATTCCCCTCCAAATAACTTTAAAATAACTCAAATAGAATTCTAGAGCCACATGATCAGCAAAAGGTTGGGGTGAGACATTTTCCAGTCCAGGTACAACTATAGAGGTCTGTGACACTAGGGTGGGGACTGACTGGGAACCCAGCACTTTGGACTTAGCTGTTGGCCTTAGCTGTGGTATTGGTGGTGGCAACAGTAGCAGCATTACTGGGAGCTCTCACTGCTCAGAAGTGGTAAGGAGGTTGAACCCCTGGTCATAAGGAGATTATAGGGGACCCCTGTGTGCGCCAGGTGCAATTTAGTAACCTCATTCCCCATTAGCCAGTCCTGAGTTGCAGTCATAATGGAGCAGGGGTCCTATTCCCCAAGCACAGTTTCAGGGCAGAGAGTGCAGTAGCACTTGTGATCTAAAGGGAGCAGGAGCCCTTCCTGGGTAAGGACCAGAATGTAGACCAGGAGAGCAGTGATGACACCTCTCCCCATATCACACTACCTTGGAAGCACTGAAAATTTGTAGACTCCCAGAACTAGCTGTGAAAACATCAGGGAGAAAGAGCAAGAATCTGGGAACAAGCTTCCCCCCCAAAATGAGCAGAGGCAAATGCTAACATAAAGTTCAAAGTCAAGAAATAGGCTAGAAAAATGTGCAAACAACAACAACAAAAAAGAACCAGACCATAAAAATCTGCTGTGGTGACACTGAAGCTCAAGATCCAAACTCAAAAGAAGAAAATGGGATGAAAACATCTACAACAAAGCCTCAAAGGGAAAAACAGTGTAGATTGCATATAACCCTAACAATAATTCCTAAAAGAGCTAAAGAAAAAAAAACATTTATTTTATAAATAAAATGAGAGTAGTAGAGGGAAACTTAGGAAAAGAAATGAGAGCAATGTAAGAAAATTATTAAGAGGGGCGGCCAGGTAGCACAGCGAGTAAGAGCACCGGCTCCAGTGTTGGGATGACCTGGAGATCAAATCCCGGGCTCAGACACTTAGCACCTACCCAGAAACACCTGGCCATGTAACCTTGAGCAAGTTACTTAACCCCGATTGCTTTAAAAAAAAATTATTAAGAGAATAAACAGCTTGGAAAAAAAAGTTCAAAACCTCACTGAAGAAAATAATTACTAAAAACTTAAAACTGGCCAAGTGGAGGCTCCATGAGACCTCAAGACAGAGTAAAACAAAGTCAAAAAATGAAAAAAAAAAAAAGAATAAAATGTGAAATATCAGAAAAATAATAGGGGTGAAATGCTGACCTGGAAAATAGAACAAGGAGAATTCAGAATTACTGGACAAAAATAAAGGAATTATTGTACTATCTGAAAGTCATGATCAAAAAATCATATTTCAAGAAATTGTAAAGGAAAACTGCTCAGATATCTTAGAACCAGAAAGCAAAATAGAAATAGAAAGAACCCACTGATTATCTCCTGAAAAAGATCCCAAAATGAAAACTCCCAGGAAAATTATAGCCAAATTATAGGTCAAGGAAAAAATATTGCAAGTAGCCAGAAATAATTCAAATACTATAGAGCCACAGTCAGGATTACACAAGACTTAGTAGCTACCACAATAAAGGAGGAGAGGCCTTGGAATATAAAATTCTAAGAGATAATGGAACTAGTATTACAACCAATAATAACCTCAACAAAACTGAGTATAATCCTATGGAGGGAAATGTTTTTAATGAATTAATGACATTTAATGTAATAGAGGCATTTCTGATGGAAAGACTAGAACTGAATAGAAAATTTGATATTAAATGCGAGATTCAAGAGCAACATAGAGAAGTAAATGTAAGCAAGAAATTATGAGGAACTTAATAAGGTTAAAAGCTGGAAAACAGAATGTATAACCCCGAAGAACTTTATCATTATTAGGGTAGTTAGGAGTCTACTTTGACAGAGGGCAAGGATGTGAGTCTTGAGAATGATCTCAAAAAAAAATGAAAGGACGAGAAAGAGGGGTGTACTGGGAGAAGGGGAAAGGGAGAGGAAGAATGGGGAAATTATGTCACATAAAAGAGGCATACAAGAAAGAGTTTTTATAATGGAGGGGGAAATGGGAGGAGAGGTGGGCAATGCTTGAACCTCGCTCTCATCTGACCTGGTTCAAAGAGGGAAGAATATGCATATACATATATAAAAATTCATCTCTATCCAACAGACAAATAGAAGGAGAAGAGGTTTAGAGAAAGGGTGAGGGTGATCATGAAGGGTGGGGTAGATGAAGAGAGGCAATGATCAGAAGCAGGGATGGGTAAAAAAGAGCAGATAAGCAGAAGAAAATAGGGTGAAGGGAAATACACAGTTAAATAATCATAACTGTGAATGTGAATGGGATAAACCCAACCACACAAGCAAATAGAAGCATGAATTAGAAACTAGAATCCGAAAATGTTGTTTTCAAGAAATACACTTGAAACAGATACATACAGAGTCAAAATAAGAGGCTGGAACAGAATCTATTTTGCTTCAGGTGATATGAAAAAGACAGGGGTAGCTATCACAATCTCAGCAAAGCAAAAGACAGCAGTGATTATAATAAGAACTACAATTTATGTAACCCTTTGAGACTATCAAAATGTTTAATATAGATGAAGCCCAGTGGGAAACAGCATGGTGTGGTGGATAAAGGGCTGGCCTTGTAAGCAGAAAGACTTGGGTTCAAGTCTCACTTCTGACATCCTGATTGTGGGATCCTGGGCAAATCACTTAGCCTCTCAGTTCTCTAGGTGACTCTCTAAGGCTAGAAGTTGCAGAGAAGGTGCCAACCTGTAATGGGATAAGGAGTTTTCTCACCAGTAGTTCCCTATGCCAATGAGAATTTAAAAGGAAGGAGTTAAATAGGTTGCTTCTTGAAAGCAGGGACTGTTTTGTCTTGTTAATCCGTAAAGAAAGCATTGTCCAGAGTAAGCCCTTAATAAATGCTCATTGAATGAAAAACAGATAGAAGAACTTCTTGAAATAACAATAGTTGTGAATTATGTAAGTGACTGAAGAAAACTATGAAATGTCCATTTCTTCAGTCTTTAAATGTAAGAATACTAAATTCCTTGGGAAGCATTGAGTATGATTCACCTGAAAGAAAGAATACTAATGAAAATGAGCTCTCAAGGTCTCTATGTAACTATAATTCAGAATCATAAAATGACATATGATGCTTATGTTTATATAGCTAATGTGATGGATTTCATAAAATTCTTCAAAGTTTATTATTAACTGTGTAATTATGTATTTCTTTCCTTGGTTATAAAATATTTATTTTAATTTTTAGATTTTGCCTGTCACCTGAGAGATCAGATGTTCGTTCACAAGATTCCATCATTTCAAAGTTTCATATGTCCTCCAAAGTGATATCACCTCAACAGCCTGGAAATACAAATACAGTAAGAAAACTAATTTGTGGAGTTTTATGTCACTTTTCAACCTTAAAAAATTGCTGTTACAAATATATGTATTATCACACTGAGGTGTGATAATTTTGTGAAAAGGAAAAAATACAGATAATCATTTGACTAGACATAAGTAGTATTAAAAATCATAACCTAATTCAAAAATGAATCCTTAGTCTTGTATATGTGAAAAAAATTTGACATCAATAAGCCAGACATTTTATTATATGAATATGTGATGAGAATTACTGACTGAATTCTTGTTTCAGTGAAATATTCAAAGAGCATTAATAGATTACCTATAAAACAATTGAAAGATAGAAAAAAATAGAAACTTTTAAAACTTCCTCTGTAATTTCATTTGTGTTTAGAGCTCTTGGTGAGGAATTCCTTCTGCCAGTACAGATCATCTGTTACTCATCAGTTTGTAATTTTCAAGAAAGACCTGGGTGCACTGAGAAGTGAAGGGCCTCACAACCAGGGTCTGTCAAAGGCTAGATTGGAACATAGGTTGTCCTGACTCTAAGCCTATCTCTAGCTCCACCTCCTATGCTGTCTCTCACATAAGAAACCTAGGCTATTGACTTTACACCAGCACCCGTAACACCACCAGTCCAAAGTCATATATTAGGAGCAATTCTCCAGTATTGTCACTTGACCCCTCATTCCTAAATTTGGAAGTTTTATTTGTTAACTTCATTTCCATCTGGGTAGATCTATGAGTGAACACTTCCACTGATATAAGTCTTAAAGTATAATTTTCATTTTTTTTTTAAGCAATCGGGGTTAAGTAACTTGCTCAAGGTTACACAGCCAGTTATTTCTGGGTGTGGTGCTACGTGTCGGAGCCCGGATTCGATCCCAGGTCATTCCGACACTGGAGCCGGTGCTCTTATTAGCTGAGCCACCTGGCCGCCCCTAATTTTCCTTCTTTAAATAAGTATCTATAAACTATATACAAAACCAAATCTCTTACCTGGAAATTTTCTTTATTCAGTGACACTTAAAGGCAGTTTGATTCAACAAGAACTTTATCACTGCCCACATTTTCCCATTTAACTTTGGCTAAAAATTACAATTCTCTGTTGGGTGGTAATGTGGGCTGATGATATAGAAATGAATGTGTTGCCATGTATGAACTTTCAGGATTTTATTTTATGATTAAAAGGATAATATGCTGATAGCATACACGTATTCTCAAATTTAAAAAATGATGACTTAAAATATTGTCTTTATATTATCTTTAGGTTTAAGAAGAGTAAAGATATAGATTTGTATTTATGTTTCCACTTTAGGAAGTTTGATTTGATATTTTTGTAGCCTCTGGTCAATTTTTAATAATTCAGCCATCATGTTGATTCTAAGTTTAGATCTTTTTAATTATAAAGAATTGATAATATTTTAGCCAAATATCTTATATCAGTGGACACTTGCTTTCAGTAGTCATATAACACTTTTATGAATGTCCGTACTTAAAATGTGATTAGTTGATGTCAATAACTTTCATTTTAAACCTCTATTCCTAGTTTCATTTTCAAGAAAGACAACATCAGACTCTTTCACCTGAAATAGAACGGGTGCTACCTACTATTCGATCAGAGAAAGAATCAAGTACTTCTCATTTCAATAAGAAATTGGATTTTTTTGTTAGTAGCAAAGAAACTGATCTCAGGTAAGGAACTTCAAGATTTTACCAGTAAAAATATCATTATAAACAAATCCAATACTTTTTTAACCTAGGTTTTAGGTTCATCTTTAGTCCAGGGTTCTTAACCTGGGGTCCGTGTGTCCTTTCTTCCCCAAGGTCCATGAATAAATTTCAGTAAGTCTGTGAAGTTGGATGAAAAAAAATTATATCTTTATTTCAATATAATTGATTTCTTTTGTAATCCTGTGGATTTTGTCTTACACATTTAAAAACTTTATTCGAAGGAGTCCAGAGTCTTCACCAGACTGCTAAAGAGATATATGACACAAAAAGTTAAGAACCTCTGTTCTAGACTAAAGTCAAAACCAGTGATTTGCATAAAAAGTTCAAGTTTTGTGCCCTTTAATGAGTAAGGTTCAGTAAATGCTCTTCAAGGATATAACTGCACAGCAGTGAATGACTATACAGTTGAGAGTGCCTGGATATTTGCTTGTAAAAATCTACTTAAAAAGTCTGACTGACAGAATTGTCCATTTTTATGTGAATTTGAAGGGGAGAATTCACTTAAGATCATTTAGTATTTCAGAGGATTCCTGTTAATCATTGGTCGGTTATTATACATCTTTCAAAACAAGATAGTATTCTAAAGAATTAAGCTACTTCCACCCAGTAAACACTTCATTGAACATATCATTAATTTTATTTTTCCGTATGATAGGGTAACTTTCTTTAGTAATTTCTGCTTCTTTCAGGGGCCCAAAGCTAATGACATGCTAAGACCTGTTTATATTCTTACTGAATATTTGTATTATTAAAGACAAGCTGTTACTAAATACATGTCGTTAATTAAAGCATGGTCACCAAACATATAATCCTTGATTTCATCATTGACTACTTTTAGGAACTAATATTATTTCCCCTAACTCTTTGTAGGGAGACAACATAGCATAGTAGATAGAGGGCCAGCCTTGGAATTCAGTTCAGTTCCATTAGTGTCTAAGTACCCACTCTTTGCCCAGCACGGTACTGTGTCCTGGAGGATACAGAGAAAAAGACCAAAATCAAAGCAGTCTTGGCCCTCAGGAAATCTCTGGACTTAAGTAGGGCCTCTGATTGAGCATGTGTCCCCATAGATGAGTCACTAAACCTCCCAGGGTTCCTGGCAGTTTGGAGAGATGGTAAGTGACAGGGAAGTTGTGATTCATGTGTGCACAGCAAGTAAATAAAATCAGGAGGTGCACTTAAAGCTCACTTGAGGGATTAATCTTATAGCTCTTGCTGAGATTATCAGTAACATGTTTATTAGGGCCCAGTTATTTCAATCCCTTGGGTGATGAGAGGCTTATCTCCAGCTCTGTTCTTTTCTCAGTGAACATCATTCTGATGATGAAGAAAATGAAATGAAGCCTTTTCTTGGGATGTTTGATGGGATTTTCTAAAAGAAGCAAACAAGATGCTGCATGTATTATATTAGTATCATAAAGAATAGAAAATAGATTGTGATACCTTAAAAATAATTAGTTCATTGTTCAGATTTTTCTCAAAAATTTAACAGTTGTATTACCTTCATTGGAAAGGATTTCACTTTTATCTTTTCATTTTAAAATTTAACCTTTTAAAATTAATTTTATGATGGCTTTATTTCAGGAAGTTAATAATTACATAGTACTTAGAGAGAATTATTTGGTGATTAATTTAAATTTGATGGAATTTTGATTGCAACCATTTTTTTTTCAATTTATGAAAGTAAGAGAAAAGGTGATCTCTAAAGTCAAGGTAGTGGTAGTTCACATGTATTTCCTGTGATTTATAGATTGTTAAGCAGTGTAATTCATGTGCCTTTACTCAGTATATTTGAAATAATACATTTCTGATTGAATGTCATAATGTAATAATGAGTAAAAAGTAAAAAATATCAAACAGCATGGAGTGTTCTTTTTCTCTTTTTCTGAAAGTGTTAATTCTAAAAGCTATATCAAGTTTATTTATTCATTTATCTATCAACAAACATTTATTGAAGTTACTAAATATGTTATATCCTTGACAGTGAAATCTCTGCTGGGTACAGACCCCAGAGAGGTCAAAGAGGGAGAGAAAAGGCCCATATCATGGCAGGGCAAGTCAACAAACATTTATTAAGCATCTTCTATCTGCCAGGTACTGTGCTAAATGCTGGAAATACAGAGAAAAACCAAAGCATCCCTCAAGGAACTCAAAATGTGGTGGAGAAACAACATTTGCATAGTGAAAATAGCTTTGTACAAACAATATGTGTAAAACATACAAATGTATACGCGTATTGCATGTATACATACATAGACACGATAAATTAGAGATAGTCTCAAGAACAGCCACTGACATTAAAGGAGATCAGAAAGCACTTCCTGCAGAAGGTGGGATTTGAGCTGAGACTTGAGGAAAGTCAGAGACAGAGATGAGGTGGGAGGGAGATCCAGGCATGAGAGAGTCAGAGGAAATTCCTGGAGTTTGGAGATGGGGGGTAGGGGGATCTTATGCAGCAAATAGCAAGGGTGTCAGTGTCAGTAGATCAGAGTATATGAAGGGGAATAACATGTAAGAAGACTAGAAAGTTAAGACAGGACCTGATTGTAAAGGGCTTTAAAAGCCAAAGTGTGTTTTATATTTGCCCAGGAAAGTAGCCAGTAGACAGAGTTTGAAGTTAAGAGAGAGGGGATCATTAAGTGGACAGTCGGCTACAAAAGACAGAAAGGAGCTTGTGCAGATAGAAGGGTATGCCTTGAAAAGAAGGATCACCTTGTTGTGTGAGCTAGGGGTGAAGAAAGAGATAGTGACAGATGGCATCTGGGAGATGAGGAAGAAGGGAAAAGAGGGAGTTCTTGGGGAATGACCTCAATTTTTTCACTGAAATACAAGGCAAGGTTCTATAAATATTCCTATCAGTACATACATAAACTTTTGTGGAAACAAAGTGAGTGTCCATCTATTGGGCGATGGTGAAGCAAGTTCTGATATATGGTAATGGAATATTATTGTTCAATTCTCAAATGGATCTGTGACTTCATTAATTTGGAAGTTCCCTCCAACAATGCAGAACTCACCCATCCATGCACACGCTATGTAACTCTTGTCCAGGTCCTCCCATAAATTTGCCACATAGGATCTATGTAACATGTGGGAAGCCTTCCTCGCTTTTTCCTAACATTGCATTTCTTTGATAACATTTTTTGCTATTTTTTTTTCTTTGAAGCTCTTCATGGGTTTTATGTTACAACTTACTAACATCCACCATGTTCCTCTCCATTGTCTTCTGTGTGGTCATTATTTTTAATTCTCTGGAAGCTGTCGTATGCTGGTTCCCAGTGTTATATAGCAAAACAAGTAGCTTGTTGGTATTAAAGAGATGAGCCTTTATTTCCATTGGTACCTTGAGGTCATTAAAGGAAATTTGCGATTTCTAGAAGGAACTATCATCTACTTTCCTCCTCCAGTGCATTCTAGTTTCAACTCATTGCCCATTGGTATTGTCCGACCCAGATATGCATAGTGATAGAAAAGCTCTATTGGATGTCCA
Source organism: Petaurus breviceps papuanus (assembly GCF_028583685.1). Taxonomy (NCBI): domain Eukaryota; kingdom Metazoa; phylum Chordata; class Mammalia; order Diprotodontia; family Petauridae; genus Petaurus; species Petaurus breviceps. The sequence goes on from NW_027185854.1 coordinate 1,178,825, forward strand.
TCCAAATTAATGTCACTTTCTGGGTGATAGACATTTACATCCACTTTGTCTTTCCTATGTGGATGATAGTCAGACTAAACTCTTTTGATGTGTTATAGGAAAGGAAAGGAAAACAACATTAAAAGGCATCAAAATTTAGATACTTTTAAGTCTTGTCTCCAGAGGATTGATGCAGAGAATAACTCTCTTCTTCACAGAGAGGCGATGGACTATGCATATGCATATTGTCAGACGTGGTCAGTGTACTTTACTGTACTCTGTTAAAAGGGAGGATTTCATTGCCAGGTAGCATTGGGAAAAGAGTCATTTTTTTTAAAGCATTAATAAAATATTAAAAACAAGCAGATATTTGTTGCTAGGTATATAGTGATACCTCACTACAGAAAGTCATAGATGACACTACCTAAATTATTTTTATTATAGTGTTTTGTTTAGTGAACAAATGCATATCATATTTCTTTAATTTCACTTCCATAAATTCTTCACTTAAGTAATCAGAATGGTCTGCTTCACCCTTATATTTAAGCCATACGGAAAAATGTTGATCTGTTATAATATTCAACTTAATACTTCTTGTACCCTTAATGGAGTAAGTAATTATACACAGATAAGATTAGCCACCAGGTGAATAACCCATAGCAAATCTTTCTTATTTTCATTAGGCCGCCTTCTGCTGTAATCCAGTACACGTCTGTGCTGATTTCCTACCCACCATCACTGTGTGCTGTGGGAATGCAAATTTTAATATTAACTTAATTAAAATATAATTAGAAGCTAAATCTGCAACAAATGAAACATTAATGCATTTCAAAGCAAACTAGAAATGTCATTTGGCTTATCAACTGTTTTGGTTTATTTGCACTATTTGCTGGCATAAGTTTAAGCTAGACCAGCCCCCCCTCCAAAAAAACTGCCAAAATTTCCATCTTCCCCACAATCCTTTCTCTAAAACAGGGCTTGACAAGTCCATGGTGCCATGGGCCATCCCAGTCACTCTGGTTCTTAGAAGTTTTTTTGGGCCGACTTTTTGTTTTTCGGTCATTCCTTCCCAAACAGGACACGCTTAGTTCTTTCAGGAATGTACATTTTTATATTTCATTCTCATGGTAATTTGGAAAGAAGTCTGAGCACTCTGCCACTACTACATGTGTGACCTTGGGCAAGTTATTTAACCTGCTGAGGCCTCAGTGTCTTTAGCTGTAAAAGGAGAGGAGAGGCCTGGAAACGAGACACCTTGGGCATCTCAGGTGCCCTAGCATTCATTTCCAGTGTGGGCTCCTCTGGCTCTCTTCTACCCAGAGGAAGCAGAAGGTAATATATGGAAGAGAGAAGGAGGCTCTGGGCAACAAGTTTTCTTCTCAATTCATTTATCCTCCAGCAAATGTAGTGACCAGATGAGAGGTCTTTCCCCAAAATCCTTTCCATAAGAATCTTTCCTAGAGGCGTTAGACTGATGACCAGGCATCTACTCTAAATAAAGGCAGAATTAGCCTGATCTGGGACCAAGCCTTATCAGTTTCTTAGTTGCCTTCTGCACAGGTGCTAAAACACAGGTGCCAAAATAAGGAGCCAGAGCTGCGTGGTCAGGGTCGAAGGGAGACACACGACTCATATAAGCACATATTGTGATGGAGAGGTTTCCCCCACCCTGCAGGTGAGGAAGTTCCTCATCTGCCTGGTCAAGTAAGCATTCTAATTATGAGGTCCAGTCACATCTTTTGACAAGAATTTGCCTCAAGTACACCTCATTGCTCTGACACTTTCTGTAGACCTTATGTAAAGCAATGGTAGACCTTCTACAGACCTTGTAGACTCTGTTAACTCTAATTTAGGTCTCATTTCAACTTTGCAAATTCAAGCCTAATAGCAATATGCTACCTTCCACCACCCCCCTTTGGAGTTTTTTTTCCTTGAAAGCTAAAAAATGTGTCTGTTTTCGACTTAAGAAAATCTTTATGAGCCCCAGTGAAGGCCCCCTTTTGGCTGAGAAGGGAGCTCAGACATTACATGGGCCATATGAACAGTAGCCACACCAGTGGCACAATAAATGATAGAGATGCTTGCATTCCAAAACAGGACTTAGGGACAAGGGAGGAGAGAGAAAAGTCAGGGTAGAGAGAACTCAGAAAAGTAGGAAATATCGACTAGAGCAGGTGGTAAAGGAAGGGAGATCTTGATAATTTTTTAATTATTAAACTTTACTATGACAAAAAAAAGCAATATATTGGTAACTCTTAAATTCTTATGAGTAGGTTAGGATAGGAGGAAGAATGGGAATTGCACCCGTGGCACAGTCTGCCCCTGAGTAATAATTTTTTTAGGCTTTTCAAGGTTGTATTTTCTATTTCTAATATAAGGACATATACCTTAGTTAATTCCTCACCTCAGACTTCATCCCAGTGTATAGATAACCCTGGGTTCCTGAAGACCATGTTAAAAGTTCAAATTCTGTCATATCTCTTCCAGTCTAGAAGGGCTTCCAATATGGACCTGATGACAGATTGTAAATCTACTGTCCAGATACTCTTCTGGCTGCATTCAGAGAGGTTCCTCACCAAAAGGTTGTCCACTAATGATGAAGCTTTTGTGCTTTGAATAACTCATTTTTTGTACATGGCCCAATTGGGAATTTATTTTGCTCGACATATATATTTCTTACAGTGGTTTTTTTCCCCCCTTTGCAGGAAAAGGGAGAGGTAGGAGGGAGAAAAAAATGCTTGTTAATTAAAAATAAAACTTTTAAAAGATAGTATTTTTGATTGACTTTCAATGCAAGTTGTTCTCTTTCCCATTTGTGTTAATTATTTGTAATATTCCGTGTCAGCTATTTATCTTAAAATGTAGCTCAAGAAATATTTACAGTACCTACGTAGTCTTGGTTTGAATTAATGTTTTATTAAGAGGTGATTATTCAAAAAAGCAGGCTTTATCTTGCCATCCCAGATTACAATGTTACGACATTGCAAAAAATCTTATTAAATTAATTTAAATATGAATGCTTAAAATTTTGAAAAATAGAAATAAAATTCTGAAAGATTTAAGAAAATGGTATGAATAAGTTTATAGTTTGAACCCTGTGCTTGGTAGCTATGAAATCTGTGTTTAAAAAAAATAAAGCAAAAAAAATTAAACTCAAAATGATGCAGCTTGCCCTAAATACTTTTTTGGTCACAAGAGATGTCTCAATCCATTTAAAACAGGACACATGATGAAATTATAAAATTATTATATAAATAATATATGTATACTTATATAAATTATGTAAGATTATTTTTTATTTTAATACTGATCATTTTGGGGAACTTGAAAGATTAACCAGTGAGATGCCAGTTGATAGAAGTCCTTAAGAACTGGGCAACAAATAATCTTTTCAACAATGAGTAACTTTCTGTAAGTATTCTTGTTAAAAAAAAAAAAAAAAGGAAGACCCTTTACTTTTCTGTTGGCAGTATTTTTATCTTTTAATGAGGGAAACAGTAGAACTGAAGGACTGGAAAGAATTGTAAAGTTCAATGGCCTAAATCTGACAAATAAGGAGACCTTAGCTCAGAGGCTGTGACTTTTACCAAAGTCTCATAGCTTAGTTATGAATGAGCCAGGACTAAATTTCAAGGCTTCGAATTCCCAGTCTAGTTCTTTTACCACCATATTTCAGTTTTTTTTTATTAGTGATCTTTTTCTTATAAATTTTCTATTATTTGACCAGAAATCAGGAACTTAATTGGTCTCTGCTATCTAGCTGCATTTGGCATTTTTTTAGTCTCCTTGTTGTAGAATAACTCAATCCTAAAATGTTTTTTCTCCGTTATTCCTGCTGCCTTTATACTTTATGAGTATTACAGTCATGTATTATAATGTATTGCATAGATTAAAGTTAGAATGTTCTACGTTAATGTTTTTTAAATAATACATCTTATTATAATGTTAAGTGTAAACACCAAAATACACCAAGGACAAATTGGACTATGAAGTTTGCATGGCTTTAAAAAAAATAAATATCATATTACCAGATAGCATTATAACAAGTATCTACAATTCCAAAGGCTTTTCTAGGTCCTATACAGAATTAATAGGAAGATTCTATCCCTGACCAGTTAAACTCTTGATTTAATTGAGTATCTTTGAATAATAATGAACTTATATCCTAAGAAATTAATATATAGAGAGTCAAATTTTGGGCAGAGGGAAAATGTTATTCAAGAATAACAGAAAATAGAGAAAAGTTTGGAGGAAATTAAGAAATAAGAGAGATCGGTACATTACTAATGATGTAAGGGGTAAGCAAGAGGGTGAAAATGTGGGAAAAGTAGAATCATTCTGGATACTCAACAGTTAGATACGGTGTAGGGTCCTTCCCATTCAGGCGTCTGATGTGTTGGATCTATTGGCCTCTAAGGATCCTTCCACTTCCGAGTTTCTGTGATTTGATGATAAAATCGTGATCAGCATAATGGTTTGTGATTATTTATTTGTATATCAAATAGCTAACCAGCATTTAAAATTCAAAATGAGTTAAATTTATTAGAATTCATACTTATTCATACTAAGTACAATTATGTTTATCTTTTGCTAAAAATATTTTTCATGTGGATTTTGGAAGAATATTTAGCACAGAAATTAGAATATTTCCTTCCATGTGCTTAAAGTCTAATTTTAGTAAGAACACTATATAAGGCTCCATATGTCATTTGCTTGCTTGCTTGATTTATGTCAGAATCTTTACTGATATTCTCTCAATAGTAAGAGAGGCAGCAATTAGGTTCTGGACATGGAGTCATGAAAACTTGTGCTCAAATTCCACCTCTGACATTTACAAGCTGTCTGACCAGTTAACCTTTCTGTGCCTCAAGCAATTCTCTAAACTTATCTACTAAGCTATAGAAGGGTTGCATCTCCTTTGGTGTAGAGAATCCCCACACTGGGGAATTATACTATTACTAGTAGTAACTAATGGCTTCTGTTTTCATCAGATTCGACCAAAAGCTACAACAGAATTTTATGTGAAAATATTTAGATCAGAGTCTATCAGGCAGCTATCCTCTCCATCCTCTTCCCAATCCCTAACACAGACTCTTAAAAACTCACCTCTAGTAGCAAAAGAGAAAATGGACATTTTTCTATACATCATGGCTTCAAAATCTAAGTCTTTTTCAATAACAGGATCATAGATGTGGAACTGGAAGGACTCTACAAGTCATCAAGTCTTAACCCCTTCATTTTACAGGTCAAACCAAGGCCTAGAAAGGGTTCATGACTTTTCTAGGGTCACACAAGTCATAAGTGGCCGAACAGTGGTTTGAATTCAGATCTTCCCGACTCTTATCTAGTACATCCTGCTATCTTTAGTGCTTTGAGATTTCAGGGCATCTTTTCTGGAGAACCTGAACTAGATTCAAGTGGCCATTATCCTAGCTTCATCCTCAAGGTCCTCCTGGCAGGACAGCTGTCTACCAAAGCAATACTACTAAGTGCTCCCCCCCAGACTCTCGGGGATCCTCATCATAGCGTCTTTTCCTCTGCTATGGTCTTGAAACAATGTTTTCTTCCCCTTTCAGTCCAGATCTATCAGATTTGAGTACTTCGCTTTCTCCCTTACTTATCTAAAATCTATTTTACCCTCTTTTCTAGCTCTTCCATTGGTTTATCCTTCCCAAGACCATTCAAAAACCCATTTCTTGTCAAGATTCAAGGCAATATATTTGGTTTAGTCACTGGAGTATAACCTTAGTGAACAAAGCTAGTGCAAGTGGGAAATATTTCCTTGCTCTCACTTCTGTGGTCATATAGTCCTTTGTTATAAGTTTCAGGGTATGAGTGTCTTTCTGTAATCGATACTGGGGTAAAGGGCTACAATCACACAGCCATTTGAGGACATTGCCTCCTTTGGGTTTCAGCCTAGTTAATTTGGGAATTCCAGGGCTCTGACTTTATGCAGCCTGTAACTACAGTATTTCTAGTTTGCTATAAGTACATACTTTCTGCATACATACAACTCTTCTGGTATGTGAGTTTTCGCAACTGTAACTCAGGCAATCGGGTATCTAGTTCATGAAGCAAGACTTGGAAGTAAAGACACAATACAATTGTATTGACAATACAATGAGCATCCACATTTGACTTCTTATGAAAATGACTTAATAAAATTACTCTTGAAGTTTTTCTATTTTTATTCTTAAATTAAATCTGAAAGAAGGGAAGGGGATTAGCAATTGTTATTAGTTTTTTTGTTAAAAATTATGAACTCTCAATATCTAAATTTCAGGTTTTTCCCAATTGGTTTTATCGCTTCATATGATTGTCTTTTCATTTTCATGGGCTGTCCATCAACCAACCATTTCCTATTCTTTGGGGATTTTCTTCAATTTCTATTTGCAGCACATTGTCATATCTCTTTTATTTTAAATTATTTTAATTTCATTTTTAATCTATAGTGAGAAATACCGTGATTTATTAATTTCACTATTCATGTTCAGAAGAACTTCAGGTGTTCTGGCCAAAGTTTACTACCTTGCTATTTGACTTTGCTCTTGAAAGAAACAAAAATTAAATTCTTCATAAAAAAGCTCTGTTTTTAAAATTATTCATTTGGATAATTACTCAAATGAATCTGATCTTTCTAATGCAGAGTCCTTTAATGATATAGACTCTTTAGTCTAATATAGTAGACATTTCTCCACTAAAATACAGGTTTCTGTATGTATTTGTCATCCTTCTCGAACAACCAAAATAACATAATTATTTAATGATTTTGGAAGTCTTAGCATTCACAAAAACAGTCCCAAATATGGCTGGGAAACAAGATACATGTATTCGGACTGGCTTGCAAAAACTCTGGCTGTCACAGTCCCTCCAGCCATCTACCTCTCAACAACATTTTGAATTGACCTTTGTACCTTTGTATCTAGTGTATTTGAGTTAGTTCAAAGAACCTGTCTGTGATGCTTCTATAAGCAGACTGCTGACCCTCAGTTTGACTTTGCCCTGTCTAACAAAAATATTTGACTTTTCGTTGTTTGAGTAGGAAGCACATAAAGAAGAATGAACTAACAGAACTTGGAATAATGCTGTAAACATGCCCCGCATCATTCCTATATCTTCCAATGAGGCACATGTATAATATTTTGGTTTGTAACTAAATGTCCGTGTACATTGGGTACTGTTATTTTTTGAAGCAGCTCCTATGTTCTGAAAGCTTACCAACCTTTACAGTACCTCAGATTTCTCTTTGTTTTTACCAATTGGTTGTTCCAGAGCAGATAACCGTATGTTTTTGGTCTTTCTCCCAAAGATTGAAAAGGAGAGAAAGCAGTATTGTAAAAATTCTGAAAGTTCCAGTGGTTGGTGAGAGTACAAGGGACAAGCAGGATCATAGAATGTTAGCACAGGAAAGAATCTTTGGGAGCTATCCTGCCTAACTCCATTCTAACAATGGGAAAACTGAAGTCCAGAGAAGATGTGAGTCAGAGAAATTTTTAGTCCAACTAATCTAGGGCTAAAGAGGAGGAAACACTGAGTTGGGCTCAATATACAAAGATAACTTTTCTAACTAGGATGGTTTTTAACAATATTAATAATCACCTGCCATTTAGGGCCAAGCCGTGGAGACAGTACTGTAAGTCCCACTGGCTATATCCTTTGGTCAATTTGGACAGACTGACAAACAAAAGGTAAACAAGAGACTGACTGACTGACTGCAGGTAAGGATTATAGAGCCCAAAAAGAGGCCAAGCCACGCTTAAAAGGATTGATACCAAGGAATTCTAGCAGAGCTGAGAGGGACAAGAACCAAGATGGGACAAACAACAGCAAATGTCAGTCAGAACAGCAACCCTTCCACTTAGTAGGCAGGTTACTTTGGGCTGATTAGTTTACCTCTCTATGTCTGCTTCCTTGTCTATAGAATTTGGATTGCAGCCAAAGGTTCTTAACATCCTTTGAGTCATGGACTCCTTTGGAAGTTTACTGAAGCCTATTTTCAGAATGATGATATTGAGTAAAATAAAATGCATAGGTTACAAAGGAAAGTGATTATATTGAAATACAGTTGTCAAGATGCTAAGCAACAATAAAAGGAAACCCAAGTTCCTGTATCCCAAGTTAAGAACTCCTATGTAGGTGATTTTTAAGGACCCAGTTCTGGCATTCTGTGATACTCATATGGGTGGTTGAAACTAGGGTCAGGTAGAGCTTGGGTCAAAATAACAGAATAGTTCATGAATTGGGCAATCATGAGCAGATGTGAAAAAAGTCAGCCTCAGGAAATCTCATTGCTAAGATAGCCAAGGCAAGAAGCAGTCAGACCAAGGATGGAGACATTATATGAATAATTCCTCAGACTGAAGAATTGCCCCACATGGCTTTACTGCCAAGCATTGCCATTTGAAAGGATGCCAGGAATGGGTACACTTCACAGGGGTCACATTGTCTTTTCTAAAAGGAGAATGTTTCAGAATAAAGTTGGAGAGGAGAGGCTAGGTGGCACAGTGAATAGAACACCAGCCCTAGAGTCAGAAGGACCTGAGTTCCAATCCAGCCTCAGACACTTAACACTTACTAGTTGTGTGACCTTGGGCAAGTCATTTAACCCCAATTGCCCTGCTCTCTCCCCTCCAAAAAAAACAAAAACAAAATAGAGTTGGAAGGCAATGAACCACCCTTTGAACAATAGTAAAGAAATTTCCAAGTCCTATGTCATCTTTGTAAACTGATCAGAAACAGAATCAGCAAGGTTACTTGAATCACCTGTAGAGTCCTTGATTTCTAAGTAGGTGATGTTCCTTGGATTATTGGAGGCAGAGTCCCAGATATTCAGCTCTTTCTCCAAGGAAGTTTTGCCCTAGACCCTAACATATTCCAAACATTCAAACTTTACATAGACAATGGACATTGTCATTGCACATACAAAACTGCAGGATGGCAAGAATAAATTTAAAAGGTATAATTTGCATGACAAGAAAGTATTAAAGTCAATGTAACCTCATTTCAAGGTATTTTTCTTTCTTTTGGATGTAATTAAAAGTCATCTGAATAGCAATGACTGTGTATTTGCCAATTAACCTAATAAGGGTCAATTGCTCTTTGAGTACCCAAAGAAATGAAAGATTGGAATGAAGAAAAAGCAAATTCAAAAGGAATTTCTTCAAGTGAGCATCCTTAAACTTGGTGGGCATGATTTATTTCTTATGTGCAAATATCACATTGTTGGAGTGACTGAGCTAGGATAAAAAGAGATAGAAAGATTAATTCTCAAAGGATACTGAAGAAGGCTCTCGTTCATCACTCAGGGGAAGGCACTATATAAATTACATTATAACAATACTGCCTCTTTCTGATATTGTCACACAGAAAGAAGAATTCAACATGACAAGAAGTCAAATTTATTCTTGTGCTGTTTTGATTCTTTTGGCGATGTGATAAAGTGCAGGTTGATACCTGCTTTTTATTTGATTAACTTCAACTTCCCTGGATGACTACTTGTCCTATTCGAAGTCTTCACTTCAAAGCATAAACCAAAGTTGACAGTATCTGTGTATGATTACTGAGGATAGGGATTTACAGTCTACACTTCTGAAACTACAGGGCTCATGCTGCAACTATGGGCTCAGTGTCATTTCAGCAGAATGAAAATGACACACCCAAACTGTATTTGTAATCCAAGATAGAACTGTATCCATGAAGCTATGAGGGGACGAAGCAGAGGGCTGCCTCTTTTGTTCATCAACCTAGGCAATCAGGTTTAGCTGTAGGGCCATTGGGAGGATTTGAGAGGCAGCAAGGAGTGTTGATGAAAGCCATCTAACATAGGAGAGAAAACAAAATTTTTTAGTCATGATTTAATTCCTACAGAATCAAAGTATAAACAAAAGAGAAAACCAAGAAATGACCAAAAATTCACAGGAAGAAACACTGACGAAGGAACTGACAACAACCTCATGGCCTGTATCTGTCTAAATTAGTAGTTTGGTATAGTGGAAAGGGCTCAGTATTTAGAATCAAACGACCAGCCATTTTGGAAAGCAATTTGGAACTGTGTCCTGAAAGTTACTAAACTGAGCCTATCCACCGCCCCGGTGATATAACGACTGGATATCAAACTGGATTGGGGGGAGGGTGGAAGGGAGAGAAGGTAAGCCAGCTGATTAATTAATGATGAAGAGGCTACCATTCTATTAATAGGAAAATGTCCAAACATATTCTTGGATTACTTTAAAATTATGGGTAATAAGAGTAAATATAGCAATTCATTCCTGTATCAGACAAGGGCAGGCTGAGGGATCATATACAAGGGAGGTTGGTTGACCCATATAGACTTGTTGTACACAGGGTTTGGACCCGTCAAACCTTGATATGGGTGAGTTATCCAAGACCAATGTGTATGCATGGAGAAACCATCAATCAAATGAAACATTTAAAAGCATGTTCCAAAGGTGAAAACAGGGATAAATAGCTGAAGAGAGTACTAAAGCATGTCATGGTCCTGTAAGAGTAAAACTCAGGATGAACTGAGATGAAATCCCTCTTTTTCCCTCAAACTCTCTTTTCCCCTTAATCCCTCTCCCATTCCCTCTCACTTCCCACACCCATGTTTTCTCTAAGTCTAATCATAACCAGTTCCTCCAGCTGTTCCTCATCCCGCATAAATTCAAGGGCCTTCACTATCCTACCTGTCCTCTAAATCAGCGCTTCTTAAACTGTGGCTCGTGACCCATATGGGTTTGTTAAAAAATTGACAACCATAAAAAGTTTCTGAAGGTACAACGACCAAAAATTAGTTAAAAATCAAACATGAAATGAATATGAGAAGTTTCTGGCAATGCTTGCCTGTCTTGCATCTTGCAACTTTACAGCAGCCTTGGTTCTGAACACAAAGCATACACACTTTACATGGCACAGTCCACAAACATGTGGAAATGCAAAAAGGGGTCATGAGTGGAAAAATTTTGATAAACCCTGCTCTGAAGGATGAGAGGAAAACACAGAAATATGAAAAAAAAAACGGATATAAGGGACAGATGTCTTGATTTTCAGGAAATGGAAGATAATGGAATCTGCAACATGGAGGCCAGTGAGCAGGACTATTCCTAGTCAAATTGTAGAGTGAATTCAGTAAGTGAATGGCTAACAAATATCTTATGAAGTGAAGCAGAGACCCCAAAAATGACTATGGTTTCATCAAGAATTGCTCATGCCATACTAACCTAATTTCCTTTAAAAAAAAATAGGATTAAAATTCGGCCTCAGACACTTAACACTTAGCAGCCATGTGACTCTGGGCAGGTCACTTAACCCCAATTGCCCTACCTTCCCCCCTCCAAAAAAAAAAAAAGCAAAAAAAAAATAGGATTAGTAAACTAATCAGCCAGGGGAATGCTTCAGTTATAGCATACCTAAATTTAAGTATTTAACAAAATCGCTCACATTCTTGTAGACAAGATGAAAAGATGTGAGCTGGACAGTGCAATGGCTCAATGGATTGGGAACTAGTTCAATGACTAGACCCAAAGAGTAATTTGACATCAAACTAGAAGGAGATTTTTAGTGGATTGAACATTCTTGGCCCTGTACTGTTTAACATTTTATTTGCTTTCTTACATAAAGGTAGAGATAGTATATTTGTCAAATTTTCCAAAAACAGATGGCTTAGTAGAATAACTAATATTTTGAAAAATAGGCCCAGGATCCCAAAATATCTTGACAGGCTTGAACATTAGGGCAAATTTAATAAAATGAAATTTAATAGGAATAAATGTAAAGTCTTTCACTTGGGTTCAAGAAATAAATGTTAACAATGAGAGATTAATTAGCAAATGGTTCATCTGAAAAACATGAGAATTTTAATGTACTAGAACAGGAGTAGGGAACCTGTGGCCTCACAGCCATATGTGGCCCACTATGTCCTCGAGTGCAGCTCTCTAACTGAATCCAAACTTCACAAAACGAATCCCCTTAATAAAAGGATTTTTTCTGTAAAACTTGGCCTCAGTCAAAAGGCCACACCCAAAGACCTAGAAGGCCACATGTGACCTTAAGGCCACAAGTTCCCCACCCCTGTACTAGAAGGTCAATATGTGCCAACAGTGTAATATAGAAGCCAAAAAATCTGGAAATGAATTGTCATCTGACTATCAGTTTAAGTAAATTCAGAGATCATTGCCAGAAGGATGACCACAGCCAATGAAATTTTTGACTATGGAAACTCATGAAGACTGTCTCCTAAATCACGGGGCAATGGTAATCTGCATCAGTGGAGAAAATACTCATCTCAAAGAGGTCAGTGACTCCATGAAGTATTAAAGTCAGTAGCCTGTCTTTAAAAAAAAAAAATCACATAAATCAAGCAGCTCCAAGAGAACTCAAGGGAAAAAATGCCTCAAGGTTAAAAAGTCTAAGGTAAGCACCCAAAGACTTTGGATGTACAGAGAATGTCCTCATTTCCAAAGCTGGTTAATCATGCAATCAGTAGATATTTATGAAGCACCTAAAATGTACTACAGTACCTACAGTACTGTGTCAAATGCTGGGGCTACAAAAAGAGGCAAAAGACCATCCCCACCCTCAAGGAGTTTACAGTCTAATGGGAGAGACAACATGGAAATAGATACATAGAAAACAAGCTATCTATAGGAAAAATAGGAAGTCACTTACAGAGAGAAGGCATCAGAATTCAGAGGAGTTGGGCAAGGCTTCCTGTAGAAGAAGGTGGGATTTTAGTTGGGTTTTAAAGGCCAGGAGATCAGTAGTCAGGGCAGAAGAGGGAGAGTATTCCAGGCTTCCAGGACAGCCAGAGAGAATGCCTAGAGCTGAGAGATGAAGAGTTGCATTCATGGAACATCCAGGAAGCTGATGTCACTGGACCAAAGAGTATGTATTGGAAGAGTACAATGTAAGAGGGCTGGAAAGGTATGAGGGGGTAGGTTATGGAGGACTTTGAATGACAAACAGCATTTTGTATTTGATCCTGGAGGCTACAGGGAGCCACTAGAGTTTATTGAGTAGAGGGATAATATGATGAGACCTGTGCTTTAGGAAAATCACATTGGTGGCTAAATGGGGAATGGATCGGAGTGAGGAGAGCCTTGAGGCGGGCAGACCCACCAGCTGCTATTCAATAGTCTAGGCTTCAGGTGATGAGGACCTGCACCAGGTGGTGGCAAAGGAGAGAAGGGAGCATATTTGAGACACGCTGTAAAGATGAAATCTATAAACCTTGGTACCAAATTGGATATGGGGCACAAGAGAGAGTGAGGAGTCCAGGATAATGCCTAGGTTATGAGCCTAAGGGACTGGGAGGATGGGGTTGCCCTTTGGACAAAGGGAAGAATCTCAGAAGAGAAATGCAGGTTTGAAAAATGAATAACTGGTTATTTTAGGGCATCAGAGAATTGGATTTGCTATTCAGCAAATTTTTGTGCCTCCTCTCACATTAATCCAATTTTTTTTAATATGTTATTTTCTTAGTATTTTTGTGCCTCTTTTACTAAGTTGTTCATTTTCATTTCATAAGTTTCTTGCCTCTTTCTCATTTCTTTCCCCAATTTTTTCTCTACCATCCTTACCTCTCTTTTTAAAAACTTTTCCAGAAATTCTTGTTGGTAATTGTTGTTCAGTCATCTTTCAGTGATTCCATTTGGGGTTTTCTTGGTAGAGATACTGAAGTGGTTTGCCTTTTCCTTCTCCAGCTTGTTTTACAGATGAGGAAACTAAGGCAATCAGGATTAAGTGACTTGCTCAGGGTCACACAGCTAGTAGGTGTCAGAAGCTGGATTTGAAATCATGAGGATAAGTGAGAATGATGTACTAGATGGAATTTAGAATTGGGAAGACCTGAATTCAAACCCCTCTTCAGGCACTTAGGAGTTTTGTGACCCTAGGAAAGTCATTAACCCTTTATAAGCCTCAGTTTTATCTGTGAAATGAAGGGGTTAAGACTTGGTGACTTTGTAATGGAAATGCAGATTTAAAGATCTTCCCTGCCCCTAGGCTAAAGTGCATCTGGAGCCTGGGGTGGGAGGCTTGTTTTTCAGTAGATACTTTTTGATTGGCCAGTGGGTCCAAAAGGTTGTTACATTCTCTGAGCCAGGGGAAGGCTATATAAGCCCTGATGTGTAGCTTTGTTTTGGGGCTCACTTTGAGTAGTGTTCTGTGATTTGATCTGGATTATGGGAAGCCGTTGTCCGGAGCCCCCCGGCTTTGAAAAACCCAGATGTTGAAACCCAGATGTTGATTGGATATGGATATAATGGTTGGACAGTTTGAAATATGTCTACTTGATCTGTTTCTGTTTTGATAATTCTGCCTGTATACTTTGAAGTTCGGGGTGCTGACCTCTTTCCCCTGAACTAGGTAAACGATACATGTTTGACTGATTAAAGTAAGCTTGTTAACCCATTTTGAGTTGCTTTCCTTCATCAAAGCAGATCCAAGAACCTGTGTTGGCAGCAAACCCTGAGGACGCTTGGGGTGCTTGCTGCTACAGACTTGTAGAGACCCTTCCAACTCTGCATCTATGATCCTAGTATTAAAAGAAACTAGATTTTGAAGCCATGATGTATAGAAAAAATGTCCATTGTCTCATTTGTTACTAGAAGTGAGTTTTTTAAAAGTATGTTTGTGTTAAGGGTTGGGGAGAGGATGGAGAGGATAGCTGCCTGATAGACTCTGATCTAAATATTTTCACATAAAATTCTGTTGTAGCTTTTGGCCAAATCTGATGAAAACAGAAGCCATTAGTTACTACTAGTAGTAGTATAATTCCCCAGTGTGGGGATTCTCTACACCAAAGAAGACACAGCCCTTCTTTAGCTTAGTAGATAAGTCTTGGAGAATTGCTTGGGACACAGACAGGTCAACTGGTTGCCCCATGGTCACACAGCTTATAAATATCAGAGGTGAAATTTGAACACAAGTCTTTGTGGCTCCAAGTCCAGAACATTGGGAGCAGGGACTATTTTTCAATTGTAATTGGTCTTTGTCTCTAATACCCTAGCATGATGCATTCATTACACATGGAAATGACTAAAGAGGAGAGAGTCCTCTTTTGCTCTGCCCTGGTCACACCATATCTGCAATATTTTGTTCAGTTCAGAGCTACATTTCAAGAATGATTATAAGCTGGAAAATGCATAGAGGTGAGCACCCCCCAAAATAAAGGATCTTAATTTTAATTTAAGTAGAAGGAACTGGGGTTGTTTGGACTAGAGAAGAGATTGTGAGGGGCAGGCTGTGAAAGGAGAATTGGGACATGACAGCTATTTTCAAGTGGACTACCACATGAAAAAGGAAATAGACTTTTCCAATTGACTTCAAAGGGCAGAGGTAGGAGAAAATGGTTGAAATTTATAAAGAATTAGGTTTGTTTGATAGTTTAAAAAGATTCCTAAAACTGAGCAATCACAAGTGGAATGTTTTGCCCTTATAGTAAAGGATTCCTTCTCATTGGAAGATTTCAGGTAAATGCTGGATGACCACTCACCTGGTATTTTGCAGTGAAGATTCTTGCTCAGGTTCTATTAGACAGCCTCTGAAGCCCCTTTCAGACTCTAAGAGTCTGTGATTCTATGACCATTCCTTTGTATTCAGTTTCCATTGTCTGGTCATAAAATGGTAACTCAACTTTCTGGGAATTTTTGATGCTTGTAATTGAATTCTCACTCTTGAGACCCACCATACCCCTCTTTCCAGGAGGCTCTACCACTCAAATACACCATCTCTGGTGTAAGAGAAAGTCCCAAGCTCATTTCTTTCTCATGTCCTCTCACATCCTGAGTGTTCAAGATCATTTGGTCATTTTCTTTTCCTGAATTCCATAATTAGTGGAATTTGTAGAATTTGAGAATTAGAAGGGGGAGGTCATCTAATCTAACTCTACCCAAACTGAGTCCTATCTAGTAATCTGAGGAGCAGTAGTTACAGTTACAGAGATAAGTAAGAGGAAGATATTTGAGAAGGGAATATCCAGTGATGGAAAATGGAGATGGTTCATAAGAATTGATGATATCTTCACTGTGATATGAGATGTTGATTTCTTCTTTGTATTGGCTTTCTGAGGAGTTAATAGAAAACCTCACAGACTCCAATGGAAAAAATAGTCTCTTCCTATTGAGGAGACAGAATGTGAGATAAGGACTTTAAATACTGCACCCCTCCTCCCCAAAATAACAACAAAACCTTGTAAAAGATGTCACCATAGGACTGCAGCCATTTTGTTACACCAAGTGTCAAGGCTTCAGTGATAACATAAACATTTTTTGTATGTGTTTTTAATAACGTCTCTTTAACACCAATATAATCTGGGTGATGGTATATGATTATGAATCATGGAACACCATGATTTCAGGAAAATTGTAATTGCAAGTAAGACACGCATTGGAAAGACACATGATGGGTGTTAGGAGACCATATTATCAGTGATACTTGCTCACTGTAAGTGACAAAAAGGCATTATCAAGGTCCTATATGATTGGAGATGAAGATGGACTGGCCACCAAACAAGAATGAGGATGGCCAATGGACAGGTTGAGTGTTATCTAGGAAATAATAAGAGGCTCAAAGGATCACCTCTCCCTTCCCCCATCCCTACCCAACCTGATGTTGAATAGATTGTTCATGAAGGATTGATAGGATGAGAACAAGAATCACATGATGAGATCATGACTACATCATAACCATGAGGAGTATTGAGGGTGTATCCACACTAAGGAGATCACAGATCCATCGAATTATTGTGAGGCCACTTGGAGCACGGTAATAAATTTGGAATCCAACCTGGGGTTTGGATCCTGCCTCATGTAATAACAACAGACAAACAAGTCACTTACACAAACCTACCTGTCCTCATCTGTAAAATGGGGTGATATCTCCTAGAATTGTTGTGAGGAAGGTGGTTTATAAACATTAAAACTCTATAGAAACAGAAGTTCCTATTACGTTCACATTTTGTCATTGAAGATATATCAAAGGGCATCTAGGTGGCGCAGTGAATAGAGCACCAGCCCTGGAGTCAGGAGAACCTGAGTTCAAATCCAGCCTCAGACACTTAACACACTTACTAGCCATGTGACTTTGGGCAAGTCACTTAACCCCAATTGCCCTAAAAAAAAAAGATATATCAAATTATAGAGCTAATAATAGCGTGGTTGATGTATGCCTAGGTCATTGCCATTCCTTATTTCATTTGATCCTCAGGATAGCATTGTGAGGTAAAGGAGTCAGTTTCTATCTTTTCCATCTTGAAAATGAGGAAGCCAAGACTCAGAGAGACTGACTTGTCCAACATCACACAACCAGGTGTTACCGACAGTGAGACCATATCCCTTGGGTTCTGAAACCTAAGGGCTATCCTTCAGAGATGATACCACCCCTTCAAGTCCCCTACCAGTCTACTTTGACCCAAGTTTACAGTCTTCCAAGTAAATATTCTACTTTACCATTTCTGCCCATGAGCGGGTATAGACATTTCTTATTGGCTAAGCTGGCAAAGGTATTTGTTTCCTGTTCCAATCAGAGAGGCAATTTAATGCTGATGATGTGAACTGGCACCATTGGTGAGCGTACACATCCATCAGATGACATAATTACCTCTCCACCCGTTGTTCAGCACCCTGGAAATGAAGCTGGCATAACGGTCCATTACTCTGACAACCATAATGGTTCATTATTACCAAATCAGGATCTATTACTTTAAAAATAAATGGCCCCACTCTACATCAATATTTATTTCTCAAAAAATGCCTCAGGTTTGCCTTGGCACCTCTCAGCAGGAGACAATTATCCTGTGACAGGATTCTATTTCGCTGACAGGTCTTAAATGGTATTTAAAGATCCAGGAATAATCTTGCTGACCTCAAATAGATGTGCTTGTGGTTTTAGAAGAGAATGAATAGGAAATGGCTGAAATTCAAGTTTGGGGCATTCCTGGGGCATATTTTCTCTTCCTTTGAGCTCCTTCAAAAGAGAATGACTAGTCTAGAAAAATGGAGAACAGCCTGGATGGTGATTTCATAAGTTAAAATGCAAATATGTTAACGTTTTCTTATTCTTGCTTGATTTGGGGACCCATTGACACCAACAACCCTTGCCTTCTTCAGAGTGCTTCAAGCCCCAAACTTACAGGACACATAACACAGGAAAGGAGAGATCTTTCTTCAAATGCCTAGGGGTACCTCCACTGTCTCTCCCCCACTCCTTAAAAACAGAATAGCCCAAGGGAAGCTCCAGGGGTTCTCCTTTTTCTGAGCCATTGGCCCACACAGCCTGGCAGGAGACAACACACGGGGAGCAACCCTTGTCTTAATGAAGCAGGTATTAAATTACAGTGCATGTCATGGATGGTAAAATACTCACATCCATAACAAGGCAGAAAAGGGTGTCAAGCAGAGGTGAGAGGTTGGGGGAGGGAGGACGGCAGAGAGGGGCCCTGTTGGTTTGGTTGGCTGGATGGCTGTTTCTTTGGCAACTGTGAAGCATCCTATTAAAGAAAGCCTAGAGTTTTCAAAACAAAAAGCAGTTTGTAACTGTAAAAGGATGAGCTATATTTTCTGTTCCCCCCTCCCATTTAGAGGCAAAACCTATTTATGAGGCTTTATTAAGTGCAAATAAGTCCCACGGCTTCAGCAGAGAAGCCGCAGCTGCGGAGGATGTGATCATTTGCATATAAATGACATGATTTCAGCTCAGAGACGAATATTGAAAAATATACATGTCTACAGTGGAAGCCTGATAGATTCACACATATTAAGGTCAGATACTGTCATTTTTAAGGCTGCTGTCTGCAGATGGCTGCATGACATCACATATCCAATTTTGTTTGGGTTATGTGGACTTTCTCTAATAGAAAATGGTGAATTTTTTTGTTGTGAATTAATTAAACTACCTTTTTAAAAAATAAAAACAAAAAATACAAATGCATTTAGGTCAATAAGCTAAACACTTTACAAATACACAAGCTCTCCAGCAACCGACACTACCAGGAGCAAACTAGGTTTTGTTTCTTGTACATGTGGAGGAGTATGTATGTCCCCAAGATACACTCTTGGAGAACAGATTATCATCAAGTTCATTCCCTTCCTTCAAGCTTCAAACTTTTTTCCTAAGGGTCAAAGGATACTTACTATATGAGATCTGGAAGGTTTCTTTCCTATATCTGTGGGACATCCAGGAACCCAAAAGAGCTGGGACAACAGTTTTATGGTACACAGTTGTCTTAAACCATCGGACAAGCATTTGCCAAATTGGCTTGCTTGGCAGTACAGAGTTAATGAATCAAGGACTGGATCTGGAGTCAGGAAGACATGAGTTCAAATCCTGCCTCTAATGCTTCTCATGGTCCAAAGGTCAAGTCCTTGAAGAACCTCAGTTTCCTCACCTGCTTAAAGGGGATGTCAGCAGATGTAGGGTAGGACTTCCTTCAGTAGGGCCCTTGTGACTCACCTGTGTCCATAGGAAGCACTGGGCAACCTCCCTTTCTGTAGTTCCAAAGGCCAAGGGGCTGCTTTATAAATGTCACTTATCATTATCTGAGGAGAACAGTGAGGTTGATTGGATTTGTATTGTTTTGATTTTTATAAAGATTTTGCTTTTCTAAACTTTGACTGCAGAATGAAGCATGTATTTTTTTTTTTGCTTTCTTCTCAATCTTTTTTCTTCAACATGGCTAATGTGGAAATATGTTTTATGTGACTTCATATGTATAATGGGTATTATATTTCTTGCCTCCGGTGCTTAATATAGTGTCCAGAACATGGTAGGTATTTGGTAAATGTTTTCTGAATTGCCTTCTCAATGGGTGGGGGAAAGGGGAAAGGGAAAGAGAGAATTTGGAACTGAAAATTTTCAAAAATGTTTTAAAAAGAAATAAAATGAGAACCTAATACACACACAGATTTTACTTTTCTGAACAAAATATGGCATGTGAATGTAATGGAATATTTGTATGCTGTAAGAAATGATGAAAAGGATGGCTTCAGAGAAACTTGGGAAGACTTATTTGAATGGATGCAGAGTGAAGTGAGCAGAGCAAGGAGAACAATTTGTATAACAACTACATCGTAAAGGGAAAAAAAGGAAAAATTTTGAAAGGCTTGAAAACTCAGATCAACTCAGTGGCCATGATTCTGGGGAAGTAATGATGAAGAAGACTAATGACCTTCTGACTGAAAGGTGATGGATTAATATGGAGAATGAGACACATTTTTGGACACGGCAAATGTGGGGATTCATGTGTTTGACTATTCATATTTTATAACCAAAGTTTTGTTTTTCTTTTTCTCAGTGGGATGGGAATGAGGAGAGAAAACAAATAGTTGTTTATTAAAAATAGATACGTATAATTTAAGAAAATATTTCATTTTCCTGGAATATGATTCTGTTTGTTTCAGTCTGGTTTTTTTTCTTTTTGGAGGGCAATTGGGGTTAAGTGACTTGCCCAAAGTCACACGGCTAGTAAGTGTGTCAAGTGTCAGAGGCCAGATTCGAACTCAGGTCCTCCTGACTCCAGAGCTGGTGCTCTATCCACTGCACTCCCTAGCTGTCCCATATGAAGTACTAAAACTCGTTAATTATTTGTTCCTTTTCTATCTATATAATGGGAATTTTATTTTAGCTTCCTTGATCATAAACCACACTTAAAGCCAGGTCATGCAGAAATATATCAGTTATTCCTAAACTCTACCAGCACTAGCAAGATCTTAGTGGTTAGTGGGTCTCACCCAGAGAACTGCTTTAGAAATCCTTTGGGAAAAATGCAGATTGTGATTACCTTACATCGATAGATTTTAATCACAGTGTTTCAACACTTCATCCTGCTGAGCTAAATAAGTTCTGTGAGACAGTCTCAGCCAACTCCAGATTTCTCCTCCATTTCATTCCTATTTTTAATCCCTGTGAGCTAATATTTATTTGGATGAATGAAATCCTTGGTGTACACATAACATTTTTAGTGAGAGCTAAAGATGCCTGGTAGTTTGCAAATTTTAGATAGGAAAGGCTAACAAGGAAATCTGTCCAATTGGCACATATAAAAAGGCTCTTCAGGGAATTTGCTCTTCTGCCAGCTGCAAAGGAGAGGACAAAGTCAATGGTGATTCGCTGGTATGAAGCGTTTATTCTTTAAGAAAGGATTATTCAGGGGATTCTATATTAAGACCTAATTTTAAAATAGGGCTTTAAGAATCTGCTCACCTAAAAGGTTCCTCCCAGCTAGCATTGTGTACATAAAATATTAGAAAAATAAAGAACCTTAGAGATCCTCTAAATCAGCATGCTTTTTGTGCTAGGGAAACTGAGGAAAAACCAGAGAAGAGAAATCTGGGTCTGACCCCAGTTTCAATGATTTCCCATAGTCCCACTGTAGGAGAGATACCTTGGGGTTCAATAGTGTTAACCTAGTGTTTTATATTCCGTGATTTTCAAGCCCTAGAGATGTAATAAGACTCTGTACTTTCTGCGCACACACACACACACACACACACACACGCGTGCACACACACACACACGCGTGCACACACACCAGCAGATTGGGTAATTAGTGCTCCAGTTCCCTCTAACCAATAATATCAGTTAGCTTTTATATATTTATTATGTATATACTCATTTTACAGACTTGTATCTATCATATGCACCTGGGGAAAAACTCCATACCACCTTCATCCCTAGAGAGAGTAGGCTTAAACCTAGAGCAGGTTCTAAATGGCATTAGCCCCCAAAAGTTCACTTTGCAATATGGCATCCCAAGTGGATGAATTGCCCCCTTGGCTGCCTTCCATCTATGCTGGGTCAAACAGGTTCCTCAGGACTCAACTACTTCCCATCTGGCTTCTGGCAAATTCAGCGGGACTCTCATTCCTGCTCTTGGTGGTTGGTTCCCTTGACCTTTCAAAGCTCAAAGGTCCATGGCCAACTCCAAAGCTGCTTCCACTAAATGCAGCAATAGGCCCAGCCGAGACAAGCAGTAGTAGGCACTCATGGTCTACATGGCAGCAGCCGTGGTGGGGCCACCAATGGATTACAGAAGTTTTTGCTTCCTTAGATTAAACTTGCTATGGCAAATTAGTGTCTCTGGAACACACCTCAGGTCTGGCTCATCAGCCACTCAAAAATCTATCTCTTCACCATATGGTTAGCAGTCTAGAACAATTAGATTGGGAACTCCTTGAAGTAAGCAGCCACCTTTTGCCTTTCTCTGTATCTGTAGCACTTACCTGACATACAGTAGGTGTTTAATAAATGTTTATCGATTGACTGATGACCTAACCAGAGCCAATTACAGAATGTCTGTGCATACTACAATTTGGGGATCAGGGCCCCTCCATTACACATAATCATGATGCCCTGGTGACAGGCTTTCCAGCCTCTTCCACAAAGAGAGGACACACTGCCCCATTAAAGAGAGAGGGATCAAACTACCTTAATTAGACCAATTTAATATCAGAATGGTCCTTCCCTTTTTGATGTGAGCATTGGCAGTGGAAGTTGGGAAATGTACATTTTGTTTAATAATCAGGCAGGAGGACTTCATACCTAGAATCATAGATTTAGACCTGGGAGAGATCTTAGAAGCAGCTGAATCCAACTCCTTGATTTTGTAGCTGGGGAAACCAAGGCACGGAAATGGTAAGTGACTTCCCTAACTAAGGTCCCATAAGAAGGCAGTAGTGAAGTTAGATTGAGGCCCTCAACCCCTGGGACCCCGTCTAATGCTTTTTCTTTAGTGTTCAACTGCTTCAGTTTGTATGTTTGTTCCCTGGGGAGTTGTCAGAAAAGAACAAAATGTGGAGGGAATGGGGATCATTCGGTGAATGACCATGACTGCCCTAAGCTTACTGGCCGCCATCACACGAGGCCTTGTCCCCCGGTGAATGGCCTGTATAATTGTGAAGGACACAGGCCACCAGCTGAAGCCACAGAGGAACAGTGGCAGTATTTCTTTTGCCTGATTTTCCCCCTTGACATTAGTACTTTCCTAGAAATTTCAGGTCATATAGTTACCGCAAGCATAAAACATTTGAGCAGAATGGGATTTTCATGGAGAAAGTGTGTTTAATCCATGGGCCAGCTTGGCCTCCCAGATGAGTAACTAAGAGAACTGCCTTCAATCTTGTCCTCTTATTAGCTCAGTTCCTGGCACGTAGTAGGTGTTTACCGCCTGCCTGCCTGCCTACCTGATTCGAAAAATTGCTTGGAAGTTCCAAATGTAGGCATAATATGTAATGATAAATAGTGCGATCATTGAATTCATCTTACCTTCCCAAAGATTTCTGGTCCTGGCTGCTTTCTGCTTGTGTATGGAATATCTTCTTTGGTGGATTTAAAGAAAGATATGGAAAAGCCTCTCAGCTTGAGAGGGAAGGGTTGGGTTGTGAGATCATGTAAGATTCCTCCAGGAGCAGAAGGCCCCCAAAAGGGAATAAAAAAACAGACAATTGTGCTGGGATATCACACACAAAAAGGGCTATTTAAACTCTCTTGTCGTTATTCTATGGTGTTTGACTAAGCCAGTTCAGAAGAGAATTAAAACCAGGAAAATACCACTTGGTAATAACAAGATAAGAGGCCCAAGTGAATGTCTTTCTCTCTCTAGGGTCTGATTGAGTGAACATGATCAAATCTCCCACGGACAGGCTGCAATCACTACCTGGAACAGCTTTGCTTAAAAAGACACTATGTCCTGGGGCTGATGGGGATAAAATAAATGCTGGGTTCTGTCCTAGAAAGAAGATAAAGTTGGCCATTTAGATCACTGAAAAACAGTTCAAGATAAAGTTGTGGTTCCATAGAAATTAATCCCTGCCTTTCTACTACACACCGACCTATCAGGAAAGTCCTTTGATTCTGGCAGCAAATAATCTATCAAGTGTTGTAGCTTAAGGGATACAATTTTCAAAATTATTGTACTAAGGGAATCATAAATTCCATCAAGGGGAAGGCTGTAATCCAGGTTTTTATTTTAGATTTCCATCTAGGGGGCCTTATGACACTCCACATGAAAGTCAAATTGTCCATGTAAAATGGTTTTCAGGTGATAAGTTTACCCCAAGGGGTCCCGTAAAGTAATAGATTCAGAGTTATATCTGACTTTCACAATCTATAAAGACTAGTTATCAATTTTTTGAAAGATTTGATAAGCAGGAGTGGAAAAAAATCGCTTGTAGAGGCTGACATTTTTCTCATTAATGGGAGCAGCGTTAGGAGTACCCGCTCCTCCCGGACTTGGCTGTAAATACACGACTGACATACATTTTGGAAGGTTGCTGTTTTGTGCTCGTGGGAGTGTATTTGTCTAACCTTGCGTGGGCTGTAATAGACATAAGGAAGTAGTGAAATTGCCTACATCCACATGCAGCTTTTTAGAACGGAGCACCTACTAGGCCAATATCTGTCAAATTCCAGGCCACCGCATATTAAAAATTATGTTCCATCAACACTGCCTGGCCTAGTGGAAGTTTTATTAGGAAATCATTCTCCCATTGTGTTTCAGAAGGGAAGAAAACACTTCCCCCAACAGGATTCAGAGGTATAATTAATGCCTTTCTCCTCCGAATACAGAATGCTGCTGATTTCTTTCGCAGTTGCGACGGAATGCTTTCTCCTCCACCACGGTTATTTACCACCCTGCCAACGGGAAAAAGACTCACCGATTCTTCCCCAATTTGTCTGAGTGTTACTTATTGCTCTCTGTTTCATCATATTGAAATGAATCCCTTTATTTGAGCAGATCCCTGATTACCAGGGAAAAAGAATTGGGTCAGCAGAATGATAAAGATGATGACACCTCATGGCAGGGGTCTTGGAATGGTTTCCTTTTAAAATATTTATTTTAAGTATTAGAAATTTTTTAGCTTTCCTCAGTTTCCCTTTGGGCAAATAAGATGAAACTACAGAACACCTCTATCCCGTGGTTCCTTCGACACTAAAGGGATTTTTCATGCAATGTAGCTCTCCCTCAAATCTGGAGCCCATGGCTAGCTACCATTCAGATGTGGCTTTCTGGGAAATCTTTATTGTGCAAATACAACCTGAGCCCTAATTCCAGGGCAAACTGTGCTCCAAACCAGGCCAAGGTCTCCCACTTCGTCTGGGGCCATCTCCACTGTCCTGATCTATATTTGTCCCCTGGACCCAGGTGACTCTGAAGGAGAAAGTGAGTCTGGTGACTTTGCACGCCCTGCCTCACTTTAATCCAATTCACTTGCAAGTCATGGCATCACCTTCCTGATGTCATGGTCCTCTTTGAGAATAAAGGGCAAACAACAATCCCAGAGTTTGGTGCAGTCTTACATAGTGTAGGTGCTTAATAAATATTTATTGACTGACAGACTAGTTGACGAGTCTCCTATAGCCTCACTCACTCCATGGAGAAAAATTAGGTTTCAGTTCTATTTGCCCTGCCTATGGCTGCAGAACTTTATTCATCTCAGTCTTGGTAGCAGTATGAAAAGTAAGATGCAGCAGAGAGTACCATTTACTTACTCCCTATGGAGCTGGGCCCTGGGGCACCCCCTTTCAACAGAGAGAATCCTAGAACATGAGGCTGCCCTAATGGGCTCCCTTTTCTCATTCAAAACTCCTCTCCTTGCTGCACTGGTCTTGGGAATGTGCCAGTATTACTAAGCTCCTAGGAGGCATTCATTCATAGTTTTAGCCATACCCACCCATTCTACAACATTCACCCATATTCTCCTTCAGTTTTCTCCATCTTCTCTCATGATAAAAATGTCCTTTCATGGGATTTCAGTCTTTCCATCCTGAGAATTCAAATTATGCCAATCTTTGAAACTCAGAGGCTCCTGGGAAATGTCATCTCTGTGATCAAAGAGGATCTCTTAATATTGCATTCAGAAAAGTATTTAATTTAGGTAACCTTGTAAAGGAAAGAAAAAAGTTATATCATAACCTCACTTATTCAACATCATCAGGGAATAAGATATCCCACATTAAGGAATTTTCCAGAAAATAAAGCTTATTAGTCTTTTCATTACCAAAACTTTATTATTATTATTTCAACTACTTTAAGTAAAACATTTTATTATTTAAAGGATTGCCAATTTTGTTAATGTAGTTTGGTTGGCAGCATTAAAGAACTACTCTGGTTGAAAAACTCATCAACCCTGCAGTCTTACCAACTAGGAACTTCTCTAAACTGAGCTAGACTGGTCCTCAGACAGGAGGTCTATGGTCAGACCCATACACAAAGTCTTTTCAATTTTGTTTGACCTGTCATAGATACAGTTCTGCTGGCAATAGCTTTCAAGGACCGAGGGTCACTTCCATGTTATAGTAAAACCCTCCCCTCCAATCAATGAATTTGCATGATACCGCAAAAGAGTTTTAGAATCATGAAACTGAAGCTAACCAGATCCCCAGTTCCCTAGTGGGGTTTTCTGGAAGGTTGCCAGCTAAATGGATGCTGATGGAAAAGTCTGACATACGGAGATTAAACAGTTACATGGACTTCTGACTTTAAGATAGAGAGAGGGGTCTCCAATAGAAACTCAGTCCTCAGTGACCAAAAAATTGCAATTCAGAAAAACAAATTTAAATCTGAAGACACTAATCAGAAGGGGTCAGCTCTGCCCAGTACTCCACAGAGGTTAGATAGGTGCCTGAGGCAGGAAAGCATCTTGGGAGCAAAAGTCCATTCTAGGAAAGGCTCTAAGAAATAGACTACTCCTCTTAAGGGGGAAAAAAGCAGCAAATCTTCTATTACTTCATTTAAACTGAAGGAAACTGGTCATATCTCATAGTTACCCGATGACCTACAAAAAGCATATCTCTGGGATGTGTGTCTGCACGCATCCCAAAGAAAACAAGACTTCCATTCAGACCAGTAGAAGGAAAACTCCTTGGAAGGAAGGACTGTTTTTCACTTTGTCTTTGTATCTCCAATGTCTTACACACAGTAGCACTTGAGAAATGCTTGTTGGTTTGGATTGGGTTGTTGGATTGGAATACATCAATGAAATAATAATAAATAGACATTAGTAGAATAGCCAAGTACCAAGATAATAATTCCCAGTAAGATAATCACTCTAATGGATCCAAGTTTAAGGCAGTGTTTTTTAAATTGTGATCCAGGAAACTCTAGGGATTCTAAGATCTTTTGGAGGGATCTATAAGGTAAAAAAAAAATTTTTTTTTGTAATAATTCTAAGACTTCTTTATTTTGAATATGGTAAATACTGATAGATATAACTCACATAAAAAACTCTTTGGGGTCCTCAATCATTTGTAAGAGTATTAAAAGAGTCCTGTGACCAAAAGGTTTGAGAACCATTGGTTTAAGGAATCATCAGGATTGAACAAAGGTAAAACTCAACTTTTATTAATCCAAAGGAGCTTTGGAAAAACTGAAGATGGTCTGAGGGAAAGGAGAAGAAGAAAGTTCTGCATGTATTGGAGGTGGGGTTGGAGAGGATATACCTGAGAGTGGTAAAGGATCAGCTCCAACCAAAAAGAACCTGGATTTATCTACCTTTAAATTATTGTTCTGTGTGCTGAAAAGTTCCAAATTTGCACAAATGACTCCAATTCTTCATTGGGCTTCTGCCAGGACCCACTTTGTATGTTATTCATATTCACTAAAGCATGGATTCTGTTCTAGGTGTACTCTATCCTGAATATGCCTACATAGGACGCACATGCAAAAGAGATGAAAAATCAGACCCTCTGCAGACCTTCATAAATTACCATGGAATATTGCATTTGAAAAGACTACATACCTAACAAATGCTCCTTTCACTTCCTGTTTATCTTTCTAAATACCCTTGAGATTTTGACCATTAATCTTGAGGCTTCTGGTGCAAATTTGGAAGTTTTTATGTCTCCTTGAATTAGCATCATTGAAAAGATTAGGAAATAAACTGAAAATGCCTCCTGATTAAGCCCTGAACAAGAACTCTTTGGATAGATTTGGGCAGAAAAGGCTTTCTCCTTCCCACCCCACCTTTTAGCTTTAAGGATTTTGTTATAGAACTCAAGTAGAGGTATTATTTGTCTGAAATATTGTCAAACATTCTTCATAGAGATAAAGAAAAGCAATACATGAAGATAAACATTTGGAATGACATTCATTGCTCATGATTGGGCTGTACCAACATAATAAAAACTATAATACTACTTTAATTAATTTATAGATTTAGTGCTATACCAAACCAAGGGGCTACTTTTAAAACTAGAGAAAATAATAACAAAATTAATTTGGAGGAACAAAGAGCTAGAATCTCAAGGGAAATAATGGAAGAGAGTAGGAATGATGAGTAAGATCCTTTCTGGAAACATAAATCATTAAAGTTACTTGGCACTGGTTAAAAAATAGAAATGTAGGTCAGTGAAATAAACAGCAAGGATGTAAAACCTTCAAACTCTTGAAAGTCACAAAATTCCCAAGTGTGGCCTGAAACCAGATTAAAATATAATTGGAAAATATTTAACAAAATTAATAAAAATACAATACAACAAAGACATTTTTAACCTATTTTTTTCTAAATCAATATGACTAGCCAGGAATCCATTTTTATTTTAGTTGGGTATCACTGGACTGGAGAATTAAGACAGAGAAGCAATTGAACCCAGTAAGTAGGCCAATGTTTAATGGGTCAAAAGCAAAAACAACTAGAGAATGGGGGTAGAGAAAGGGTTCATTATTGAACAAAAACTGCTGGGAAAACTAGAAAACAGCTGGATAGAAATTAGGCTTATACCCGTCAACCAACAGGCATTTATTAAGTGCCTACTGTTTATCAGGTACTGTGCTAGGTGTGAGTGATACAAATAAAATGAATGAAACAATCCCTGCTCTCAAGAATCTTGCCTAACTATATACAGAGTGACTATAAAGAGAATAGACACATATAGATACAAAGAGCTTGCGGTGAGAAAGGAGGGTATTAGCAATTGGGATTCTGAAAAGCTTCAGATGGAAACTGATGCTTCAGGATACTTTAAGGAAGATTAAGATTCTCTAGAGTAGAGGTCAGGAGGAAGAGTGTTTTCACCATGAAAGCTCTGAAGTTTCTTATCCCAATTCCCATTCCCACTGAGAAGTCAGGTCCCCAGAGCTTGGCTACCTCTCACCCTCTGAAGGATCAAAGTGATCCTCTAATGCTGTTGGCTTGACGGGCTTCCCTCATATTATGATTAACTGGAAATTAATCAAGTCAGCCAATTTTAAGTAGCTTTTAGGAAGGGAAGATTTCCTAAGGTAGTTCATAGGAACAGCTGATACAAAACATCATGCCCTTCCCACACCATGTGTGTGACACACTTTCCCATAGAGTCCAGGGGAAAGTGAACTTAAGCTTAGAGCTCAACGGGCAAAAGAAGAGCTGCTGAAAGTCCTTTCCCCCATTCATAGGGTGCTCATAATGTCCTTCTTAAGCACAGTGACTCTCCTTGTCACCAGCTGATCTAGGGACGCTGCTAGAACATGAATGAGAAGTTGGGGAATCCAAAGCTTATGAATAACTGAAGGAGAAATGTTTTCACCTGAGGCTATCAAGGCTAAAAATGGGTTGATTGTTTCAAGGTATCAAGTTAAGGTATTAAGATGAAATCCCTCCCTTCACCAGGTAAGGGGGAGGACTGGGGCAAAGGCAGGAAGATGAAAGATGGAGGCTATGAGATGCAGAGAGAAGGACAATTTATCTGGATCCTAGAGAGTGGGAGGAAGAGTGGAAAGAAAGGTTGGAGTCAGGCTGTGAAGCGCTTCACAATTTAAACAGAAGAGTTTATATGTGTTCTTAGATTCAATAGGAAGAACAGCATCTTAAATCATAGACTGCATTGCTCAAAATAAACATGTGACCCAAGTGTAAAAGGTATCATTATAAAAATATCAAGAGAATAGAAGGTGATGCTTTGGATAACTGTGTTTAGAGGGAGAATTCTTAGCCAAGCAAGGAAAAGAAATTATCTTAAAATATCAGATAGACCATTTCAGTTACTCAAAATTCACTAGATAACCACATGCAATTGGTACAATCAGCCACTACAGACACTACCCTTGCAACTGTGGGATCGTCTCTTAGCCTATACTCATAGCCATAAGCTATTTTTTTCATAAACTATTTTTAAATCTTGTTTTTCTTACTGAACAAGAAATAATTATAAAATAATATTTTTTTAAAAAAGGATTCGAGTTGAACATTTGTCATTTTTCTTTTACCAAACAAAAGCAAGAATACAAATTTAAGTTAAATTGTTTCTCATATAAAGGTCTGCAGTTCTTGGTTTTTTTTTTTAACTTTTTGGAGGGGTGGAAGGCAGGGCATTGGTGGTTGACTTGCCCAAGGTCATACAGCTAGTGAGTGTTAAGTGTCTGAGGTCAAATTTGAACTCAAGTCCTCATGATTCCAGGGCCGGGGCTCTATTCACTGTGCCACCTATCCATCCCAAGTCTGTGGTTCTTTAGAGTAAAAAAAGATTCTCCCTTTCTGGTCTCTTGGACAGGAGTTTTTAACTTAAAAACTTGTTTTCTTTTTTTAAATATTTTGATACTTGTGCTTCAATATGTGGTTTCCTTTGTAATCTTTTGTATTTTATGCTATGCTTTTAAAACAATTATTCTGAAAAGGGGGACCATTGGTTTCACCAGACGGCTCAAGGGCTCCATAACACCATAAAGATTGAGAATGTCTGCCTAAAAAACCATTTTATTGGTTACAGGACTTTCTGGATTTTCTGAAGGTAAGCCCCTGCTCTCTCCATCCCTATGTGGTCTCTCCTCTTGCCTCACCATCCCGAACACTCACTAGCCTCTCTTGATGACCGTGTATGTACATGCTTGGTAGCTTCTGAGATCACCATCAGCAGTAGCAGGAATAAATAAATACAGAAAGCACGGACAGAGGGAAGGGAAGGGAAGGGAAGGGAAGGGAAGGGAAGGGAAGGGAAGGGAAGGGAATGGAAGGGAAGGGGAGGGAAGAAGGGGAGGGAAGGGGAGGGAAGGGAAGGGGAGGGAAGGGAAGGGGAGGGAAGGGAAGGGGAAAGGGAGATGGGAAGAATGCATTTGATCTTCGGGCACATCTGGGAGCACAGAGCAGTCCCCCCACACACACTTGGTAAGCTGGTGCTCAGCCCCGTCAGCCCAAACAGGCAAGAACAATTTTTTTTTTAAATGACAGAAGAGTCCTTGGTGGCCTGGCTTGATCATCAGGCAGTAGGATGTATAGTGAGCTATTGTTTGCACCCTGCAAACAGCCTGCAAAGAATGAGTAATTCCAGGGCAAAATGTGAAATATCACCATTAAATTTTCATTAGCAGTTACCTCACAGTTGGAGCAGGACAAATAATTGTGGGTCCTTATTTGTTTTCCTTTCCCCTCCCCCCTGCCCCCCCACGAGAGGGTAAAATTCGGTTATATTGTTCTAAGCACCGGCTGACATCTGCAAACAGCTGGGCTTGCATATAGATTCTAAGAGGAATCTTCAGAACATATTTTTTTAAAAGGTCAGTAAGGAATACAACCCCCATGATGCACTGCACATTAAGTGTTTTAATATGGCTTTTCATACAGAGCTCATATTGGACATTTCCCCTTCTTAATTAGGGGAACAATCTGCAACCTGAGGCACATTGGAAAGTTACCCATCTGCCTTTGTTTTGTTGTGGTTTTTTTTTACTCTAGACAAAAATAAAAAAAAAAAACCTGCACCATTTTATTGCTTAAAGGGATTTAATTCCCTTTTAAATTATCGCCTGGGGGTGGGAGAGATGGTGGGGGGACAACAATTTTTGAAAAATGATCCAGGGATATAAAAATAAAAGTACAAGGAAATCGACAAGACAAAAATTTTTTATTTCTTCAGAGATTTAAAAAAAAAATGGGTCTACTGAGACAGAGAGATTCATAGTGGGTAAAGGGCTAGCCTCAAAGCCACCAGAGGTGGAAGAGTCCCTTCTGGCACCTGCTGGTTCTGTGAGCATTGACAAACCATTTAACCTCTCAGTGACCCCAGTTGACTGGCATTGATAGAAAGTTTCTATCAATTTTTTTATGTTTTGAAAACTATATTTCAGGAAATTGGTCTCCTTTGCAATCCTATGCATTCTATTTTGTGCATTTAAAAATATTATTTTGAAAAGTGTTCCTAGGTTTCACTAGGCCACAAAAGAGATGCCTTATGCCACTGAAATCACAGGTCTAGTCTCTATCTCTACTTGAGTGATTATTTCCCTTCCTCATTCCATTGGCATCTCTGCAAAAGCCTTCTAGGCGTGACTCTGGGCTCAGCCAGAGAAGCAAACTCTGGTAGATGCCCCCAAGCTGGAAGGGCTTCCTGAGGAGGCCCAGTGATGGACTGTCTATTGTGTAAGAGCCAGCCTTGACTAAACATGGAGAGGCACACCCTCAAAGGTGGATGGATTTTTAACCATTTAACCCCAAATCCAACCACAGGAATTTATGTGAGCACCTGTATTGCTAGCACTGGATTAAGTGTTGTAGGAAAACAGAAACATCAATTATATTCCTCAGCTTTCCAAGAGCTTTCAGAAATTTTTATTTGGGGGAGAGGTGGGGTCACCAGTCAGTCAGTCAGTCAGTCAGTCAGCAAGCATCTATTAAGGACTTACTACACACCATGAATTGTGTTAAGTGCTGAAAGACAAAGAGGAGCAAACACATAGTTCTTGCCCTCCAGGAGCTCCCATTCAAAAAGAAAAGACAACATGCAAATAACTATGAACATAGACAGGTCAAAGGTAATCTCGGAGGAAAGGTGGTGGGGGAAGGTGTTTGCTGGGAAAGCTCTCCTTCAGAAGGTGGGATTTGAACTGAGTCTTGAAGGAATCCAGGAAAGTCAGAAAGCAGAAGTGAGGAGGGAAAGTATTCAAGGCATAGGTGACAGTCATTGAAAAAGCACAAAGTTCCAAACTTCCTAACAAAACCACTAGCTTGGAGCAGTTCAAGTGGGATAAGACAGGGGCAGTTAGGTGGCACACTGAACAGAGTGCCAGCTCTGGAGTCAGGAGGACCTGAGTTCAAATCTGGCCTCAGACACTTAACACAAAAAAACTAGCCGTGTGACCTTGGGCAAGTTGTTTAACCCCAATTGCCCTACCAAAAAAAAAAAAGGAAGGATAAGACAGCTGTAGCACATGTAAGTGCTAAATTTACTCCTTCATCCCCTACTTATACTGGCAGCCTGGGTCATCCCTAGAGCATGGCTACTTATTTCCTCATAATCTAGTAATAACTTTGAGAGGTTGGGAAAGGATGTCTTTTTAATGTTATAACTCTTGAGCCCCCACTGATGTGCTCCCATTCTCTCCACCCCCATGATTATCTGTGAAATCATTTAGCTAGTGAGACTTAATCAGCTTTTAGAAACAGATTTTACTATAACTTACTATATTTACTACCATAAGGTTGGTACAAAAAAATACGCCCCTGAAAAGTCAACACAATCTCCTACCAGTTCATACAGAAACCAGGGAAAAGTGAATTCATGATATAGCGGAAAAAAAAAAAGAAAGTAACTTATAAACTCCTGGTTGCTCAAAGCCCATTTCCCATCACTTTTTGTGACATTCATGAAGTTCCCTTTAGGTATGGTGCAGCTTTTCTGCAAGGTTCCTTGTAGAACTTCGCATCTGTTTTTCCTCATTGCATCGAGCTGGCTTTCAGCTGCCATTTCAGACCCTGCCATTACCTACAACTGTCCTGGAGACACTGCCATATCTCTACTTAAAAACTCTCATTGAATACCTAGAATTTCTCCTCCATTCTTGGTAACCTTACCTATATCCAAGCCTCAGCTCCGGGCCTACCTCCTAAGGGAAGCCTTTTTGGGTCCCTCTAGTTATCAGTCTCTGTGTCTTCTCATATTGTTTTTATTTACTTGTTTGTGTGCCTGTCACATTCCTTGAATCTTTAAAGTCGGGATTTTGTCTTTGTAGCCTGAAATGGCAAGCAAAGAAGTACTTAGTGCCTTATTTTAGCTATTTAATTATTTAGCACCTTGTTTCAATTCAACTTTCTTTAGAGCCTTGCCCAAGATTATATCAAGTCTTTGTTAAGAAACAGAACTTGTAAAACCCACAGTGGGAGGGGCTTGCCAAAGACAGGAACAGGAATGATGTAAGAGGTGGGCAGAACAGGGAGGGGCTAATGACCATATACAAGGAGAAGCCCAAGCTAGGAAAGAGCAGAACTGAGAAGAGAACACTTGTGGTGGCAGAGTTGAGAAGGAGAAAACTTGTGGTATCCCAGCACTCTGTCTGTTGATTTGTGTTTGTGATACTTTGTACTGAAGCCCTGGGACCTTACTGGAAGCCCTGAAAGGATTTTCTTGTTGTCTGTTTACAGAAGTCCTGGAGGAGGGTTTTGGAGGTCCTGGGACGATACTGACAATTTGTGTTGAGTTCTCAGACTTTGTTTGTGGGTCTGTGTTGGTTTCACAGGCAGTAAGTGAATTGATGATGGTGCTGGCAATGTGTAGGAATGTTGTTTTGGTTCTGTTAAGCTTTGTCTTCCCAGAAACAGAAACTGTGAAGGACTTAAGGTGGACTGGACACTGTGAGCTTCAATATGGAATGGAAACTGGACAAGGAGGTAGACAAGGAGCTGAGAGCTGCCTACCTGTAAATCCAGGTGACAGTTGGGTAGATTCAGGCAGGAGCTAGACCCATGGAAGAGGAGCCATGGCATTTGGGAGACAGCCTTAAGTCAAGATGAAAAGACCTCTCCTTGTGTACTTAATACTAACTGAGAATATCATGATTTACTGTGGCCTAGGGGTGGGAGAACTTTGTACTCTGTACCTTGTACCTCTTAAGGATGATTGAGTTAAGAATGATTGGGAACTAATCTCCAATCAAGAAGAAAGAAGACTTTTTGACTGAGAGATTAAGACATTGTGATTTAGGGGTGGAGAACTTTGACCTTTGTACTTTGTGTCCCTTAAGGAGGCTTGCTCCTTAAGGATGATTGAGTTAAGGACTTATGAATCATATCTTTTGTTTAAAACTATGTGGACACTTTGGTGAAAACTATATGGTCACTTTAGTGATATATTGTTATGTTATAACATTGTGAATGCTGTACTTTGGTTTCTGTGAATGTTTTGCTTTAATTTACTGCTGAATAAAAAGAGAGTTCACTATACTATGTGATCAGAACCTTAAAGCTGTTCATAGCAGCAGTCCTCTGGAAAGTTGCTTGTGCTTGGCTTTACATAGACCCAGTATTTTTGTGTGTTGTAGCACTTAATGATGGTTGTTAGATTGAATTGAGTCACCCCAATGTACTGTTTAGGAAACAATGAACTGGTAGAATCATTCTACCATCATCAGGTAGGACTACATGGAAACTGACAAGAATGTGAAGTGACCAATGAAGCATTTCAAGGGTATCTATGACCCTCCACATCGGCTATCTCACTCTGCCACCTAACCTCCCTCCCTTTTGGTTTGGGGTCAGGATTAAAAGTTATATTGAGTTGTGCTTTCTCCTATGTCCTACTCTATCCATGATGTTGTCCTACCACTTTAAGAAAGGACCTCTTGCCAAATTTCTTTTCTATTCCCCAGGGAGAATCATTCTCAAAAATCTCCTAGCTTCCAGGGTACTCTAGAAAGTGTCATCCTAACATCCTAGCACACATGTTAAAATGACTCACTTTCCTTGAGTCAGGCTACTCTCTCTGCCTCTTAGAGTTTGAGGGGGTAACTCTGAGGGGTTTGGGGTGTCTTTTCTTTATTATCATTGGTATAAGCCCCACGGCTCTGCCCCTTCTCCTCCTTCCCTGGCCCATTGTTAAGGACCCCAGTTCCACTTAACATCAATTAGCTTTTACAAAGGAATATCTTCTTCAAAGATATAACAAGAATAAATGTAAAAGCATTTCTCCTAATTCTTCTGGGGCACACTGTCCCTATTCTACCTTGGTCTCTGGGAGGGGGAGAAGGGTAGGCTCAAAAAATTAGCTCTGCAGGGGGCGGCTAGGTGGCACAGTGAGTAGAGTGCTGGGCCCGGAGTCAGGAGGACTTGAGTTCGGATACAGCCTCAGACACTTAACACACACACACAAAAACCCAGCCGTGTGACCTTGGGCAAGTTACTTAACCCCAACTGCCCTCAAAAAAAAAAAAATTAGCTCTGCTCCTACATAGCATCAATCCCACCAAGCTCACAACCAAAGGCAGTATCTGAACTGAATGAATGCTTGTCTCAGCTCCCAGTGGGCTAGGGTCCTAAGGGTCACTCCCAAAAATCACTCCTTGCTTTTCAGGGCAACTGAATATTATCCAGGTTATAGAGCCCAACCCAGACTCTGACTCCCAGATTCCAGGGGCTTACTTTCCTGACTTGTAGAAACTCCCACAGTAAGAGACTCCATTCCTTTCACCCAGAACAAAAATAAAAGTAATGAGAAGGTCAAGGACTGAGACCTAGTGCTTAGAGTCACATGTCTTTAGAGGAGAGGCCTTTCTCTAAGACCTTTCCCCTTACAATCCAGTCTCTCATTGGACACTTGAAGCAATGGAGTCACAGAATGAAGCAATGAGGGAGGTGATAGTCAACTTTAAAAGTCTCCTCATCCAAAGAGACTCTCATTCATCATGTAGATAGCCAAGTGGAACCAGTTACAGAATGTCTACACCTCCACAGTCTCTCCAAGATTCTCCAAGAAGCAATCTCCCCAGACTTTCCACACAAAGAGACACCATCCCAGACCTTCTGTGAGTGTGCCAGACCCCCATTATAGTAATAACTGGTGTTTAGTCACCAAGCATTAGCCCCCTAATGGGCCTTCCAGGGAGGAACACTGCTGGGTTTTACCCCATTGGCCATAGATGAGGAAAAGGGTAAAAAAAAAAAAAAAAGGCGGGGGCGTGTGTGTCTGTGTCTGTGTCTGAGAATGCCCACAAGCAGATCCACAAAAGATGTAGATTGGCCATCATTCTTGTTGAATCTAGGAAAGCCTCAGAACTCCCAAGCCTTTTGACTATTCTAAGGAACTTAAGATTTATTTCCATTGAACATCCTTTGACCATAAACCCAAGTCTGGCCCAATTCCAGCTCACAAGAAGGAAGCAAAGGGAGCTGTAGAGCAAGAAGTGACCGTGGGATTGTCCTGAAGTTTCCGGCTTCCTCCTGAAAGTCAGCTGCCAGATCAAGGAAAAATCAGACAAAAGAAGAGAGACTGTAGTGTGCTAGGAGCACACACACCTACTCACACACACACACACACACACACACACACACACTCACACACACACACACACTCACACACACACACTCAAGCTTTCTGACAATATTCCCAAAGGAGATATACAATTTAGAAGGATGGTTGCACACACTCCATAGCTGATCCAGAATTTAAATTGATTCCATAATTTATTGTATTTTAATTAGCAATCCCAAGAGACCAAGTATTGTTTACTCTCTTGTTAGGGGCCAGATCTGGAAACAAACAGCAGAAAGTCTTAATCAGGATGAGTTATATTGACTGTTTTCCATTTTACGGTCTTGTTATCATCATCACAAGAAGAGCTTCATTTAGGGTTCATCTGTTCTTGGTGTGACATTTGTTGACCCCACGGGTGACATAAAATGAGAACATTTCCCATAAGCCAAGGGAGAGCCCACTGCTCCCTCAATGGATTCTTCATGCACCATTGTTTCTGATGGCATAATTTAATGCAAAAATGCTCCTGCCTCATGTAATAGATGGCATGAGTTTCTATGTGCCAGAGACACCTGAAATACATTCTTTATTTTTCTCCTTTTCTTTCTTATCGAGCAGAACAATGGTACAAACAGATGGCCAGCTGTGATTGTACACACTAGAAATAAAAATTGCAGCCTCCAGTCTGTTGACCTGGAGATGCTAAGAAGCTGTTATCTTCTACTATAGTGAATACTCTCAAGCTGATGCAGAGATATGGACAGAAGCCATCCCAATGGAGAGGCATTATCATTGTTTCATAGAATTGTGAGATTAATTAGAGTTGGAAGGAAACAAGGCAACAAACATTTACTGAGCGTGTCCCATGTCCTAGCCACTGAGCTCAGCACTAGGGATACAAAGGAAGATTTTTCAGAACGTTCCCTGCTCTCAAGGAACTCACAGTTTGGTACAGGAGACAACATGCAAATAAGCGTGTACAAATGAGAGAAGAATCCTTTAATAAAATAGACTATTTCTCACAACCAAGCAGTAATACTGAAGAAATTTACTGTCAAAAGAATAGAAAAAGAAGAGGAGAGATTAGTGATCTTCCTGGATTCTTATTATTTCCCCAAAACAAAATCCTGTGTATTTCAGGAAAGGGATGGTGTTCCTTTAGCCATGTGCCCTATTCCTGTTAAGGATAAAGGACCATAGAAAAACATCCCTCTGGGTGATTGAAGTATACAGTAGGGAGTGGGGTGATACTTGGAAAATACCTTGTATGGTGAGGGGCAAGGTAGTGAGGTAGTATATGTGTGTATATGTATATTTGTATGTCTGTGTGTATTACATATATACACATGCATATATACATGTATGTATACCTATATGTGTGATTATATAGTGTGTGGTTTACATGTGTATACATATATGCCTATACATACATATATGTGTATATGAGATAAATTGGAGATAATTTCAGAGGGAAGGCCCCAAGATTGAGGCAGGCTGGGAAAGGCTTCTTAAAGAAGGGCCTTTGGATGATATTTGAAGGAAGCCATGGGGCAGTGAGGAGGAGGAGGGAAAGTTCCAGGTGTAGGGACAGACCATGGATCATACCTGAAAGATTCCATCCAGCCCCTTGATTTCACAAAGAAGTAAACTTAAAGTCAGTGAAGGAACCACTCAGTTCAATTTTACAGTTAAAGACATTTCCTTCTTTTTTTACAGGTAAAGAAAATAGGTCCAGAGAAGGCAAGTGGCTTGCCCCAAGGCACCCAGCATTTCCTTTCTTGGTTCTGCATGCCTGGCATGCCTGTGTGTTATTTCACAGCAGTCCTGGGGGCAGGTGTGGGGGTATTCTGGAGAGAGCCAATCATCACACATGAGCAATTCTGTAGCCCCAGTACAAATCATGACTTTGCTCAGATAAATTACGGTGGCACCATTCTGAGGCTCTGGGCTCCTCCGCGTTCTCCCTGGAAACATTACAAAGTGCTTTTTAAATATCAGTTCTTGTTAATATATTTTGTTTCCTAATCAGTCATCCTTTCTTTCCCTTCTGGATTCGGGCAGCCTAGCTGATAACAAGAATCATTGTACTGATGATGAAAAAAGCAACATTAAAGTAAGTGGAAAAGAAGAAAGGGGAGTCAGGAACACTGCCCAGGGTGGGGGGAGGGGGCGGGGTCAGGAGGCTCTTCTTGTCCTTGCCGCATGATCTTGGCAAAGTCACCTGCTTCTCTTGGCTACCAGGTCCTCACAAAGAAACTGAGAGGCAGCATTGGGAAGAGGTAACCGGAAAACTTAGATTCAAGGCCTGTGCCTGCTGCATCTTCGGTGTGTGGCTACGGGTCAGTCACACACCGTCTCTGAGTCTCCCTTTCTTCCTTTGGAGATTAGGAATGAAAAGAACACATAGAGTACACGTTTCACAGGTTCGTTTGGAGGAATGGGCCTCATACACCTTAAGTAAGACACTCTGAGCATGAAGGTACTATGTACAAATTAAGGGAGCTGGACTAGACAGTGACTATGGTCCCTCAGCCGGGTGCAGTAGAAAGAAAGTTAAATCTGGAGTCAGTAAGATCTGAGTTCAAATCCTGTATCTGACTCTATTACCTGGATGGCTTTGGAAGAGTAACTCTCAGGACTCACGGACTAGTCGGCCTCTTAGGGCCCTTCCAGCCCCAAATCTAGGGTCCCTTCTGCTCTAAAATTCGAAAATCTTCCTTTCAAAAGGCAGCAAAAGTCCCTTTAATGTGAAAACCAAAAATCCTCGAACCACTGAAAAGGTGTATTCATGAAAACACCACCTTTTGAACATTTCTATTAAAAAAGGGACTTCTTAAAGAGATTAGGGAAATAGGAGGGGGTGGTCCACTCTGTTTTTTAAAAATCTGGCTTTATTCTTTCGCAACTGTAAGGGCCTCCTGTGCTTAGCTTTTAATTAAATCTTGCTTTGAGTTAAAAAGCTCCCATTGTCCTTTTCATTTAAATAGGGCTCTTCTTAGATCTTTAACAAGACCACCGAGGAGTAATAAATCTAAGTAATTGTCCTTATTAAGAATAGATTATTCTCTGGAGACTTTAACAGTCACCAAAGTAACTAGGGAGAGTTTTGGAGTACCCTTCCCCCACCCAAATGCTGAGATGCTGTCTTAGTCTGTCTCTCTCCCTCCCTGTCTCTCTTTGTCTCTCTCCCCCTCCCTGTCTCTCTCCTCTCTCTCTCTCCCTGTCTCTCTCTCTGTCTCTCCCTCTCTGTCTATGTCTCTGTCTCTGTCTCTCTCTCTCTCTCTCTCTCTCACACACACACACACACACACACTTATGTGCTGAAGTTAAAAGACTTTATATTTATTTTTTAATGTTTTCTGTTAACTGGAAAAGACTAACTTTTGAGTCTACAAATTATGCACATGAATCACACGTATAGTCCAAATCTAACCAAACTGTACCTCATTAAGGCAAAGGTGGCAAATCAAGGATTGGGGCTTTATCAGGTGTATGTACGCACAGGTGGAGGAGTGGGGTTTGTGGGCCTCCACAGTATGAGAAGAAGCAGGCCGAATCGAGCAGCACAGTAGATGGGGCACTGCACTTGGGAGTCAGGAAGCCAGGGTTCAAATCCTGCCTCGGATAATTACTGGCTGTGTGACTCTAGGCACGGCGCTTAGCTTCTCTCTGCACCATGGTTTTCTCATCTATAAAATGAGAGGATTGAACATGATGGACTCTGAGGTCCCTTTCACCTCCAGATCTTATGATTTCTGGCTCAAAATCTCTCTCCTGCTGCTCAGGCCCAGGGCCTGAAATTGCCCCCATAATAGATCTTCTTTTGATTTAAAGCATTGATTCTTCAGCAGGCCCCAGTTAAAATGAAAATGGATTGGCAGCAGGAGCAGAGAGGAATGATTAACCTGTTGCCACCCATTAACAGATCAGCACAAATTTGTTTGTCATATTAGTTGGAAGAGAGAATGGTGAAAGGATTACAGATGTAAAATTGTAAGAGAGGTAGAGAGAGAGAGAGAGAAGAGGGGGGAGAGAGAGAGGGAGAGAGAGAGAGAGAGAGAGATAGAGAGAGGGGAGAGATGTGAGAGAGAGAGAGAGAGAGAGAGAGAGAGAGAGAGAGAGAGAGAGAGAGAGAGAGAGAGAGAGAGAGAGAGAGAGATAGGAAGAACAGGGACTGTGCTAAGCACTTTAAACACATTCTCTCATTTGGCAGTTGGGTGAAGCCTATGAACTTCTCTGAATAATGTTTTTTAAATGAATAAAATGAAATGCCAAGGATTACAATTATAATGAAATACAGTTACCAAAATGTTTTTTAAAATAAAACAAATTTACAGAGCCCAGCTTAAGAATGCTTGAGTTAGGGGCAGCTAGGTGGCGCAGTGAATAGAGTACTAGTCCTGGAGTCAGGAGGACCTGAGTTCAAATCCAGTCTCAGACATTTGACGCACTTAGTAGCCATGTAACTTTGGGCAAGTCACTTAACCCCAATTGCCCTCCAAAAAGCAAAAAAAAAAAAAAAAAGAATGCTTGAGTTAAAGCTTTGACTTTAATTTGGGCAGAAGTCTATATCAGTGGCGTCAGACTCAAATAAAAATTGGGGGTACCTGCTCTCTGAGGGCTACACATTGACTCAGAAAGCCACATATTAACATTATCTATATTTTATTGATTTTGCTAAGTATTTTCTGATTACATTTTAATCTGGTTCTGAAGCACCCTCAGAAGTGCGCTGTACAGCAGATGACAATGTTGGTCTAGAACAAATTATTAAAGGAATGATTGATAAATATTTAGCAGTAAGCACTAAAACAGGTCATAACAGACTACGCCCATTTCACTTTTCTGATAGAATTTTGTTG
Organism: Petaurus breviceps papuanus; assembly: GCF_028583685.1. Taxonomy (NCBI): domain Eukaryota; kingdom Metazoa; phylum Chordata; class Mammalia; order Diprotodontia; family Petauridae; genus Petaurus; species Petaurus breviceps. The sequence goes on from NW_027185854.1 coordinate 1,220,812, forward strand.
TTCAATTGTTTTTCAGTCATGTCCGGACTGTCCATGATGCCATTTGGGGTTTGCTTGGCATAGATACTGGAGTGATTTGCCATTTTCTTCTCCAGCTCGTTTTGCAGATGAGGAAACTGAGGCAAACAGGGTTAAGTGACTTGCCCAGGGTCACACAGTTAGTGAGTGCCTGAGGTCAGATTTGAACTCATAAAGATGGGTATTCCAGATTCTAGGCTCAGCACTCTACCCACTATGTTACCTACCAACAGAATTATAAAGCTAGAATTGAATTCAGGTTAACTGAACAAGCATTTATTAAGTGTTCCAGACATTCAAATGGGGAATAGGGATAGATACAAAGACAGAAAATGAAACCTTCCTGCCCTCAAAGAGCTTACATTCTGTTGGGAGTGAGTGAAAGGAGTGAAAACTTCTCAGATTATACTCTAAAATCTAGTGGGAAACAGGCCCAACTTCCCCTTCACTAGAAATCACATGATTTAGAAGGACTCAAAACTCAGAGCGGTAGGGAGTCACCCCTCTCCTCAGTGCCACCTCAGCACAAGATATGCCAAATAAGGACAGAAGTGCTTTCTCAAACATATACTGGCTGATCTACTGTTTCCTTGTTCTGGCACTTGAGGTAGACTGCTGTGTTTAGATTGTGCACTTGACCTCTACCCAATGGAAGAAAAGGGTCAGGAGGGGGGTGGGGGAGAATTCCGTGTTAGGGCTTCATAACTTTGCCATTTCCTTTTGTAAATTGCTTCTCCTCCCTGACCATTTGTCAGGAGGGCGGCCCTTTCTCAAGATCATAATAAACCATTCTTTTCTGCTTCCTACCTTGAGAAGCCTCTGAGTATTATTTGAATAAGGATCTCTGCTTTTCAACTCAGTTTTGGAGTGCACACAGTAGGAAGGAAACACAACATGAACACAAATAAAGTAAATGCAAAAATGTACAAGATTATTTCCAGAGACATGAGCACTGACACTGTAGAGATTGGCAAAGGCCTGCTATAGAAGGGAGAATTTGAGCTGAGCCTCAAAGAAATGTACAAATTCTGTGAAATCAGGCCCAGGAAGGGTGTGGGGACAGACGGGGGACGGGAATAACAGCAAGGAGGTCATTCTGGCTAGAATGTAGCATGGGAGAAGGGGAGTTCTGTACAATAAGGCTGGAGAGGCAGTCTGACCCAGATTGTAAAGGGCTTTAAAAACTAGACAGATGACTTTGTATTTTATCCTGGGGGAAATAGGGAGCCACTAGAATTTCCTGAGCAGGAAAAGAATCTATCCTTTAGGGATATCAATTTAACAGTTATTAGGATAATGGAGAAAGGAGAGTGTGGAGGAAAGAAAGTCAGTTTGGCTAAATCAAAGAGTGGAAGAGAGGGAATTAATGTCCACTGAGGCTGGAAATATAGCTGAGGCCTCACTGTGGGAGACTTTAAGAGCAAAACAGAGGAGTTTATTTTTTTTCCCCTAGAGGTAATATGAAACTCCTAGAGTTGGCTGATAGGAAGTCATATGGTAAGCTTACTCTTCACTTAAGGAAACTTATTTGACAACAGTCTGTAGCAATGGACCCTAGTGGAGAGATGTGTGGGAGGGGGACTAGTCAGGAGGCTGTTTGTTCCAAGCCTCTGGGAGAGACATGATGAGAGCTACAATTGGAAAGAAGGGGACAAGTTGAAGAGATATTGTATCAGCAAGGTTTGGCAACTAATTGGTTATGGAGGATGAGTAAAGGGAGGGTTGAGGATGAGTCCAGTGCTGTGATCCTGGATAACTGTAAAAATGAGGATACCTACCACAAAAATAGGAAATTTAGGAAATGTAGGGGGAAAGACAATGGGTTCTGTTTTGAATGTGTGTATTACTCTACAAGGATTCAATTGAAAATGTCTAGTAGGTAGCTGGCTACAGATCAGGAGAGTGAATAGGGCTGGATATAGAGGTGTTGGAGTGATTTGCATAAAGATGAGAGTCATTTATTCTATGAAGCCATCCTGCACACTTGGGAGCCAGTGAGTTTACCAAAAGAAAGAGAGTTGAAAGAAAGAAGAGGGCCCAGCCCAGAGCCCTATTCTGAGCAACAGCCAACCAGAGCAGGTGGGAGTCGGAAGGTGAGTTAACAAAATTGTGAAAAGTGGCCAGCCAGGCAGAAGGAGCCCCAACCAGAAAGAGCAGTGTCCCAATAATCCAGAGAAGAGAGAATATCTTGGAGGAAGGGGTAGACAAGAGTATCAAACGCTATATAGCAGTCAAGAAGAACAAAGCCTGAGAAAACCCCATTGGATTGGAAATTAAAGGATTGCTGGTAATCTTGGAGAGGATAGATTCAGTTGGCTAATCAGAAACCAGAAGGCAAGGAGCGAATGGGAGGAGAGCAATCAGAGAAAATGAACACAGAGAGCATTTTCTAGGAGCTTGTGAACAGGAGCAAAATATTAGGTGATAGCTTGAAAAGATTGTAGAGCCGAGTTAAGGCTGAGGAAGATGAACATATTTATAGGGGAGGTCAGGGGAATACCACACATATAATCTACCTGGATTCAGCAAAGAACTTGTCAAAGGCTCTTTTGCTTCCCATGGAAAAGAGAGATAGATTGGGAACCAGTTTATAACCTGCTGCTGTTCAGCCATGTCCGATTCCTCATGACCCCATTTGGGTTTTTCTTGGCAGAGATACTGGAGTGGTTTGCCATTTCCTTCTCCAGCTCATTTTACAGATGAGGAAACTGAGGCAAACAGGGGTTAAATGACTTGCCCAGGGTCACACAGCTAGGGAGTATCTGAGGCTGGATTTGAACTCAGGAAGAAGAGGCTTCCTGACTCCAGGCCCAGTACTTTATCTACTGTGCCACCTAGCTGCTGAAATTCTCTTTATTCTTGTACATTAACTGGGTATCTCCCATGACACCATTTTCAAGTGTCTCTCCCTGTTTAAAATTTCACTTACTATCAATACTCAGAAATGATTGTACCAAGCTCACTTTGTCATTTTAACTTCATTGTAGAGCCCTATATAATTTTGATGAACACATGAGAGAATTTCCTTATATGAGGACAGCATTCAAGACTGCATTTTGATATACAAAATTACATGCCTTCTTAAAACAAACATTCAAGACAGAGAGATTCTGTGTTCTCTATACCTCTCCATCAGCCATGTGATCATGAAGATATAGTCCATTGTAGAAAATTGTCTGCCAAAGTTTTCCTGTTCCTAGCTCATATTTTCATCAAGGGTGCCCTTGAGGCGAACATTGACCATTCTCATAAAGATTGTGCCAAAAAAAAATATGAGGAATGTTGGTTTGATTCATGATTTTTCATTCTTTGCGATTCTTTTGTCCTTGGAGAAATCTTGAGAATTGATCCTTAGGTACCTTTAAAAATGTACCTTGGAGCACAAATTTCTCCCATATGTCCTAGGTAGTAGAGTGGATGGAGCACTGTGCTTGGAGTCAGGAAGACTCATTTTCATGAGTTCAAATTCAGCCTCAGATACTTATTTGCTGTGTGACCCTGGGCAAGTCACTTACCCTGTTTGCCTCAGTTCCTCATCTATAAAATGAACTGGAGAAGGAAATGGCAAACCACTCCACTATCTTTGCCAAGAAAACCCCCAATGGGGTCATGAAGAGTCAGACAGGACTGAACCACAGAACAGCATGTCATTCTAGAAATACAGAATATCAGATTTAGAAGGGACCTCAAAGGCCATCCAGTCCAACCTATACCTGAGCAAGAGTTTCCTCCATGATATGCCTGACAAGTGAATATTTTTCCCCAATCTGTTCTTGAAGACATCAAATGACAAGGAATTTCCATCTCCCACGGCGACCAATATCACTTTGGGACAGCTATAATTATTAAGCGATTTGTTTTTTCCTTGTTAAGTCACAATCTGCCTCTATACAACTTCCACCCATTGCTGCTAGTTTTGTTCTCCAGGGCCAAATAAAGTTTCATTCCACTGAGTGAGGTCTGGTTACTTCATTTTTTCTTCCTATGCAATAGGTACTTCTTCATTAGCACCTTGGATAGAAAGGTGGAAGACCCCAAGCATCACAGTTCCACTCTGGTTGTGAAAATAGGAGATAAACTGCCAAAATACTTAGAGATCTGTTCCATTTTTCTTCTATTCACCATCCTTGATCTGTAAATGTTCTCCAGGTAATGTGGTTTTGCTGATGTTTCCATAGTCTTGGAGACAAGACACTTGATCTGTAGGGCCAGGAAGGCAGCAGCTACTGCCAACGGCCCTGATGAGGGTGAAAGCCCCCATTCTCTTCACCTGTTCCCCAGAGCTCCAGAGCTGATGGAGAATACCAGGCGAATCTCCCACCCAATGAGCAAGATTCCTTCCTCATCCTCTTCCACTTCTCTGGAACCAATCCATTCTCCCTATTCTTCCTACTGTCTCTCTCCACATTCTTTACTGTTCATCAAATTTGAGAACAGATTTCAGAGGTCAGTCAGTCTGGCCCCTTCTAAAAGTCATCATCCAGCCTCTAACTGAAAACCCCTAATGAGAAGGAACTCATTACTGAGAAAATCCATTTCATACTGGGTCAGTTTTAAATGTTAGGAGATTTTTCACTATATTGAACTAAAATCTGCCTCCCTAAAATTTCCATATATTGTTGCTAAGTCTATCTTCTGGGACCAAGCAAAATAAGTCCAATCCCTCATTCACATGACAAACCCTCAAATACTTGAAGACAGCCCCTACCCCCAATATTCTCTTCTCTGGCTTTGTTGCTGTTTGCTCATAAGTTGTGTCTGACTCTTTAAATCCCTATTTAGGGTTTTCTTGGCAAAGATACTGGAGTGGTTTGCCATTTCCCTCTTCAGCTTCTCTTATAGATGAGGAAACTGAGGCAAATAGGGCTAAGTGACTTGTCCAGGGTCACGCAGCTAGGAAGTGTCTGAGATGAAGATGGGTCTCCCTGATTCCAAGCTCAGTACTCTACCCTCTGCACCACCTAGCTGCCCCTCTTCTCTGGCTTAATAATCCCCCAATTCCTCCAGCTGATTCAGCTTATCTTGATGACTTGTTTTCCCCGTATGGCTTTTTGCTCCCTTGTGAGATAATATTGCTCACAGTTACCTCCACTAACTATAATGTCTTATATTTTAGGTGTTTTTGTTATAGGACTTACAACATCACCATTTTAAATCACCTCCCTCAAAATCTGCTCCTTCTGGAAATCCAATTTAATAAATCTTAAACAAGGAACCATGAGCTCAGAAAACTAAGACTAGGCATAGACAGGCAGAGTTTTGAATGTCTGCATTTTGAAATAGAATTTTCTGACCCTGTGACCATGTACTTTCAATATCTTACTAACCATTGAAATGAGCCAGGATTGGATTTTTTCTAACATCTGTATGCTGTATGCATTCGCATGTAAATATCCACACACCCAGACCCACTCTTTGTATTCAGGCTTATTCCTTGAGGTTTCCCTTAATCAGAAAATTATTTTCATATGAGTGTGCAATTGCCCCAAGCAACAAAGGGGATAATCTGCATTTTAATTTAAGCATAATAGAGTTAATTACTATAAATACTTCTAAGACTCCTTAACACAACAAATTTCAGTGACAAATATTCTCAGATAATGATCAGAATACATCCAAGTGCTTTTAGATCTAACCATATGTTTTCAGTTCATTATTAGAGTTGAAAGAAGAATGATATCTTTCTTTTTTTTTTTTAAACTTAAGACAGCTTCTAATTTGTGGTGTATTCGTGAGCATTCAAGGTTAATTTAGGTCTTTGGAAAAATGGGATTGTCAAATCCTCCTAGCACCTTAAGGCAAAGTCACAGTTCTCTAAACACCAAGTTCTAGGTACCTTAAGAGATATTTGGAACTGTGACCTGACAAGGCTTGTTGTCCTTTTCAGCCTCCAAATGCACTCATTCCTTCTAGTTGTATGTGGATCCCCAAACACCTTTGATGTAAGGGATCCAGCCTGATGATTGTAGGTAGATCCACAACGAGGGTAGGATGAATGGGGCTGTGCTCCCAAGAGCGATCATTTGCAATCCTTCAATGTAACAGAAGCAACAGAACTTTTCCACTGAGCGAGAATAATTAGTTGAAGAGAAAGCTTCCTGATTGTGGGCTCAGGTGATCGCCAGGCACAAAAATTCCTAGTTATGATTCTGCTAATGGGTACGTGAGAAAGATGCAAGAGGGAACTGAGATGGGAAGAATAGCTAAGATATTTAATTAAGCACAAACATTTTCTAAGACTTTACTTCCATTTTGTTTTTTTAATAGTATTTTTTCCAATTATATGTAATGACAATTTTAACATTCATTTTTTTTTAATTTTGAATTCCAAATTTTTGTCCCTCTCTCCCATCCCCTCCCCTCTTCCTAAAATGGTAAGCAATTTGATATAGGTTATATAATGCAATCATGCAAAATATATTTCCATATTTTGACTTCTATTTTGTTAGCACAGTGGGGAAGGCTGGGCACTTGACCTATGGGAATGGAAAGGCAAAAAGCTGCTGCCATTAGTACTGAAGAAGGCACTAATCTCTTTTTCCCAAAATGGGGCTGGCTGATGTCAGGATCCAAAAGTTGAAAAGGTAGAACTTTTTGACTGATGTTTATAAGGTGTTCTAGCAGCAGAAGTGGTTGAAGGAGAAGAGACCTCTTTATCATAGATGAGTGGGATCCTGGGGACTTGTTGCCATGGATGGCTTTCCACGTATGTCCCTGTGCTCTCCTGGGTTCTGTTCTTCTCTAAGTCTTGTGCTAACCACACCCTACTGCCTGAGGTCTATCAAAGTATCACATTGTGATAAATCTTTGGAATAAGGTTAATGACAGCTCTATCTCTGATGACACCTTGTGAGTGTCTCTCTTGGCCCTTGACTGTGTCAACCACCCTTTAGATGAGGCTCTCACTGTAAGAAAAAACCATTGATTTCGATAGAGAGTTAATTCCTTCTCTCCACTCTAAGCCTGAGGCCCCTCAGGGAGAATTTAACAGGCTACTCCTTCAGAGAACCAAGTCCAAATCTCCCCAGGCAGCCCCACTGGTTAATTGCTTCTCTCCCCTCTGACTCTGTGTCTGTTCTCCCTTTTAAACACCCTTTACAAAGGCACGACTCAGGGGTATCAAGTGTGGCAATGCCTATATCATTATAGACATCTTAATGAAATATCTTGATGCTAAAAGAAAAGTCTTCACCAGGAGTTGACAATGAAGACCCAGAATAAGACCTCTAAGATTCAAATGTTGGTCCCTCCTGTTTCAGACCATTGAAGATGATGGATAAATCCTCAGGGAGACTCCTTTCCAAAGGGCAAAATCATGCATAGGCTTATTCCATGAGAGCATTTGTTGCATCAGTTCATTAGTCTTCTTTGAAAGCTGGGGCCAACCAGCAAGCAGCTACCATGTCTCAGCTTTTCGGGATCTGCTTAAGTCGGTGTTCATTAATATTCAGATTTCTTGTTGCGAAGCCTTAGAAAACTCAGCCTGAGATAATGCACCATGAACTCCTTCTGCTTAATTCTAACCTTGTCTACAAGGCTGTCTCTGGGAAAGGCCATGTGATGTACTAAGAGAATCCTAAAATGGGGAGTTGGGCAATCTGCGTCCTGGTCTGAATTCTAGCCCCTCCTCTGGCCTAACTAGTTGTGAGCATTTGGACAAGTCAAAAACAATCAGCTTAGGGCTAGAATGGACCTCAGAGGCCAAATCCATTCCCCCCATTTCACAGATGAGGAGACTGAGACATAGAGAGACTGAGTGAATTTCCTAGGGCCAAACAACCAAGAAGTATCTGAGGACAGGATTTAAACCTAGGTCTTCTTTGATTCTAAGTACAATGCCCTACCCACTATGCCACTACCCCAATTATTCCCCTTTCCCCATTTGTAAAATGGAGTCAGAGTAGACAATGACCAAGGTCATCTTCTAGCTATAATGGTCTGTGATTCTATGAGCCTTATGTCAACAACAATACTCAGATTCCCTTTTCCCCAGATCTAATTATCAAAAAGGTTGGGGGCAGGATATTAGAGAGAGGATTTTCTCTTCTCTCGTCATCTGCAGATTTAAACTTCTTTATTTTCACGTATCAAATGAGGTATTTGTAAAGCACTTGGCCTAGTGCCATAGTGGGTTCTTAATACCCACTATTACTTTGTACATTGTAGGTACTTAATAAATGCTTGTTCCTATCTAGTTCCTACCCTGATGTCTTCATGTAAGAATAGGGAATAGACACTTTGATGCCCTGGTATTTGTCAGCTCAGTGTCCCAGGGGGCACAACTCCCAGATCTGTGTCATTGGTGTCAATCATGATTCTGCTTCTATGAACAGGGGTGCAGAGTTCTAACTGTTCATCCCTGTTCATCTCTCATGCTTTTAATTGGTCACAACTCTCCCAGCAGGAAGGGCTGTTGACAAATGGCATGTGTCTATATAAGGCCTTACATAAGATGGGGCCCTTTCAAAAATAGGAATCAGGAATCTTGCCAAGCAGGTAAAAGTTTTACAGATGGAGAAAGATGTTTTTTTTACCTTGTAGGGTAGATCTCCAAAATGGGAGTTTTGCCTTCGTGGTTAGAGCAGAATCCACAAAACATCCTTAAAGGGCAGGGTAAAGCAGAATGCCTCTGCAAATAGATGGTGGAGGAATCCTCAAGGGAGTTTTTTGAGCAGAGGTAGCACCTATACTTACAAATGAGCTATTTAAACCTTCTATGACCTTAAATATTGTCTTGTCTATTCGCCCTCCCCCCACCCCTTCTCAATGAGCAAGGACAAGAGTGAATGACTCACCCAAGGTCACGCAGCAGCAGGGATGCATCCAAGCATCCAGCTCTCCCAACTCTTAGCACACAATTTTACCTCACTACCTTACCCCTTACCATACTAGGCATTTTCCAAGTGCCCTCCCACTCTCTACCATATACTTCAATCACCTAAATGTTGAAGGAATTTCCTCTATTATCCTTAACAGGAATGGGGCATGTAGCTAAAGGAGCTCCCTCCCGACCTGAGTTCAAATCTGGCCTCAGACACTTAACACAAAACTAGCCGTGTGACCTTGGGCAAGTCACTTAACCCCAATTGCCCTACCTTCCCCCTCCAAAAACCAAAAAAATTTAAAAAAAATTGAAGGAGCTCCCTCCCTTTCCTGAATTAAGCAGGACTTTGTTTTGGGAAGCTAATCATCCTGGTAGATCACTAATCTCTCCTGTTCTTTTTTCTCCTCCTATTCTTTTGACAGTAAATCTCTTCTGTATTGCTGTTTGGCTATGAGAAATAATACATTTTAGCAAAGAAATCTGTGTGTCCCCAAAGTCACTGTTTATCTTTTAGCTGGGAGATACAATTATCTACCATTATCTGGAAAGTGTAGTAATCAGACAGTGCAATCGTCAGTGTTAAACCTCCTTCCAATATGATTGTAAATGTTCACCAAGCTGAAAGCAGGAGTTGGCAGGCTCGGGTCTGATTGCCTTGGCTTTCTAATTTGTTAAAAAAAAAAAAAAGTCTGCACATTCTAATAAGAAATGTGTAATAAAATGTTTTCCTTTCACTCATGATGATTTTGAAACCATTCATGGCTGGTTAAGTCCTTAAACAAAGAAGGCAGATTTGCATTTCTCTTCCAGCCTAGGGTTTCAGATTAAGGCACTTTTAAAGGAGATACAGGTCAACCTTTTGCAGGAGAAGACAGACGAGTCAGTGTGCTCTTTTGCACACCTGGGAGTGTTCTAAATTGTGTGAGCTCAGCAATTTGTAACATATGGAAAATATCAAAGAGCTTCAATGTATATCATCAGAAAGGTCTGAAAGGAAGGACTTGGAACAAGGAGATCCATCTCTGGCAGTGAGGGCCCCCACATCTTGCCAACAGAGGCATACCCCGCCCCGCACTCCACAGGGGGAAGGGGGGATGGAGGCCCATTGAACCACCATCCTGGAGAGCTGCCCAGCCTACTTTGCAAAGATTGGCTCCCCCTTCCCTGCCTGAAAGATGCCCAGGTGTTGGCTTGGGTATCAGATCTTTTAGCCAAAAGGACAATCACAGTGTCAAATGAGCCTACATCGCCCTGGGAACAGCTGAAGGAAGAAAGGGACAAGACCCCTTTGATTGTTCACTTATGAAATGCAAAGAGTAAATATCTGCTTAAATTGGAAGGTGGAGCTAGATATAGGGACCCAGCCTGAGCAATGTCTTCTCCTTGGGCTACCCCACTCCACATACCTGGAAGAGGACAAAACCACAGTAGCTCCTGATGTTTGTTTCTCCCTCTGTAGTGGAGGAGAGCCAGGCCTCTGTATAGACCTGATAACAATGGGAGAGGAAGTAAGAGCACCGGCTCCAATGTTGGGATGACCTGGAGATCGAATCCTGGGCTCAGATACTCAGCACCACACCCAGAAATAACTGGCCGTGTAACCTTGAGCAAGTTACTTAACACTGGTTGCTTAAAAAAAAAAAAAAACAATGGGAAAGGAATTTCTGTTCACCTGGGCACGTGAGCCCAGCATCTTCCTGTTTTAGCATTGCATCCTGGCCCTTTCTAACCAATTGCCTAGAACCACATCTCATTCACCATTAGTGGAAAGACATGGGAGGTGGAGCCAAGATGGTGGAATGGTAGGAAGCACAAACTCCTCTAAAATATACTAGACTGAATCCTGATGGGGAAGTTCAGAAAAAAGTCACAGTGAGTGCTTTGCCTGTCCAAGGTCAGCATAGAGAGACAGACAGGGAGGTCTGTGGACACTGAGGATAAGACTGAGAAGGAGCACAACAATACCCAAGGAGTGACTCCACGCGCCAGGATAAAAGAAGGTCCTATGTCCAAAGTGGAGCTCCCCCAGATCCACACCAGGCCACTGATATGGGGACGGGGCAGACACTCACTGCCCTCAAAGAAAGCAGCAGCAGGACCAGCCTAGACCTTCCCTCCAGAAGCGTGCCAGAGACTAGCCCTAACATCAAGCCTAAAGTCAAGAAGTAGGCTGGAAAAATGGGCAAACAACCAAAACCTGTCACAATATCATGTCGGCAGGAATGTTCAAAGACACAAACACAGAACAAGAGAATGACTCTAAAAGATCTATAATCAACGTCTCAGAAAAAAAAAAAAAACCACAGCATGGCCACAGACTCAATTAGAATTCCTGGAAGAGATAAAGCATGAGTTCAAAAAGAGTTCTTTTAAAATATGTTTTAGTAAAAGGAATGAGAGTGCTTGAGGAAAATCTGGAAAAGAAATGAGAATTATGGAAGAAAGGATTGGAAAGGGAATTAATAACTTGGAACAAGAGGCACAAAACCTTGGGCAAGCAACAAATTCCCCGAAAATTAAAATGGACCAAATAGAAGCCAATGACTTCATGAGACAATGAGGAATATTAAAACAAAGTCAGAAGGCTGAAAAAATAGCAGAACATGTAAGCTATTTCATGGCAAAGATAACTGACCTAGAAAACATATGGAGAAGAAAAAAATCAAGTATTATTGGACTATTTGAATGCTATGACCAAAAAAAAAAGCATAGATGACATATTTCAAGAAGCAATAAAAGAAAACTGCCCAGATCTCTTAAAACCAGAGGGCAAAGTAAAGAATCCATTGATGACCTCCTGAAAGATACCCCAAAATGAAAATTCCCAGGACCATCATAGTCAAAATCCATAGCTTCCAGGTCAAAGGAAAACATATTGTGGACAGTCTCAAAGAAATAATTCAAGTACTGAGGATCCATGGTCAGAATCACACATGATTCAGCTGTTACCTTATAAAGGAGTGAAGAACTCAGAACATGATATTCCAGAGAATAAAGATTGCTGACTTGGAGCCAAGAATCTAAATGTTTAACCAGAAAAACTGAACATTACTATTCAAAGGACAAAAATGGACCTTAATGAAACTTCCAAGCACTCCTGATAACATTGACAAACACAGGCATGAAGAGAAGTATAAGAAGGTAAATATGAATTATGATAAAGGATGAAACAAGGACAAACTACTTATGTTCAAATGTGGGAAAGTGACACATGTGCCTCCTTGGAACCCTAGCATCATCAGGGTCCATACAGAAAGTCCAATTAGGAAAGACCTGTGAGCAATTACTGTCTCGATCTTCAAAAAAGTGTGGAAAGAGAAGGGAAGATGAATACCTTAAGGGGAGAGGGAAAGGAAGGTTAGGGAAAGTCATCTCACAAAATCAGAGGGCATAAGTAGACATTTATACAAGCAAGGAAGAAGAAGTGAGGGAAGCGGCTGACATGGGCACCGCACTCTCATCTGAACTGGACAAAAGAAGGAAAACTACACATAGAGACACATATGCAGTTAGATGCAGAAGTATGTTTCATTCAGCAGGGAAATATGAGGAAAAGGAGAGTGGTGGAAATAGAGGAAGGGTACATTAAAGAAGGGATTAGTTCTAAGCAAAATAAACTAAGGATGTACAAAAATACTTATAGTTCTTTTTGATCTGGCAAAGGACAAAAATCTGAGGGGATGCCCATAAATTGGGAAATGGATGAATAAGTTAATGGTATATAAATGTGATAGAATATTATTGTGCTTAATTCTTTTTTAGGCAATTAGGGTTAAATGACTTGCCCAGGATCATACAGCTAGTAAGTATCTGAAGTCAGATTTGAACTCAGGTCCTCTTGACTCCAGGGCCAGTGCTCTATTCACTGTACCGTCTAGCTGTTCCATGCTCAATCTTTATTGATGTAATGACCAAACAGGATTCCAGAGGACTAATGATGAAATATGCTCCCCCACTGCTCCTCATAGAGAGGATGAAGGACTCAGAATTCAGAGTGATATAGATAGATAGATAGATAGATAGATAGATAGATAGATAGATAGATAGATAGATAGATAGATAGAGAGAGAGAGAGAGAAAGAGAAAGAGAGAGAGAGAGAAAGAGAGAGAGAGAGAGGGAGAAAGAGAGAGGGATGGATGAGAGAGAGAGAGAGGGGGGGGGGATGGATGGATGATAGATAGATAGATAGGACATGGTCAATGTAAAAATCTGTTTGATTGACTAGACATATTTGTAATGGACTTCCTTTTCCTGGTGTTTTCTTGTGTTCTCAGTATAGGGAGGGTTATTTATCTTGGCTGATTAAAACACATAAAATATTTTCTAAAAAGACGATGAGATACTCTGGTCTCAGGAAGTGTGTGCGTGCGCGGCGCGCTTGTGTGCGTGTGAGAGCACCCTGACGCCCTGTAGCCTTGCCACCATTCGGGCCCTATGGGCTGATGCCCTATAGATTGTAAGTCCATAGCGCTCTGGAACAAAAGCCTGGTCACTCCATGCTGGTTAAGGCCCTGATCGTGCTTGGCACTCAGTGTAGGACAACGGAGCCACCAGAGCTGTCTGGTGACTAGTATAAAGTAGGTCTTTTCAGTGACCTTTATTAAGTATTCTGTGCTCCTGGTGGACACCCAGTGCTCTCACTCTGAACCCTGGCTGCCAAGACGCCTACCTTCTGTTCTCAACCCCCTGGCCCTGAGCCGTCACCTCTGAAGGCTCAAAGGTTCAGTGTTAATATATGACTCAGGTACTGGGTGTCAGCCTATCCGGAGAACACATTGTGTGCATTTTAAAGGGACCTTCAATTACCTTAAGTTAAAGGACAGACTAGAGATGAAAATCTCCAGATCTCAAGGAGGATGATGGAAGAGATATTTTGGGTCAGAGAGGCCTTTGTGTGGCCTTTAGATCACACCGCATGTGTGGGGGCTGACCACTGTACTGATGCTTAAGAATAGAAAAAAAGAGGGAGAAGAGGGAAGGGGAGAAAATTTGGAACTCAAAAACTTGTGGACTGAATATTATAACCTAAAAATAAATAAATTTAAAAGGAAAAAAAGAGAAAGAAAAGGGAGAGAGAAAGAGAGAGAGAAGGAAGGAAGGAAGGAAGGAAGGAAGGGAGGAAGGAAGGAAGGAAGGAAGGAAGGAAGGAGGAAGGAAGGAAGGAAGGAAGGAAGGAAGGAAGGAAGGAAGGAAAGAGAAAGGAAGAATTATGTCTGAAGATAGAGAATGGAAGTGACAACCTTCAGATATCTCCTCATCATACTCCAGAAAAGTGGAATTTTCAGACCTGATCATATCTAGAAGGCAGTCAGATTTAGAAGGATGAGGCTTCAACCTTGGGACCGGAGCTAGTCTTGGGCTGGTGCTGAGGTCTCTGGCTTCACTTAAATTTTGGCAGGTCCAAGGAAGGTGCTGGGAGACAGATAAAAGATAAAAATACATAAAAGCACCATCTCCAGTCCCTTTGGAGGCACATGGAGTGTAGGCTCCTGGCCAAGGAGGTGATTTAGAATCTGCAGATGCAAGATCAATCCAACCTCAAAATATTTCCTTGCAAAGACAAAAAAAATTGACTGTAGTGAGTGAGGCGGGGGAAGGGCACCATAAGCACTCATTCTTCTGGAGATGGGAATCATCCCAACTCAAAAAGAAGAGAGATTTCATTCTCCAACTCCATTCACTTTCCACTAGACAGAGGCAGGAAGGCACAAATCCAAATGGCCTTCTCCCCAGACTGAGGAATCCAGACAGTGACATGTCTGCATCCCTAGATTGATAATAGGGACTAATTTACCAGGCTCCACCGAACCCTTGAGACCCTCAAACCTCAACTTAATTATGTGTATTTCTTTGCTCTACTAAAAGAAAAACTTCCTTACAATCAGAGCAATTCACAGATTTGTGAAACTTCAGATCTGGAAGAAATCTCAGTGGTTATCTAGCCACACCTGTACCTGACAAGAGTTCCAATGTGAATCAGTTAATAAGTGTTAATAAGTACCTTCTATGCGTCAGGCTTTGTGCTAAGCCTGGGAGATACAAAGAGAGGCCAAAGGCAGTCCTGTTCTCCAGGAACTCCTAGTCTAATGAGGGACACAACGTACAACAGCTATCTACAAATAGTCTATAAACAGAATGAATGAAGGCCCTAGCATTAAAAGAGTTCAGGAAAGACTTCTCATAGATAGCTAGAGGGATTTTAGTTAGGATTTGAAGAAAGCCAGGAGGTGGAGATGATCAGGGAGAACATTCCAGGCATAAAGAATGAAAATGCCCCAAGGCAGTAAATGGTGCGTCATGCCAGCAATAGCCAGGAAGCCTATGTCGTGTGTTGTAGGGGACATGGGAGGGGGTCAGGTGTAAGGAGACTGAAGAGGTAGGAAAGGTGATCGGGAAGGGCTCTGAATGCCAAAGGATTTTTAAATTTGATCCTCAGGATAATAGAGAATTTATTGAACAGGGGGATGATGTGGTTAGACCTTTCTTTGGAATGATCCCATTGACAAGGGAGAGGAGGATGAGAGGGGGGTAATGTGTCAGACATCCATGCCACTTTGGGACAATGCCAATTGCTAGGTGGTGTTTCTTGACTTTGAATCTAAATTTTCCTCTTTGCAACTTCTGCTTGCTGCTCCTACCTGTGCCCTTTGGAACCAAATAGAATAAGCCTCATCCCTCTTCCATAGGGTGGCCAAAGTAGACCCTAGAAGGCAATCTATCTTGTCTTCTCTACTTCTTCCTGTCTTTAGACTAAGCATTCCTTTATTCAGTACTCAAATGGTACAATCTGGAAGCCCTAGCTTAGCCATGTCTTCCCTACAATGCGAGGTGGCACAATGGATAGAATGACAAACCTGAAGTCAGGAAGGCTCTTCTTCCTGAGTTCAAATCTGGCCTCTGACACAAGCTGTGTGACCTTGGGCAAGTCACTTCATCCTGTTTACCGAAGTTGCTTATCTGTAAAATGAGCTGGGGAAGTAAATGACTAACCACCCCAGTATCTTTGCCAAGAAAGCCCCAAACGGGGTCACAGAGATGAGCATGTGTGATGCCCAGAACTGAACGCAGGACTTTAGATGTGGTCTGACCAGATTCGACTACAAACAGGAATCCCATTTTTATCTCTGAACTCTGAGACTCTCTTAAGGTGGCCTCAGATCTCACTCACTTTCATGGTTTCCATATTTCTATGGATTCATGTTGAGCTTGCTGTCCACTAAAATCCCAAGACCTTTTTCAGACAAACTACTGTCCGACCATACCTCCCGCTTCTCATACCTGTGAAGTTGATTTTTCGAATCCAAGTGTAAGACTTGGTTAGTATGGCTATACTGTCACATATTCTCTTAGCCCATTCTGCCAAGTGTCCTAATCTGTTTGCCCTCAGGAAGCTTATATTCTACCCAGGTTTTCAAGCTTCAAAACAATTATCTCATCTCTGGGTCATGCTAGCTTTGGTTCTTAGAAAAGGGTTTTGAATCCTGACCTTGTAATCTAGTGAGTTAGCTATCCCTTTCAGATTTAGGTCACCGCTAAATATGATAAACAAGCCATCTATGCCTTTCCTCAATGCTGTAGTAAAAATTATTTTAAAATATTCAATGCAGGGTAGGCTGCTGCAGAAGTTAGAGAGAATAGGATTTAGAACTAGAAAAGACCTAAGAAATTAATTGTCCAACACCCTCATTTCACATCTGGAGCTCAAGAAAAGTGAAATGACTTGCCCAAGGGCTTTGAGCAGAGGTAATATGACTATTTGCCAAAATTGTAGTAGAGGAGATTCATTAAGGTACAGGTTGAACCTCATCCATTCATTCTGCACTCATCAAGGTCACTTCTAGCTAGAAGACTCTACAATTCTGTGGTGATTCAGAGAGGCTCAGACATGGGGCCCAAACCAGCCTTGAGACTGACCCCATGAGCAGTGTTACTAGGAGCAATTAGAGAAAATAGCCTCTGAGTGGTACACACTCTTCAGGCTTCCAACTCTCAGTCCATCATGAAAGCAAAGTGCCAACCCCTATCTCTCTGCCCACCTCTCGTCCCTATCCAGCCTCCATAGCCTAGGCAAGGCTTTAGTCCTGCTAATATCTTTTCAACAGCAGAAATGAGATTACCGAGTTATTATCTGGCTGGAGGAAGAAAGAAAGAAAGAAAGAAAGAAAGAAAGAAAGAAAGAAAGAAAGAA
>NW_027185854.1:1237942-1271974 GCF_028583685.1 Petaurus breviceps papuanus
AAGGAAGGAAGGAAGAAAGGAAGGAAGGAAGGAAGGAAGAAAGAAAGAAGGAAAGAAAGGAAGAAAGAAAGAAAGAAAGAAAGAATAGAGACAGTTAAGCACTCACTTCCTCTAATCTGACTTGCTATATGAGGAAGGCCCTACCTTCTCCCCAGTCCCGTAAGGCAATTTGCTCAAGAAGAGTTGAGACATTCTCAATATGTTGGGCCAAGTCAAGTCAACAAACATTTTCTAGGGGTTTATTGATGCGTTATGCTAAGCCATTTGGGGATGCAGAGAAATGCCAAAAAAAATTTCCCTTCTCTTAAGGAGTTCACAGTCTGATGAAGGGAACAACACAAAAATAGCTATAAACACACAGGCAGCTGTGTGAGTAATTTGCTGAGAGATTCCATCTGCATTGGTGGAGGGAGCTCCTCTTCAGGAGTTCCCTGCATTGACCAGATCAAAGGTCTGGTTACTATCCATAGGGAGTATCTCCACTGGTGCAGATTGCAGCTTCTCCCCCACTTCTCATCCATCATATTCAACTCTTGTCCATGACTTTTTGCAAATTCTTGATCAAGGATCTACCCAATGAGCCAGGGTCCTCTGCCTAATTCCTTTAGGATGCCAATGGTGCGTTCAATCTCTTCATCTACTTTCCCTCCTCTGGATATATAAGGGGCACCCTTCCTTTTCTGAACATTCACATCTCATTTCTGTCTTTTATTCATTTCTTGGGAATAAGTCGGGATTGCAACGAACTGTAGCTGTCTCATGCCCAGCATGGGTGTTTTCAATTTTTACTTTCCTAAAGGGATTTAGGAATCTCTTAAAAATTGTAGAAGCTGCTTTTTTAGTTTAGAAAAGCAACAGTATTGGAGAATTGGGAGAAAGGAGTAAGGGGGATAGATTTGCTGAGTGCTTGGATTTCTTCCAGCTCTAAATCTACGATCTGTGACTTTAGTGAATTGGCTCAGGCCGCTCTGGACAGGAGGGAGAGTGCTGCATCTGTAGGCAGAATGCCAGTTAGGTCACCTAAGACCATAAAGGGACCTGTCCTCTCTCAGGCCTTCTGTTCCTGATCTACAAAAATGAGATAACATATGTGTTGTACTTTGCAAACTCTATTGTTTATGCTAGCTATTATCATGATGATTGTTATGATAAGGTTAGGCTGGAGAACTTCTAAAATCCCTTCCAGGGCCAAAGTTACACAATCCTTTGATGCCTACAGCTAAAAAGTCCCTAATGAGAACTCAAACCCTTGTCTTTCAGACTCAAGTCCAAGGTTCTATCCAATGAACCACACTGATTCTCAGAAAGGTGCCCCCTATCTGCTATGATGTAGCACAGGATTCCTTTCCAGGAGGACCCTCAGAACAAGGAGACTGCATGGTTACTAGAGTGGGTGACCCACAGAACAGAACTGCTTTGGGGGCATTAACTAGAAGGCCCTTGGAGAAGAGGGCTGAATGAATCCACGCAGATTCCTGGAGCACAACAGACTCTCCCAGGGTCTAACACTCCACTTGTGGGAGGAAGAGGAAGGAAGGAGGAAGGGTCCTTGAAGTGAAACATAATTACCAGGGGGAGCTTCTGACATTTTAGGAAAAACTTTTAAAATAGAATTCTTGGTTTCTTCAATTAAATCCACATCCCAAAAACATCCACCAGTCTGCCAACTGAAACTGAGCCGCTGATGGAGGTTTTTTGTTTTTTTTTTCCCCATCGTTTTCCCCCCAAATGAAGTGCCCCATTTAAAACAGTAGGAAGCTGCCATCTCCTGGTGAAAAGGAGAATCGATCTTATCGAGAAAACAAAACTGAACAAAACAAATCGCTCCCAATCAAAACATTTAACTGAAAGTCCCCTAGAAGGAATACGAGGTAGGAGCGAGCTTAGCAAGGACAGGGTCTACTTTCTTTGTTTTATGGATGAGAGATCTGAAACCCAAAAAGGAAGCAATTTTCCCAGGATCACGAAGCTAGAGAGGACAGCGTCTCATCTTGTTGAATGCAGTACAGTCAGTCAGGCTTTAAGCATTTATTAGGCACCTACTATGTGCAAGACACTATGCTAACCACTGCAGATACAAAAAAGGGGCAGAAACCAGCTCCTCCTATCAAGGAACTTAGAGTCAAAGGGGGAAAGCAGCATGTAAAGAAATTCTGTTGTTTAGTCATGTTTGACTCTTCACGACCCCATTTGGGGTTTTCTTGGCAGAGATGCTGGAGCAGTTTGCCTTTCCCTTCTCATTTGGCAGATGAGGAAACTGAGGCAACCAGGGTGAAGTGACTTGCCCAGGGTCACACAGCTGGTAAGTGCCTGAGGCTGGATTTGGACTCAGGAAGATGAGGCTTCCTGACTTCAGGCCAAGTGCTCTATCCATTGTGCCATCTTGCTGCCCCTATTGAAAGTACACACAAATTGCAGAGAGCAGATAGCAAGCCTTCTCAAAGAGAAGTCATTAAAAATTAAGTGATAAGGGAAAGGCCTCCTGTAGAAAGTGGGGTTGGAGCTGAGTCTTGAAGCAAGCCAGGGAAATAAGAAATGTCCGTGTGGGGCAGACTGTTCTGGGCAGAGGGGGTATTCAGGACCAAGGACAAAGACCAGAGTATCGTGTTTAGGGAACAGTAAATCCAGCGTAGCTGTACTGTAGTTTCTGGAGGGGGACAAAAGTATGAGACGAAGGGGCCAGCTTGTGATAAGCCTTAGACGGCTAACAGAGGGTTGAGTATTTGATCGTGGAGGAATCAAGGAATCACTGCAGATCATCAAAGAGGGCCAGAACCAGTTTGGATCTACACCTTGACTCCTGAGCAGAGGAGAGATTGAAGGGGGAGGCCAGTTTGAAGGCTATTGTAGTGGTTTAGACTAGAAGTGATATTCAGCACTCATGTTCAAGGCACTGTGTGAGGTAATGGGAATGAAAAGACAAGCTTTTAAATGACCCCTGAGGATAATAAAAGGACAACTAAAATTACAAGTGCTTTATCCATTTGTTCCCAATGCTCACAAAGAGCAGGAATTTCAAGTCTTGCTTTGGGCGTTAAATAGACATTTGCCATTTCTGTATATACATCAAGATCTATAGGTGTTAAATGCTATTCAGAACCAAAAAATATACCAGCAAAAACACAGCCAAGATGGCGGAGGAGGGAGCAGACAGAAGCGGTACAGTCCAGCTGCCCCCATGGCTACTCCAATGACAATTGAACAAGAATGCCTGACCAAAGAGTAAATGGAAACCCATGGAGAAGCTGAAACAGATCATCTTTCCAGCCCAAGATTACAAATCCAACCTACAGGCAAGTGACCAGAGACTATGGAATAAGGATGGTTGTTGGCTTGGGACCCAGAGCTCTAAGCCAAGAGAGCAAAATAGCTATAATGCTGATCATGACCTTGTCCCTAAGCCGGGACCAGTGACACAAGGGTATGCTGGGGTATGTGATGAGACAATATGATGCAGAACCTGGTCTCTTGTCAAGGTGAGCATCCCCTTCAGCAGTACAGATTGCTGCCCCTTTGTACCCTCGTCTTCCCGTGTCTCTTCCAAAGCCATTTTACTCAAGATCTCTTGATGTTGTTGAGTTGTTTTTCAGTCATGATCTGTAGGTTGCAGACTTTATTCTCTGCTTTTTTGAAAAGTGGGACACTGAGGGTGATTTCCTCAGTCCTGTGTTACTGCTCCCATTGGTCATAGTTTTCAGTGGTCCCTGGCAGGAGTCAGTCAACAAGCATTTAAGCACCAGGCACTGTGTCCCCTGACGTGGTACAAATCCTTTCTGGAAAAGATGATGGAACATACTTCCCTTTTCTCAGTAGAGAAATCGAAAGTCCATGGGGGCAGAATGCTGTACATACTTTCAATGGAGGGTTCTTTCTTGGGGTGGGGGGAGGGGAGCAGAAGAGCACATTGGGGAATGACATATAACAATGAAAAGACATAAAAGTTTTGAAAACTTTTTAAAATGTCTTCTAGAATTTTGCTAGTGCCCTATTTCTATTAGGGTATTCTGAAGTGACAACAATATCTATTAGGATGTTTGCTGGGCTTGTTTTTTCCCAAGATCCTGCCACCTAGAGCATTTATTAAGTGCTTACTGTGTACAAAGCACTGTGCTAAATGCTGGTGATAACAGATTTAAAAAATGAGACCGTCCCTGCTCTCAAGGGGCTCACATGCTAATAGAATTTTTTTGGTCCAAATCTACTCTTTTCCAATCTCCTGGGGCCTCTCCTGTTCTCCTAGGTCTCGCCTAGAAAAGTATTGACAACAGATAATTAAATACATCCTAAATGTTTTATTAGCCTAGGATATAGGTCATCTTGGACTAGTTAACTTAGACTGATTGGAAGAAGTACTTTTAAACAATTATCTCATTTATCTTGGGTTTCAATTCCTTGTCAACACTTTTCATTTTCCCTTTCCCAGTCTGAGAAATTCCTCTTGGCCCCTAAATACTTCAGCAGATCTGGGATCTTGTTGATGTGAGCCCCTCTTCAATAGTACAGTTTGCTGCCCATCTATACCCACATCCTTCCATATCTCTTCCAAAGTCAGTCTCCCCAGTGTTCTGGGGACTGGGGGGAAGAAAGAGTCTCTCAAGATCTCTTGATATTGTTGTTTAGTCATTTTTCAGTCACGTCTGACTTCTTTTGGTGTTTTCTTGGCAAAGATACTGGAGTGGTTTGTCTTTTCCTTCTCCAGCTCATGAGAAAAATAAGGCAAAGTTAAGTGACTTGCCCAGGGTTACACAGCTAATAAGTGTCTAAGACTAGATTTGAACTCAGGTTTTCCTCTCTATTCACCTAGCTGCCCTTTCTTGATATTACATACATGCTAAAAGAGCACGTAGACTATCTTATTCCTCATTCTCACTCTAGATTGACTTTCCCTCCCAAATCATATTTTGTTCCTTCCTTTTTCTCCAAGCTAGAAGTCCAAGGAAAAACTGTCATGGTCCCAAAATGATGGGCAAAAGAGAGGAGGGTAAATTGTTTTCTACAGCAAGGATGTAGAGGAGATGAATGTCCCTTCCTGGCGAGGTGACTAATCACCCTCAAAACAGCCCATCCTCCTGTCCACCCTGTCATAGGGAGCAAAGTGCAGATTGGGAGCTCCTGGCTTATGTATGCCCTTTAGCAAGAGGTCAGAGCCCAAGACCAACAGAAAGGGGACATGACTGCATGCCCCAGTCCATGCGAGGTGCCCATTTCAACAGAGGAAGGAGTTATCTAACAAAACACATGACTTGAATTTTTTTTTCCCCACACACATGGGAGTATAGTCTCCAATAGGCCACAAATGGGAGAGGGGCCATACATAGGAAACACATATGACCAGAGGCTGTGTATGGCAGGACACAAGTAAGGAATATATAAGCAGAACACAAGAGTATCCAGGGAAACTCACTCTACTGACTCTTCGGTGCTCCCCACGTCTTCTAGTGATGTCATTGGCTGAGTTTCTTTCCATGATGAATAGGAATATTCTGTTGGTCAGCCAGTTCTGCTGCTTCTGCTCTCTGCTACTGTCCTGCTCTGTGGACTGGTCTTCATCCACTGGGTAACCTCAGAGTATGGGACCTATGGTTAGGTACCATTGTTAGTTCTTTTGTGATACAGGCTCCCCAGCCAAGAGCACCCAGCCAGCTCGTCAGAGAAGCCATGAAGCATTTAAAAATTTTTTTAATGATTTTTTTTTTTGCCGTGCTTGGAATGCAGAATTCCAACTTTCTATTTGGCTTGGGTTTCAAAAATTCCTTTCAATCCTGGCTATTGGCCCATATCCTTCCCAAACATACTAGGACTCCACTTAGTAAAACTTAGACAAAGCAATATGGAGCTAAGGGGGGGGGGGGGGGGGGGGAGAGGGTGTTGCTGCATCCTTAACAACTGGCTGAGGTTGGGGGGCAGGTGGAAGTAAAGCAGGACACACTTTTAAGGATTAATCTGCATTAGTGACACTTTCCCTATCACTTACTTAAGTATAGACAATCAACAAAACAGCAAACCAAGCCTTGATTTCCATTATATAAATGTTCACACTGAAAAACTGATAATCAGCTAAGAGTTAGTACCCTTGGGGCGTCCAGGTAGCACAGCGAGTAACAGCACCAGCTCCAGTGTTGGGATGACCTGGGGATCTAATCCCAGGCTCAGACACTTAGCACCCACCCTGGAAAAACCTGACCATGTAACCTTGAACAAGTTACTTGACCCTGATTGCTTTAAAAAAAAAAAAAAGGAGGTAGTACGCTCTGGGGTAACAAGATTCTCTTCAACACCCATAATCCCCCTGGTTGCCATGAACTTCAATTTAGCGGGCCTTCCCACGCTAGTTCCTTTATTCTATAGCCCTGCCTTTGTCATATATTTCTTCCAGCAACAGAATCACTGGCCTCCCACTCCTGAGCTTTTAAATTCTTTTCACAAAATAACTTCCCTGTTAGCAGGCTTCTGTTGCTAAAATGTATTTAAATGGGCCAGAGAGAAATTTTTTTAAAGTTGAATCATAAAGCTTTGAAATAAAAATAAGTTTCTGTTTGTAACCTCTGTCTTCCTTTGAGGAGTCCCTTAGACAGGTAGAGATTTATTCCTAAGAATATACCAGATGTTTTACCTGCTCCGCAGAGAGGGCTGGTTTTTCTCTCCAGCCATTCGTGAGCTAAGAGATTATGAAGAAAAGACAGGAGCTCCATTTTCAGCAGAAGTGCAGCATGTTTGCATAGCAACACAGGAGAGAATTGGCTCATTGGAGAGCTTGTGCAAACCTTTTAAAAAATAAACAAACATTTAGAAAGAACCAAACACATCCACAGATACACATTCTTGTGATTGTTTCTCTAAAGGGAAGTAAGGTACCCCAGCACACACAACCTCAGGGTCCCTGGAAGGTTTGGGTTAAAGCTCTTTCTGGAAGAAAACAAGGTCTCTGAATGTTTGAGTCTAGGTTTCATAGAAAAAACTCAAATTTAACTCAGCCAAGTACTTTTAATCCAAGATTCACCATTCCATCAATATAATCGAGTTATTTAGTGGAGAGGACATATTAGCTAACATTGATATAGTACCTACTATAGGTCAGGTATTATGCTAATTGCTTTACAAATATTATCTTATTGATCATTACAACAATCCTGGGAGGTAAATGCTGTTATCCCTGTTTTACAGTTGAGAAAACTGAGGTAAACAGAGGTTAAGTGGCTTGCTCAAAGTCACAGAGCTAGTAAGCCTCTGAGCAGGATTTGAACTTTTGTATTCTTAGCTCCAAGCTCAGCACTATCCATCATGCCACCTAAGAATTTGGAAACTCAAAATCTGGCTCTGTTTCTTACCACCTCAGTGAACTCTGGGCAAATTAGTCCACACCTCTGGAATTGATGTTACTCATCTATAAAATGGGGGGATTGGACTAGATACTCTTTAGTTCCATGATAATTTGGAAAGTTGTTTGATCCCTATTTGGTCATGAATTTTAATCTCTTTTACCATTAAAAAAATAGCACATTTCTGTCTTCAGCCTTCACGCTTTGTGAGTCCAAATTATTTATCCATGAGGTCAGGTCAAGTCCCCCCTCTTTCAGGAAGTCTGCTTTGGCCAAGCTGATCTCTTCCACCTTTAGATTCAATAAGGACCCTTACTGTCTATGCCATTCATCTGATAATCACATACTGCTGCTGTGTGATAGATAGTAATTTATTTGACCTGTCTAAGACTTCTATTTATCACTTGTAAATAGGGACAATTCTGTGTAGAGAGATACAGGTATATAAATACATACCTAAACATGCATATATAGATATATATATATATATGTATAGGTATGTATGTATATGTATATGTTTGTGTATATACATACACACATATAAACTTGGGCAATTAGGTGGTACAATGGATAGAGCGTCTGGGCTGGAGTCAAGAAGACATCTGCCTAAGTTCAAAGCTGGCCTCAGACACTTATTAGCTGTGTGACCCTGAGTGAGTCGCTAAATTTTTTTTTTTTGCTTCAGTTTCCTCATCTGTAAAATTAGCTGGGGAAGAAATAGCAAATCACTCTGGTATCTTTGCCAAGAAAACCCAAAATGGAGTCACAAAGAGTCAGACATGACTGAAAAACAAATATATATATATATATATATATATATATATATATATATATATACATATATAATACATATAATATATACTCTAGTTTATGTGTGTATGTATATTGTGTGTATACACACATATACATATCTATCTATCTATATGTACCTTACAAGGCTCAAATAAGTACTTTGAAATTAGAAAGATGACCATAGCTTGTAAATTGTAAAGTACGATATAAATGAGCTAGTTTAAAATTGATTTTTTGAGGGGATGCTCATCAATTGGGGAATGGCTGAACAAGTTATGGCATATGAATGTAATAGGATACTATTTTGATGTAAGAAATGACAAGCAGGATGGTTTTCAGAAAAACCTGGGAAAACTTACATCAACTGATACAAAGTGAAGTGAGTAGAACCAAGAGAACATTGTACACAGTAACAGCCATGTTGAATGATGATCAGCTGTGAAGGACTTAGCTATTCTCAGCAATACAATGATCCAAGACAATTGTGAAAGACTTATGATGAAAAATGCTATCCACCTCCTGAGAAAGAACTGATGGCATCTAAATACAAATTGAAATATGCTTTTAAAATTTTCTTTTTTATCTCGGGTTTTCTTGGTCTAGTTTTTCTTTTGCAACATGGCTAATATGAAAACATGTTGCATGACTACACATGTATAATCTATATCAAATTGCTTGCATTCTCAAGGAGCGGGGCAGGGAGGAAGGGAATTTGGAACTCAAATGTTAAAAAATGAATATTAAAAATTTATTTAAAATTTTCATTTCTATGCAATTGAGAAACAAATTTTTAAAATTAAACATAAAAAGAACAGAATTTTTATAATCTTTTCTTCTTTGCATAGATTTTTCATACCCCTTTTCTTTCTTCTCCAAAATAATTTCACATAACCAAAAAAAAAAACTTTTATAAAATATTTGAGGAAGAAAATGAAAAGAATTCAGTGAAACCAATGACACATTAAAAAAAACCCCTGCAATGTCTCCATAGGGCTCCCCAGTCCTGCAAAAATTGGGGAGAGATGTCTTCTTTAAATGAGCTATTGCTGTTTTGTGACACTTCATGAATTGCTCTGTTATTCATTCATTCATGTGTTCAACAAACATTCCTTACATAGTTGCTCTGCCAAGTGCCTTCTAATTTCTCATGGAATTTTATAAATATGTAAACTTCAAGATTTAGATAGTAAATATTATGGAAATCTCTTAGTTTTTTTTTTAACTATTAATGGGGTTAGAATTTGCTATTGGGAGATGAGGAAGAATAAGAATAGAAGAAGTAAAAAAGAAAAGGTCTTAATAAGTTGCTTCCCTGAGCCACCTTTTTGTGGGCAGCCTTATATTTCATGGACTGTCTAACAGAACAGCTGATGTTCAATCAAGGTATGTTGGCCCAGAGGTGGGAAAGATGGGCATGTGAGTGGTGCCTTTCCCTTTTCCAGTCTTCTCACCACTGGAAAGGATTTGGTGTAAGCTTTTTCTGTTAACCATCTCTAATTTCTCTCTTCTATTCCCTTCTCCACATCCCTTTCTCCTTTCCTCAGGTCCTCAGGATCCTTATCTTCTCTAACTACCCTCCTTTCCTCTCCCCCACCCCAAAGTCCGAGAAGAGTTCCTTAAGGCTGCTGACTTACTCACCTGAGGCTATGTTAATATAAGTGAGGTTCTGGTAAAAAAAAATTTGTAATGTCAATTTGCCTTTGCATGTTAAAGCTTTTAGCTCTGACTGAGGAATAAAAAATCCCCCCCCCCCTTTAATATAGAAATTTTAGTCATTCTTTAAACATGTAGAGAGACATGGGGGTGTGGGGGGAGAAGCAGAGGGATTCTTGAAATTCAATTTAATTGAGAAGACAACCAATACTTGTTAAGTACCGACAAAGAGAAACTGATTTCAAGTCAGGAAGACCCAGATTCAATTTCTGTTTCTGACACACAATGCTGTGTGATCACAGGGAATTCACTTAGTCTCTCAATGCTCTGGACAGCTCCCTAAGGTTGAAGACAACGTGCCAACCTATATTGGAGGGAGTTTTCTCACTCAGGAGTTCTCTCCACCAATGAAATCAAAGATCCAGACCCTATTCTTATGAGAAGTAGCTGGCACAGTGGCTAGCAAGCCAGCCTCCAGGTTAGAAAGCCCTGCTGTTTATTGGCGTTATGACCATGGGCAAATCCCTAAGTTCTCACTGTCTCCAGGTAGTAGTCTCCAAAATAGGGTGCCATATACCTATTTGGGGAGCTGTGGAGTGACCCTGAGGGTGGGTAATCAACAAAGCAGAGGATGGGGGGGTGTACTGTATCACACCCTCTCCACACAGCAAGACCTTCCAGTTTGCCTGTTATTATCCAACACTTGTCCCCTCCTCTCCCTAGTGTCTAGTGGGTGCAACAGGCATCTGCCATTCTGGGAGACCCAATACCAACCCCGGCACCATCAAGTGAGTGGGCAACATTTCGTGAGCTCAGTTCCCCCCGTAGCTGAAGAAGGTGCCCCTCAGGAAAGAGACTCTAAGCTCTAAGGTGATGGCCACTGAGGGAGAGCCCCTGCCCTGTCCTATTCATTTTTGGTGGGTCAGAGTGAGTCTCACAGAATGAACAAGCAGGGACGGTTTGCATGGAAGATTTAATTCCATGATCTTTCCCCTCAAACCCACTCTTCTCATGAACAAATTTCCTATGGCAGAACTCTCAAGTACATACACCACCATCCTTCCAGTCACTCGGGGTCACAACCTTGAAGACATTGTGGACTTCTTACTCTCCCTCAGCCCATATACACAATCAGTCACCAGACTTGCCTTTTCTGCCTCCAGAACCTCTCTCCCTGGGCAAGTCACTTCTGTCTGCCTCAGTTTCCTCATCTGTAAAATGGGGATAATAGCATCTTCTTCCCAGGGTGATTATGAGAATTAAATGAGCTAATTTTATATTCTATTTTATTTATATAATATTTAAAGTGCTTAACACAATGCCTGGCATATGGAATGTGCAATATAAATGTTAGTAGTTATTATTGTAACTATTATTATCCATCCACTGCTCTCTACCTGTGTAGCCACCCCACTCGTTCTTATTACCTCTAGGCAATTGCACTGACTCCCTATTTGGTCTCTTGGTCTCAAGTATCTCCCCTCACCATTCCCTCTTCCATAGGGCTGCCAAAGTGACTTCCCTAAAGCATCGTTATCCACTACTCAATGAACTCCAGTAACCCCGTGGATCAACTCCTTCCACTTTGATTGCATCCTTTCCAAAGGTCTATTTTTGTGTAAGTTTAAAAATACATATAATTATTAATACAGTAACACATGTTATATAATATATAATAACACTTCATAAATAAATACTTATTGGGACTTTGTGGAGCCCTTTAGCTGCTACACTATGATTTACACTCACAATGGAAGCTGCACCTTAGCTAAACCTCGAGGAAAGACCAAGGATTCAGAGCAGTAGACCTGGGAAGGAATTGAATTCCAGGTCCAATGGGGGCTGACTTAAACAGTTGGACAGAGGTAGAAATGGAATGTCAACAGATAGTGGGAATTTGTTTTGTTTGCCTGTGCGTGCTTGTCTCACAAAATTTTTTGTCTTTTTCTATTTTCTTTTCCCCAGTTGGGAAGAGAAGATGAGAAGGAGAAAAATAAATTTTTGTTTATTAATTTTTTTAAATGTATTTTTAAAAGATGAAGCATCATCCAACTCCAGGGAAAGAACTGATGGTGTCTGAATGTAGATTGAAGAAGAATTTTTTTTCACTTTCTTCATTTTTCTTCTTTTTTTTTTAAACGTGGCTGATATGAAAATATGTTTTGTATTATGTCACACATATAATTGATATCACATTTCTTGCCTTCACAATGGATGAAGGAGGGATGGGAGGAAAAGAGAGAATTCAGAACTCATTTTTAAAATTAATATTAAAAGTAAATATAATAGTAAATAAAACAAAATGCAAAAAGAAAAAAAGATGGATAAAGTTTAAGGTAACACTTAACAGGCCAGTTTCACTGGAATGTTGAGCTAATGAAGGGGAGTTGTTTGAAATAAGGCTGGAAAGGTAGAGAAGGGTCAGATTTTAAAGGGTATTAAATACCAACCAGCAGATTATATTGTATTTTTTCCTCCAGGAAGTGGGGAACCACTGAATATTTTTGAGCAGAAAAATGATGTGAACAGGCCTGGTGCTCAGAAAGAGACAGCTATGGAGAGGAAAACAACAGAGAAGGAGAGACCAGGAGCAGGTGAGTTAGAGGGTAGCAGCTAGGGGGAGAGAGAACTGGGGCAATTGTGAGGGATACCATGAACACAGAAGCAACAAGTGTGGTCACTGATTGGCTACAGGGAGATGCCAGGGAAAGAAGAGTCAAGGATAAGCCCAGTGTTGTGAAACTGGGTGATGGGGAGACTGGTGCCATGTGCAACAGAAACAGGGAAGTTTGGGGGCAATGTAAGTTATCAAAGTACTTTCATCAGGGTGAGTGCAAAATGAGTCACACATTTTGAGATATGACCAGTGATGGGATTTGTTTTACTTAACCATGCATATTTGTTACAAAGATTTTATCTATTTTTTTCTGGTATGTGTGTGTGAGTTTGTGTGTGTGTGTGTGTGTTTGTGAGTGAGAGACAGACAGACAGAGACAGAGAGACACACAGAGGGAGAGAGACAGAGAGAGAAATATTGGAGGGAGTAAGCATTTGTTAATTTAAAAAACTAATTTATTTTTAAATAATTGTAAATAATAATTTTATCAAATAATTAAAGACATAAGGTAAATTTTATTTAATTTTAAATTAAAATTTACTTAAAATTTACAATAAAGTTAAATTTTAATTTAATTTAAAATTAAATCTTATTTAAATTTAATTTAAAATTTAAGATAAAGTTAAATTTAATTTAATGTAAAATTTAAATTTAATTTTGTTTAATTTTTTAAAAATAACCCCATGAGGCAGGTAGTACATGAACTACTCTCCTCATTTTACAGATAAACAGGCGGAGGTCAGAGAAGCTAAGCAACTTGCATTGAGTGATGCTGCTAGTAAATGTCAGGTTCAAGATTCAACCCCCAATCTCCCCTGACTCTCAGTGCAAAGCCCTTTTGATTCCATCAAGCTGCCTCCTTGCTCCTCTCATTTTTAGGGCTGGAGGTTTATCTTATACCATGTTTCCCCGATAATAAGACACTGTCTTATTATTTTTTTGGACAGAAAAACACCAGAGGGCTTATTTTCAGGGGAGGGCTTATTTTAATGAACATTGACAGCAATTTTAATAAACAGGTAAATGTGAACAAAAAAATGTACCTTTATTCAATAAGCAAATCACTGGGGAAGAACAGGATGACGCGCTCACTGCTGCAGCTCTGATTGGATGCAGCTCGGAGGGCGGCGTGCGTTTGGGGCGAGGGAGAACGGTGCATACAGAGGGTACTGTAATGTAGCGTGTAGCACAGGGGATCACCTTCACTACAGTAGCAATCTCAATCGGGCTTATTTTCGGGGGAGGGCTTATTTTAGAGGAATCTTACACAGTAAGGGGAGGGCTTATTTTCGGGATAGGTCTTATTATCGGGGAAACAGTAATTTAACAACACATTAGAGGTGAGGAAAGTGGCACCTAGAGGTATACAATGGCGCCACGAGGTGGCGCTGCAGACAAATCAGGGGACCTGGAGTTGAGATGACCTCAGTTCGAATCCCATCTCAGTCACTTACTGGCCATGTTTCTCTGGGCACACATCTTTGACCTCTATTTCCTCTTCTGTAACATGGGCATTAAAGACAGCCCCTGGCCCAGGGTTTTTTGGGGGATAAAATGAGATATTTGCTTTGTGAACCTTAAAGAGTTATATAAAGGCTGGTTATTGTTATCATGATTCCCCAAGGTCACACAGATAGTAAGTACGTGTGAGCATCTCAACTCTACAGCCAGAAAGGACCCTGGGAAAAATTTATTATGATCTCCTCATTTTTCAGATGAACAAATTAAGACCCAGGGAGGTTTAATAATTTGCTTAGTCACCCTGGTAATAAATAGCAGAACTGAGATTTGAACCCTTATCTGCTGCTGTCAGGTCCAACATTCATCCAATCGTGTCACTTGACCTCTCTCTCCCACTTGTAACTTGCAGATGATTAATGGCGGTTGGTTCCCCCCAAGATTGTATGGTGGTGGTTGTTTTTTCTTCAGTTTTTCCAAAGGGTGTTTTATGTTTAACTTACATGGTCTCTTTTCTTTTGTGAATAAATCTTTTATAGTTTACAGACAATGAAAATTGTATGCAGGACACACTTTTAAGTTTAATCTGAATTAACATTTTCTTCATCACTTTCTTAAGTCTAGATGATCAACAAAACAAGACATCAAGCCCTGATCTGTAGTGCTTTCTGACTTCTGACGTGTATTTGTTCCCACTGAAAATTTAACTATCAGCTCTTGGGAGCCTTTCAGAGCTGTCTCCAGCGCACCCCTAAATCTCCTCTTTCTATGCGTCTTTCTGTAGGTCACAGTATCCTTGAGCTGCCAGCATGGTGTAATGGAAAGAACAAAGGCCTGGGGGGTCAGAAGACCTGGTGTAATCAATAAATCAGTAAGTATTAATCAATGATCTTCTATGTGCCGGATACTTTGCACATTGTTTAAGTTCCAACTCAGCTATTTACCCCACTGTGTAATCTTGTTAAGTCATGTAACTTCGTTGGTTTCATCTATAAAATCAGAACAATAATACTCAGATAGTAAATACAGAGACTGTTAGTGGGTAAATGAATCCTTCCCCACCTCCCAGTAGGTATAGGTGATGGTAACTGTCCCCCAGACTGCCTGTGATAATATTGTAGCGGTAGATTCCTGTGTAGCATCTTGAATACATTGTCAGGGTGGTAGGTGAAGTCCTTACGTGGAGCGTGTTTAGGGCAGGAGAGCCGGCTGTAGCCATCTCTGTCTTCTATCCCACTTTTTTCTATCCCTGGGCTTTTGGGTTCACCCAGATATACTGTATAAAAGCTTGGAGCCTGGAAGAATGAAGTATCACATTAAAATCTCTCACCTTGCTTCCATTTTACCTTGCTCATCACCTTGAGCTGACTTAGAAAACAGCTGTGGGCAGCTCCATCAGGTTTGGGAGTCCCCAGGGAAAGCCCATTGTTCAGCCCCCTTCCCTGCCCTGTACCTGCCTCTGTGGCCAGTTCTGGCTGAATCTACTGGTCTCATTCTAGACTCACTTTTCTCTCTTCTGTCCCTTAGATGACAATTTACAACCTAAGGTTAATGTACTAATTCTCTTAGCTGACTGTGGGGTATCCAGTATTAGGCAAGGCAAAGAAGGTCTGAGGGAGATTGGGGAGCACAAAAGACTGGCCATCACAGTCCATTAGAACCATTGTGATCAGTCCCAAATATGTCTGACTTCAAAGTCAAGAAGGTTTTTCCTGCTGAAACACTGAAGAAGGGGGCAGTTAAGACAGTGGTTTCCTCTGTGGCTTGGAGCAGGGGACAAAGGGGCAGTCTCAGCAAACCAGGTACTTTCAGCATTCAAACCTTGCCCTCCCTGCCTACATCAGTCATGCCCAAGCAGCAATCCACTATTGGTCAGTCTCCCTTAATGGAAGAAGTTTGGAGAGAGAGGGGGATGAGGAGCATGCCTGCATCTCCCCATATGTTCCCAAGATGGAGAACATGAGACAAATTTGAAACTGCTTCCTCTTCTTGCTTTTTAGGGCATATCCCAACCAGAACCCTCTATGAACAATCCCAGAAAGATCTGGGCAGTTCTGACCTCAGTGACCAGTCGAATTCTGGGAGAGTTTCTGGATTTCTATGGGTACCACAATGGGTCCAAATCTGAGCCAGAGTTATAATGACAGAGGTCAAGAAACAATGTGAACACCTGCAGGGGATCAAAGAAGGGACCCATGGGATACAAAAACGAATGAATCTGATGAGGGATGGCTCCCTCTAGGTTCAGCAGGAACTCTGATCTTATCTAAGACCAGAAAACCTGCAATAGCATCTGGAAAGAATTCAAGGTCTCAGGCTTAATTGGAGTGAGAGTTGTAGAAGTTTATTGTTACGCTTCTATGAGAAGCGGGCAAGAGTCCTTTAGGGGACCTGCCAGTGAGAGGGGTACAGGCTTTTACTTTTAAAGGGTAGGGCTGCCATTGTCAGGGCTGACCAGATGGGAGGGAAGGGACCTCAGGGCATAGATAAAGGTCAGAGCTGACTGAGAGGAACTTGTGACTTTAGTGCATAGACAGTTTAGATGAGATTTGGGCCAGACCCAAGGAGACATGAAGAGATTCAAGTAAGAACAAAGGAGTCACAAGGTGTTGCCTAGGCCGAGTGCCCCGGATAGGGGGAAGGGGCAGAGTTTGAGGCTGGGAAAGGGATTTTACAGACAAAATTGCTATTACAATTTTACAATACAAATTGCAGTTACAATTGTACAAACTGGTTTTACAAATTGATTTAGACCCCAGGTACCCCATCAAATCCACATTCCAAATTTATCTCATAGAAAGTATATCTCTTATTCACTTTATTCATCTCTCCCCACTTAAAATCCTATTTTTGCTTATAAACTTGAGTTGGCTTGGGTCTATTATCTCAAATTGCCTCCAAAGAGATTGTGACTGCCCTGGAGGGAGATTAATATCTCTGCCACAAACCAGTGCCTCAGCCAGAGCAGGAAACATCATCCCTTGTTTTCTACCCAGACCCACACATTGGCCCAAACTTCTATCCATGCCAATGGTAATGATACAACCAGGATTGGAAACTGCTAGATTTTCTTTATACAAAGGAAAGTAAATGAAGAAGCAGAAAAAAGGAGAGGGGTATGTTCATTGTGTAATAAGAGCCAGTTCTAGGTTCTATTAACTGTAGCAGAAATCAGATTTTCCCACTTTAGACTCCTTTCCCTCATGGGAAGAAAGGGAAGGTAACAACTCAGAAAAAATTATCCAATTAATGGCAGTTTCTTCCTTCTCTGACTCAAAGGGAGGAGAGAAGGGAGGGTTCTTGGGTGCTGAAAGGGCTCCTGGGCTAATTTACCAACCATTGTCCATAATAAATACCATCCATTACACATCCCTAATAAATACCATCATCGACAGCAGCAAGAACAATCTGGTAGCTGCCGAGATAGTCCCAAGATGGAGGAAGAACTCTGAGCTTTCCATTCAGCTCCTTTCTTTTCCAACCCTTTTTCCCCCAGAAATCTTCACAAAGACCCTCCCAGAAGCTTCAGTTCTGAGACATCACTCGATGGTGGACTCTGAGGCAGTGTGTGCTGGATGGCGTATCGTCTCCATGGCGACGTGGGTAACACTGGTGTTACCTTTCTCACAGGATGGCTGTGTGGAAAATACTTTTGGCACTTTTAGGCTCTATGTAAACATGAGCTATTATTATCCTCCTGCCCCCTAGTTCTGATATCTCTGATGCTAAGCACAACAAAAGTTTTGTTTTGTGCTTGATAAAAGTAAACCAGGTTTCCTCACCCTCCAGGGCCCTGAATTTTGTCTGTAGTATTTCTTGTAAGGGTAAACCCATTTTTTCTTCTTAATTTCAAAGATTAGCATGAATATCAGATTTCACAACTAAACTGATATAGTTTAATATACTACTAATAAGAATAATACCCCTACTAATGAAGACGTGTTCTATTAAAACTTTTGTCAGAAAGACCTTTACCACAAATGTGTAGTATAGATAGTATGATGGAATGTTGTAACTAAAAAGGGCCTAAGATAAGAGATCATCAAATTCAATGCCTTCACTTTAAAAGTGATGAAATTGAGGTCCAAAGAGGTTGAGTAATTGCCCCAGGTAACACAGCTTGTTAACAGCAGAGACAGGAATGGAAGCCAGTCCTTCTGACCCTTAGTCTAGTACTTTTTTTTCCACTACATGGCATTGCCTCTCAGAAATCTTATCTAACAGAAAGACAAACCATGGTCTTTGTGGTAGGAGTACTGATTCCTAACTGCTACAGACCCAGAATGTCAGGAAAGGAAGGTTCTGATGAGAGTATTTAGTAAGAATTAAAGTAATATTAAATAATATTAATAAATATTACATAATATCAAGTGTTCTGAAAAATATAAAATATTCATCTGATGGCCTTGGGGCAGAGGGAGCAGTTGATGGAAAAAGTGTGACACGGTTTTAAATGTGGATTGTAATGTTTTAATTATTCCTGAGTTTTCCTTCTTTTGAATAACTGTGTGTTTTTATTATTCCTGCCTTCATCTTCTAGTGAGTAAAAGTTATGATTATTCCTTCTTTAGCCTTTGTTGTTCAGTCATCTTTCAGTGGTGTCTGACTCTTCATGACACCATTTGGGATTTTCTTGGCAAAGATACTAGAATGACTTGCCATTTTCTTCTCCAGCTCATCCCTACAGATGAAGAACAGAGGCAAACAGGGTTATGTGACTTGCCCAGGATCACACAGCTAGTAAGTGTCTGAGGCTGGATTTGAACTCAGGAAGATGAGTCTTCCTGACTTTAGGCCCAGCACTCTATCTACTGTGCCACCTAGCTGCCTTTCTTTTGCCATCTATTTAGTAAATGTTATGAGTATTATTGCTTTTTGCCATATTGTTTAGTAAATGTTTTATTTTTGTCACAGTATCTGGTTGATTTTGTGTAAATGGAAAGCACATTAGTGGGGGCTCACTGGCTGCAATGGTGAACAGTAGTGTTTCTCCTTCCTCCCTACATGAATGCATACATGCAGCCAGGCACATACTCACACATGCGCACACACACACACACACACACACACACACACACACACACACACCCCTCAGACTCTGAGAGATAGTGGCATCCACCTCTCTGGGAACTGTCCAAATGTCAGTCATGCCTACCAGCTTTGCTCTATCTGCAAATTTGAAAAACATACTACTAGGCCTTTATCCAAGGAGAGCCTTGATTTGTCCCTTTTTACCTTTAACTCTTTGCAGACCAACAGAAATGGGCTACAAGGGAATTTTTGTCATACCCATGTGCATAGCTTAGCACAAGCTTTGCCTTTAAGTCCTATGGAAGAACTGTCCATTTTTTAAAAATAGAAGCTTTGATTATTTATAAATGCCCAAATTAACTATAAAAGGCATATGAAGAAAGACTATCTGTATTCAGAGAAAGAACTGATAAATAGAAGTATGTATAGAATATGTGGGTGTGTGTATGTGTATGTACCTATCAGTGTCTAATGGTAACCATCTAAGGCAGGGGCAGGGAGAAGGAAGGAAAAAAAGAAATTTACATGATAACTTTATTATGTATTTATTTTTTTTTTGGTTTTGTTTTTTTTTAAACAATTGGGGTTAAATAACTTGCTCAAGGTTACATGGCCAGGTGTTTCTGGATGTGGTGCTAAGTATCAGAGCCTAGATTCAATCCCAGGTCATCCCTACTCTGGGCCCGTGCTCTTACTCACTGAGCCACCTGGCCACTCCTATTATGTATTTAAAAGGAATAGCAAGATGTATATAATAGATTTGTTGTTTCATGTGCAATCATCTTTTTCATTATACTATGTTATGAAAATGCTTGTTTTATTCCATAAGTTTAAAAAATTTAATTAAAAAAAACAACCAAGAACTTTGCCATAAAGGTTTTTTCCTATAGTCTGAAGGGCCTCCTTCCTCCTCTTTACCTCTTGGGTTTCTACCCGTTTTTAATGACCATCTCACAAACTGCTTCCTTCACAGAGTCTTCCCACATCTCCTACCTTCCTTCTCAGACCTGTAGAGCATTCTGTTCTCTGATACACTTCTCATGTGCAATGGTGCCCTAGAATTGTCTGTTTTTGCATCTTAACACCCTACTAGGGTCAAAGTTCCACAAAGAAAAAGATTATATCCCCATCTCCATCCTCCTCCCCAAAAGTGAGGAGTACTCTGGATGCAGGAGTAGCTTATTAAATATTTGTTGTTTCTTTGGCCCAGGAGAAGAATGATCTCACTTTCCTGGAAGCAGTTTTTTCATTTTCCTTTTAAAACTTCTTTGTTGTAAGGGATGGCTCTTAGGGATAGACATATTTGTAAATAAAAGTGACATAAAAACAAAAGATATAAGTAAAAATTTTTAAATAAAAAATAACTACATGTTTGTTTTATGAAACATGAGGGAGTCGATACAATGGACCTTTATCTTAGTGACTCAGAATCCTCACTCAGAGCACCGGTGGTAGTCTCATGACCCAGCTCCAACATTATAAGGTCTCAGGTGGCTCTGCTTTTACAACTGACTGTGGCTTCATGCCATTCCCGAGGAGGGAAGCATGTGAGCTTTTGTAACAGCTACTCACTGTCCAGCTTGGAGATATTTTTCCTGCTTCATGCTGGGTTTCCCACCCAGCCACCTATTGCCAGGAGCCTGAGAACTCATTCATTTTCAGCAGCCCTATTTCCTCCTCGGTTTTCCTAGGCTTGCCCTTAATTTATTTTATGTTCCCAGATCATAGGATCATAGACAGAACATTAGAGCTTACTGAGTTCCACCTCTCATTTTGCAGATGAAGTGATTTGTCTGGGTCACACAGCTACTAAGTGACTGAGACAGAATTCAAATCCAGATCTTCACAAATCCAAGCTCTACCTTCTACCTTCTTGTGAATGCGGATGACTGATCACCCAAGATTTTAGAGGCAGGTGAGAGATACAGTGGATAAGGCATAAGGACTGGAGTCAGGAAGACCTGAGTTCAGATTCAACCTCCCATACTTATTAGCTGTGTGACCCTTGGCAAGTCACTTAACTTTTGTCTAACCTCAGTTCCCTCAACTGTAAAATAATAGCATTGTAGTGAACTTTCAAAAGTCTCTCAGCTGCGCTAATGAAATGTTCCCCTTCTCTATATTATTATTTGAAAGGCTACAGGGCAGACAAGCAAGAGGATGTATCATGAAGGGAATGTTTTGGGGTCCCTTGACCTCGCTAGGTATATTCCCCTGTCCTCTACAGTTATCTGCAAAGGTTACTGGGCAGGTAGCAAGAGGGCGTGTAATCTTTTTT
This sequence comes from Petaurus breviceps papuanus, assembly GCF_028583685.1. NCBI lineage: Eukaryota > Metazoa > Chordata > Mammalia > Diprotodontia > Petauridae > Petaurus > Petaurus breviceps. Next base: position 1,259,091 of record NW_027185854.1, read on the forward strand.
TGTTTATGCCTCCAAACTTCTCAAACTTCTCCTCCTAATGAAAGGATTTGTAATATGAAGTTTGGATTCAGTCAAAGGGCCGCACTTGAGGACGTAGAAGACCACATGTGGCCTCTAGGTTGCAGGTTCCCCACCCCTGGTCTAGGATCATATCAAGGTTACCAACCTGGGAGACAGGAAGGATGGTGGTACCTTTGACAGAAATAGGAAAGTTGTTAAGAGGGGAGATTTGGGGGTGGGGGGGTAAGATAATGAGCCCAGTTGTAATGTTGATTTGTATACAGTGTCTATAAAACTTTAGAGAATTCTTAAGAAAGAATTGTAAGCATTTGTACCTACTCTTCCTTAATGAAATCTGGGATGTTTGAGAGGCATATGCATAAGGATTTGTAAGGCATGAATGTCTCCACAATGTCAGTTTGAAAGGCATGGCAGTCATAGTGATGTGGAAGGAAAGCCCAAGGAGAGACTGGGTAGGGAGAAAAGCACATGAGTGTGCACATGTACAGAACACACAAACATCCACCCATGTGTGCACATACATGTATGTATATGTGGAGATAAACACTAAACCCGTGAGAACTGATGAAGTTACAAGAGTCCTTTCTTACGGACTCATCAGTTCCCTCGGTTTCATGATTATTCCTATGTAAATTACATGTATATATGCACATGCACACACATATATAGAGTCACTATTAGTCCTGTGCAAATGACTAATTTATATACCTAGACATATATACATGTATGTCCATGTGAGGATATTATCCCAATGACTGTTGTTGTCAGGCATTTTTTAGTTATGTTTTACTCTTCTTGACCTCATTTTCTTCATGGTTTGCCATTTTCTTCTCCAGCTCATTTTACAGATGAGGAAACTGAGGTAAACTGGGTCAAGTGACTTCCCCAGGGTCACACAGCTAGTGTCTGAAGCTGAATTAGAATTCATGAAGATGAGTCTTCCTGATTCCAAGCCCAGTGCTCTATGCACTGCATTATCTAGCTGCCCCTGCATCCCTGTAATAGGTACTCACAAATATATGTATATATGTGTGCATATACATACCCACGTGTATATATGTATTATGTGTACATAGGAGTCATCTTCATAAGAATAACAGTTAAACCTATGGTGGTTGCTATGGTTACCAAAGGAGTAAAAATGGAGAGAAATGCTAAAGAAAGGACCTTGGGAGAACACCCAGAGTTAGGAAGCAGGATAGAAATGAGTGTCCCAAAAAAGAAAGTGAAAAGGAACAGGCAGACAGGTAGAAGAACTGGGAGTGAATAAAGTCACGAAAACCAATAAAGAAAAGGAAATATCCTTATAAATAAAGATATCCAGCAGGAGAGGATGGTCACTGGTGTCAAATGTAGCAATTTGGTCCAGAAGGAGGAGGGCTGAGAAAAGGCCATCAGATTTGGTAATTAGGAGGACATGGATAACTTTGGAGAGACCAATTTCAGTTGGGTGGTGAGGTCAAAAGCTGGAATGCAAAGAGGTCGGAAGTTAGAAAGAAAAGGAGGCGGAGGCAAAGGGTGCAGATAGGTCTCCCCCCCCCAAGGAAAGATAAAATAACACTCAACACCCCCCCTAAGTATATAAAAAATGCATGATCGTAGCTGCACGAGAAAAAGATGGAGAAAAGATGGAAAAATTTTATGGCCAAAAAAACCCTAACGTTCCGTGTTCATTTTCCTTTAGTTTACAGCTTGTTCTCTCTTGGGAAATGTCATCTTTTCTGAATATATTTGTTTTATCTGAAGAAATAACAGCAGCACCCAGAGTCTCTTCAGTTGTTGACTTTTCTCTAAGACGTGCTTGCCGATCACACTTGAGCAAGTGTATTTTTCTGCTCCGTTGTCATCTTGAGTTTCTAGACAAGTCTTGGGAGTTTCCACTGAGATTTTTATCAAAGTAGCCTCTGATGACAAAATTTTTCTCTTTACAAAGTAGTAAAGGGAATATAAGCTGGCTAGTTATTGAACATGCCGTTCCACACGCCTAGAGATGTGTATGCATACACGTACATACATTCTAATTCCAGTGTACATGTCTCTGATTTGTTCCAATCAGAAATAATCATTTTTCTTGTCAGCTGCTACATTCCTTCAAAAGGAGCCGAGAATTGTTGTTCAGTCATATCGGACTCTTTGGGACCCCATGGACCCCACGGCGTTCCAGGACCTTCTATCCTCAAAGTCTGTCCGAGTTCATGCTCATTGTTTCCATGACATTGTCTATCCATCTCATCCTCTGCTGTCTCCTTTTCCTTCTGACTTCAATTTTTCCCAACATCAGGGTCTTTTCCCAGTAAGTCCCATTTTCTCATTATGTGACCAAAGTATTTAAGCTTTAGAGGTTGACCTTCCATTAAAGAGCCTGAATTAATTTCTTTAAGAATAAACTGGTTTGATCTCATTGCCATCCAAGGAGTCCTCTAGCTATGTAACTCTGAGCAAGGCACTTAACCCTGTTTGCCTCAGTTTCATCTGTAAAATGAGCTGGAGAAGTAAACGGCAAACCACTTTGGTATCATTGCCAAGAAAACTCCAAATGGGCTCATGAAGAGTCTGACATGACTGAACAGCAAGCTGGGAATTACTCCTACATAAAAGAAAGGTGTCAAAAAACTGAAGTTAATTCAAATGAATGATCCAAGAGCGAAGAAGTAAAGACAAAAGTTGACTTGGTCTAAGTAAGGGCAATTCTCAATGAGTTTGGGGTTTCCTGGATGTGACCACTCCCTCCGCTAAAGCAGATCTCAGCCTGCCCATCCTGGGCTCTTGTTTACATCCTCCTGTAAATGTTGAAGGGACAGACAGGCTGCACCCTTCCTGCATCAGACCTGTTTTTCTGAATCTCTTGGCACTGTGTGGACAGGCTAGCAACGAAACACTGGCCTTGCCATTCATTGCCTCATTCTTACCCTATGATGACCCCACTGTCTTTTCTAATCCCCCATCTCTCTGATAACCATAGGGTGATTGAAAGGCTTCATGGCACAGTAGACATGACTTGACTTGGAGTCAGGAAAACCTGGATCCAATCCCACCTGGAGGAACCTGAAGTTCAACAATTTAACTGAAAACACTGGGACTTTGTCCTGATACCAGTGCTGGGCCCCTGTTTCCTCCTCAAGAAAATGAAGTGTTTGGATGTACTGTGTTTCCCCGATAATAAGACACTGTCTTATTAATTTTTTTGGAAAGAAAAACACCAGAGGGCTTATTTTCAGGGGAGGGCTTATGTTGTCCTGCCTCAGCTCTCCTCCGCGGCACTGCTCTCAATGGCGCCAGTAAGCAAATCACTGGGGAAGAACAGGATGACGCGCTCACTGCTGCAGCTCTGATTGGATGCAGCTCGGAGCGCAGCGTGCGTTTCACCCGGGGGGGGGGGGGGGATGGTGCATACAGAGGGTAGCGTAATGTAGCGTGTAGCGCAGGGGATCACCTTCACTACAGTAGCAATCTCAATAGGGCTTATTTTCGGGGGAGGGCTTATTTTAGAGGAATCTTACACAGTAAGGGGAGGGCTTATTTTCGGGATAGGTCTTATTATCGGGGAAACACGGTAGCTTTGGTGGTGGTGGTGATGTTCTTTGCCATGCCTTCCAGCTCTGAGTCAGTAAATCTGAGAGATCTGAGCTACATTAGACTCTACCTCAGCTCAGCCTCAATTCCAAGAACAGAGGAGTGACCCTTCTTCTGTGGCCTTGGTCAAGTTCTTCTTTTTTCTAGGGCTTCAGTTTTCTCCTCCATAAAAATCAAGGAGCCAAACTTATTGAATGATCCCCAAAGTCCCTAAAGCTAGGTGGCACCATCGTGGATAGAGCACTGGGCCTGGGAAGATTTGTTCCCATGAGTTCAAAAGTGACCTCAGACATTTACTAGCTGAGTGACCCTGGGCAAGTCACTTTGCCCTGTTTGCCTCAGTTTCCCCAACTGTACAATGATCTAGAAAAGGAACTGGCAAATTACCCCAGTATCTCTGCCAAGAAAACCCTGAATGGAGCCACAAAGAGTTAGACATCACCGAGACAACTGGACAGCAATAACAATAGTCCCTCGCATCTCTAACATGATATTTTGAGGACTTGGTGATAAAGAAGCAGGAGGGAGATAAGGTCCTCTTTCAACCCCTTCATTAAAAATATCTATTTACTGTAAGAATTAAAACTGTCTCTGTTCCTCTAATAAGGACTAGAAACTCCATTAATCAGGCTTCTTGAAAGCTGAGTGTGAAAAAAATTGACATTAGCACCAGGTTTTCAAGATTAATTATGAATAATTAAGAATAATTTGGTAGACTTTGTGACCTTGGGCAAGTCACTTAACCCTGATTGCCTCACCCAAAAAAATTTATTTTTGTAGAAAGCTACCAAATGACCTTATTCTCGTGGTCAGCCTCCCCCAGCAGAAGCAGAAGGTAGCTCAGGTCTCCATCTCACACCCTAGAAGGAATAGTATCTAAATTGCCCCCCAAAAAGGGTGCCATCAGTGCTCTCTCACCCAGGCATAAATACTCCTGGTTATAGCTTTGATCCTGGGGGCCTTCCTCTAAATATCCTCCACTTGCTGGTATATTTTACTTGCATGATGCCAGAACTGAATAGAGTACTCTAGCTACGATCTGAGCAGGCAAAGAAGACCAGAATTATCCCCTCCTTTGTCCTGGGAGCTCTGTCTCTCTTCATGTAACCCAAGGTCACCTTAGCTCCTTTGACTTCCATATCCTGCTCTTCATTCGTGTTGAATATGCCATCTTTTGGGGATGAACTGTTTGCTAGCCATGTCCCCACCATCTTGCACTAATGATGTCAATTTCTGGAATCTGGTTGTAAGACTTCACTTCAACCCCATTTAATTTTTACCTCTTATTAGATTCAGCTGAGGGTGGCTAGGTGGTGCAGTGAATAGAGCACCGGCCCTGGCGTCAGCAGGGCCTGAGTTACTTGACACGCTTACTAGCTGTGTGACCTTGGGCAAGTCACTTAACCCCAACTGCCCTCCAAAAAATAAGGCAAAAAAAAAAAAGATTCAGCTGCCTTCTTGAGCCTATTGTGATCTTTTGGAATTTTAATTCTATCGCCATTGGGTTCACTATCCCTCCCTCCAAGCTTGGTGTCATTATGTTAAAGACACGAGACCAAGAGCAGATTCTTGGGGCATTCCTCTGGGGAAGCTCATTCTGAGTTGACATGGAGCCATGGGGTGAATACTTGTGTTCTGCTCAGTCATCCAAGCAATTCTAAAATAATCTAATTATATTTCTGGTCTGACCCCCACCTCTCCATCTTTTTCACAAGGATATCATGGAATGCCTTATCAAACACGGCTAAAATCTGAATAAATTATCTAAAGAATTTTCTTCATTTACCAGGACAGTAACCCTACCAAAAAGGAAATGAGCTATTCTGGCATGATTTGCTTTTAAAGTCATTGGGGTTCTCTGTATGTGTATATGTGTGTGTTTGGGGTGGAGTGGAGTAGAAAATACTTGGTTAAAACACTGATTAATTGTCCCAACCCACTTGATGAAATAATAGAGAAGATAGGGCAACTAAGTGGCCCAGTGGATAGAGGGCCAGGCCTGGAGTCAGGAGACCTGAGTTCAAATCTGGACTCAGACATTTACTAGTTGTGTGACCCTGGGCAAGTCACTTAACCTCTGTTTGCCTCAGTTTCCTCATCTATAAAGTGGGGATATAATAGCTCTTACCTTGAGAGGTTGTTGTAGAGATCAAATAATAACTGTAAAGCATTCAGCACAATGCTTGGCACATAGTAAGTACTGTACAAATGTTAGCTAGTAGTAGTAGTAGTAACAGAAACAATAAGATATAAATGTGTTAAGTGAGGCTTGCACCTGAGGATTACATCAGCTACAGTGCTGCAGACATTCTTAAGGGCTGCTGGCCATGGAAAAGTAGAAAGAAAGTAGTCCTTAGAGCCAGAAGGACCTGAGTGATATAGCCTACTCTCTAACCCAGACTGACTGTGTGATCCAAGGTGACCCAAGGTGAATCCCCAATTTCTCAATGGGCCATTGAGATGAAGATGAAAAGCTGCCAAACCTGTATTGGTGGAGACAAAGAGAAGCATCTTCACCAGAGAGTTCCCTTCTCTGCTGAAATCCTAGGCCTGGGCCAAAAGAAAGGAAGAATTTAGTGCACTTTTGTGTTATAATACGATAAAAATTAAAAAAGGGAATAGCTCAGTGGCACAGTGGATAGAGCACCAGGCCTGGAGTCTGAGGGCTGAGTTCAGATCCAGACTCAGACACTTACTTGCTGTGTGACCTTGGATAAGTCACTTAACCCTGTTTGCCTCAGTTTCCTCATCTGTAAAATGAGCTGGGGAAGGAAATGGCAAACCATCCCAGTATCTGTGCCAAGAAAACCCCATGTTCTGCCAGACATGACTGAACAACAAAAATAATTTAAAATGTTTGGCAGGGAGGAAGCATGCAAAGTCTCTGAGATAGTGTTTGAAAAAAAAAAAAGCAGAGAAGAGATAATGTATGTAAAACACTTCCAAACCTAAAATCCTTATATAAAATGTCAACTATTACGATTAAAAAGATCCAGAAAGTATTACCTACCCAAGTCTTCAGTTTTCAACTTTAAAAATTACTAATATCGGGGCGGCCAGGTAGCACAGCAAGTAACAGCACCGGCTCCAGTGTCGGGATGACCTGGGATCGAATCCAGGCTCAGACACTTAGCACCCACCCAGAAACAGCTGGCCGTGTAACCTTGAGCAAGTTACTTAACCCCAATTGCTTAGGGGCGGCCAGGTGGCTCAGCGAGTAAGAGCTCCGGCTCCAGTGTCAGGATGACCTGGGAATCAAATCTGGGCTCAGATACTTAGCACCACACCCAGAAATAACTGGCCGTGTAACCTTGAGCAAGTTACTTAACCCTGATTGCTTAAAAAAAAAAAATCACTAATATCCCATCCCAGGGGCAACATGGAACCTAGGATTCCAGGGGATTCCCTTCTTCTTACTGAATGCTGATTTCAGCTTGGTCCTTGAAGCAGCCAAATGATAATAATTAATTAGGCATATGGTGGGTGGGGCTGAACAATGAACAGCTGTCTGGAGAGCAGGGCCCTTGGCTCTTTAAGCAGGGAACATTCTAACTTTAAGTTGGCTTTAAAGTGGAAACCCAGTCCAACAGAGCCACCACCTCTGCCACCAAAGGCACCCAGTTAAATAGCAAAATACTCCAAGGGAGAGACAGAAGGCTACGTGAGCCTGCCAGGATCACCAGCACCACCTGCAGACCTTCATGGAGGTAGGTGTCCAGGACCCAAAGCCTTCATCTACCCTGCCTCTAGACGGTTCAGATGCCAGGGAGTTGCCATTTGCCCTATTGTGGCACCTTCTAGGCTCCTGAGTCATTTCCTCCTCTTGGGAACTGAACCCTCCTGCTAGGAGAATATAATATAAATATAATATCCTCGAGGGCTGGAACGGTCTCTCTTTTCCATTTATTATCTCAGTGCTTAGCATGCGTTTTGCACATAGTAAGTGCCTTTTCTTTCATTCATTAATTCAAGTGTACAGGACAATAAGAAAAGATTCCACTTGTATCTAAGCCCTGGAGATTAGAGGAAAGAAAACCTTGGTGGAAAAAGCCAATCCCATCGTTTTCTAGGTGCTATAAACATCAAAATGACATCATCATAAATTTTTAAAAATCTACACCCACACTCACAGTCCACAAATATCCTTGTGGGCAGGATGAGGGACAAAATGATGTTTTAAGTTTTCTTCTAGTCTGTAGCTCTAGAATGTCATGTTCAGAGATGTGTTGTTGGGTATGGGGTAGGACCAGAAAGCGATGCAGAATGGGGAGAAAGCATATTTTAAACACATGTGTAAAATATAAAACTGTGAAGACTAACCCCAAGTGCCTGCTTCTTCAGGATGCCTTTCTTGGTCCCCACGTTCCCAGCTTTGAGTGCCTCACTCTGCTTCTATCTACGTGGTCTGGATCTGGTCTACACCTCTATGTCTTCTCTCCATTAGAATCTAGTTTCCCTGAGATAGAAAATATTGTGCTTTTGTCTTTAAATCCCCAGGGCCCAGCACATTTCAGGTGCTTAATAAATCTCATTGGTTGATTGATAGGTGAATAGACTTGGGAGAGACCTGAGAGGTCATCTCATCCAAGCCCTCTTTTTATTGATGAGAAAGCCCAACTCCCAAGATACAAAGGGACTTATCCAAGGTAGCAAGAACTGGGATTCCAATCAAGTTCTGTGGCCCCAGCACCATAATGGATTTGGATTTAAATTGAAATTCAGAGAAATTAATTGATTTGCCCATGATCACACAACTAGCAGGGACCAAAAGTGAGTCTCAAGCCTAGTTTGCCACAAGAGTGCACTTTGTTAAAAAGAACAAAAAAATTGTCCTCATGATGAGACATCGCTGTTGCCCAACCTTCCCCTGTCCATGGGACACTCATAAATTTTTTAAAACGTGTTTTCAGTTGATGCCTTTTACTTTTTTCTACACACAAGCATTTCCCATATATTCCCACCTTGACCTGGTCCTACCCCCACCCCCAACAAACAACCTTCAAAGCCAAGCAACCAGCCCTGTTTGGTTGTATGTGTGCTATTCCGGGCCCATTTTTCTAATGAGAAGATAGTTGTTGTCTATGACCATGTTTGTTCATTGGAATTATCTAATTTTACTGCCTTTATATGCTGTTTTCATTTACACTACCGAGGGCATTTTATAAAAGGAGCATGGTGTAGAGGTTAGAATGCTGGCTTTGGGCTAAGGAAGAGCTAAACCTTACAAAGGACAAATCCTGCTTTAGACACTTGCTAGCTGCATGACCCTGGGTGAGTCATCTAACCTCTGTCTGCCAAAGTTTCCTCATCTATAAAATGGGGATAGTAAGAGTTCCTCAAGGTTATTGTGAGGATCAAATTTTGCAAACCTTAAAGGGGCATAAAAATATTAGCTGTTATTATGTAACTATGAGGTCCACTAGGTGGTACCATAGTGCATAGAGAGCTAGGCCTGGAGTCAGGAAGACCTCAGACACTTATTAGCTGTGTGACCCTGGGCAAGTCACTTCCACCCTGTCTCAATTCCTCCTCTGTACAATGGGCTGGAGAAGGAAATGACAAACCACTCCAATATCTTTGCCAAGAAAAACCCAAATGGAGCCACAAAGAGTCGGACAGGACTGAGAAATGAAACGACAACCTTGTAACTATGACCTTGGTCTGGTACCTTTTCTCTGCATTACTTTATACAAGTCTTCCTACCATGTTTCCCAGATAATAAGACCTATCCTGAAAATAAGCCCTCCCCTTACTGTGTAAGATTCCTCTAAAATAAGCCCTCCCCCAAAAATAAGCCCTATTGAGATTGCTACTGTAGTGAAGGTGATCCCCTGCGCTACACGCTACATTACGGTACCCTTTGTATGCACCGTACCCCCCCACCCCGGGTGAAACGCACGCCGCGCTCCGAGCTGCATCCAATCAGAGCTGCAGCAGTGAGCACGTCATCCTGTTCTTCCCCAGTGATTTGCTTATTGAATAAAGGTACATTTTTTTGTTCACATTTACCTGTTTATTAAAATTGCTGTCAATGTTCATTAAAATAAGCCCTCCCCTGAAAATAAGCCCTCTGGTGTTTTTCTGCCCCAAAAAATAATAAGACAGTGTCTTCTTATCGGGGAAACACGGTAGGTTTCTCTGAATTCCCCACTCAATTCCTATACAACAAATTACTCGACCATTTCCCGGTTAAGGGGAACTACTTCAACTACAAAATAAGTATAATAGCACCTCCTTCCCAGGGTTGTTGTGAGGATCAGAGCATGAAGCCCAGTGCCGGGTTTATAGGGGGTGCCATATAAATGCTCATTCTCTCTCCCCTCTCTGGCATTTGCTGCCCCCTGTCTCTTCCTTGGCATAGGTCCAGTGATGTTCAGCCGGGTTGTTTCACCTGCCCTGTGTGTGGTAGCTGTCGGCAGCTGGAGGGGATGGCCAATGCCTTCTCTGCAGGACCTGCTTCCCTAAATGATGCCTGAGAGTGGATGCAGGAGCCCTGGTCTGGGGTGGTGGGGTGGTAGGGGGTACTTTTATCTGCTGGCAGTAACTGGTCAATGGTTGTTGGTGGTACTGATGAGGAAGGTGGCTCCCATCTCCATGATGATTTCTCCCTCAACTATGGTTATGGAGTCTGTGCTGGAAGCAGGTCTGGTGATGTGGGGGTGAGAAGGGGCATTGCTATTCCCAAGGCTCTTGAGGACAGCCTGTGTGTAAATGTAACAAGAAACTCACTTCAAAAGATGTAATCAAGGGGCGGCTAGGTGGCACAGTGAATAGAGCACTGGCCCTGGAATCAGGAGAACCTGAGTTCAAATCTGGCCTCAGACACTTAATACTTACAAGCCGTGTGATCTTGGGCAAGTCACTTAATCCCAATTGCCTTGCCTTCCCCCCTCCAAAAAAAAAAAAGCAAAAATAAAAGTCAATAAGCATTGTTTAAGCACCTACTGGTTACCAGTCACTGTACTGAGTGCCGGTATTATGTTTCTACTATATGGAATGGATTGACTTGGTGCTGGGGATGTTAAAATAAAAATTTACCCAATGGATGTCCTTAAAGAGCCCATTCTCCTTGGAAGTGGGAGTGGGCAGGGAGGTTACAACACATCCACTGATAAACAGAATACAAGGAAGGGCACAATTGGGGAACAAGATGATGATCTTTCAAATATTCTATAATAGGATTCTGCACTGTGTCCCACTGAAGGCTTCTCTACTCCAGAGTCAACGTTCTACCCAACACTTATTCTTCATACTTATTTCTAATAATGAATACTTAATAATAATTAACACTCGTTCCTAATAATACTTATTAATAATAATTAACACTCGTTCCTAATAATATTTATTAATAATAATTAACATTTGTTCTTAATAATTGGAAAGCACAGCACGGATCACATGTATATAACCCATATCAAATTGCTTCCCATCTTAGGGAGAGGGAAAGGAAGGGAGGGAAGGATTACATTTGGAACTCAAAATTATGTTAAAAAATGAATGCTAAAAATTGTCTTTCCATGCAATTGGAAAAGATAAAATACTAATATTTTTAAGAGCATAGCACAGTGTCTGGCACAAAGTAAACCCTATATAAATGTTAGCTATTATTATTTTTCATCATTATTATCCATGGCTGGGCCTTTCTCAAATTGTCTGCCCCGTCTTGTTAAGTTAGTCTAGTCTCTAAGTTCCAACCGTCTCCCAGCTGGCCTGTTCTACTGTTCTGAGTCTCAGCCTCGACGTGTGCTTGAGAAACTAACGTTTTGTTCTCACGGCCTCTTAGAAGGAAAGGAAGCAAGCCTTTATTAAGCACCTACTGTGTTCCAGTACTGTGGAACTGTGCTAAGGGCTCATCTTAGCCTCACAACAACCCCGGGAGGGAGGTGCCATTATTATCCCCATTTTATAATAGAGGAAACTGAGGCAGATAGGTTAAGTGACTTGCTTAGGGTCACACAGCTAGTAAGTGTCTGAGGCTAAATTTGAATTGGGGTCTTCCTGGCTCTCAGTCCAGCGCTCCGTGCACTGTGGTGTCTCCTAGTTGCTTCCTGGTAATTTCTGGAGTTGAAAATTCTCTCCAAGTGAGACTTGCTTTCTGGTGTCGTCCTACTGTCTTCTAACAAAATCACAATGAAGATAATTGTGAATAATAGACACACTAACAAATTAACACATTAACAAATAATAATGACATCCATAGATCGAATGTAGAAATGCCTCCAGCTGCGCAAACAACAATCCGCCCTCACTGTGACTCTTACCCATTTTTTCCTATAAGTACCTCAGAAAAGTAATCACAAGTGAGAAAGTGACAAAGAAATAAATGGTGAATGTATACTTTCTCGGTTAAGGAATTGGAAAATCTGGGTTCAAATCCTGCCTCTGAAACATCATACTAAATGTTGTGACCCTCTCAGCTCTCTAGACCAGAGGTGTCAAATCTCTGCTTGGCCATATGAATCCTGCAGAGCAATGCCCGAGCCAGATGAAAATGTCCTTGGGAAATGTTGAACAAGAGGAATAAAAATGCAATACAACAATTTGTGCTTTTCTAAGTCACTATGCAACTTGTTTCTATTTGAGTTTGACATTACCACTCTCTGCAATGTCCTAAGACTGTAAGTTACACGGAGATGTTGCTCTGCATTAATAGAGGGAGTCCCTTCATCCAAGAGCTCTCTCTATACCCATGTGTGAGCCTGATGTATTTGCATAAGACCTGTCTCATTGGCAGAGAGAATGCACAAGTGAATACATAGGTCTTCTCCTTATCCTTTGTTAAAGGTAATAATGTATATGTTTTTGAAAAACAAACCACAAATAACAAAAGATCATGGTTTCATATACAACCTTTTAAAAAAATTGCATATTTGAATGTTTAGATTTATTGATAGTTACTAAATATATATATATATATATATATATATATATATATATATGGGTTGGGTTTTTTTTGCTTTTTGGAGGGGGCAGTGCAGGGTGATTGGGGTTAAGTGACTTGCCCAAGGTCACATGGCTAGTAAGTGTTAAGTGTCTGAAGTCAGATTTGAACTCAGAGATCCCCCTGATTCCAGGGCCAGTGCTCTATTCACTGCACCACCTAGCCACCCCAAAAGATATATAATTAAATACATATATAAATACGTGAATGTGTGGTATATGAGATAGACAGTTGATAGATAGACAGATAGACAAGACAGACAGACAGACAGACAGACAGACAGACAGACAGACAGACAGACAGATAGATAGATAGATAGATAGATAGATAGATAGATAGATAGATAGAT
>NW_027185854.1:1271984-1275627 GCF_028583685.1 Petaurus breviceps papuanus
GATAGATAGATAGATAGATAGATAGATAGATAGATAGATAGATAGATGATAGATAGATAGATGATAGATAGATATTCAGACAGAGAGATAGGAAGATAGATGATAGACAGACAGACAGATAGATCAATTATTGAGTAAAGGGTCCTGGCTAATCATTTTGAGAACTTTAATCTTCAATGAATCTGCCCTCACAGCTCTGTGGGTCCTCCCTCCAGTAGTATAAATAGCAATCTTTCCATGCCTTCTCCTTCTGTGTGACCCTTGCCCACATCCTGCCATAAATCTTCCTCAGGGGGTCCACTCAGGCTGGGAGCCTTTCCCGGAGGCTCTTCACATTACCTGGTTACCAGAATAGCACGTGGTTTGCCCATCTGTTATCCCTCCTTCTTCCTCCAAAACCAGCCCACCTCCCTCTCTGGCCATACGTCTCTTTGATGATAACTTTTATGTGCTATCAGTAATATTTATACCCACCATACATCTCTCCACTGGCCTTTGGGTGACCTACAAATCTGACTCTTCAGAGATGCCATATGCCAGACATCATATGCCAGCTGGTATTACCAGATAAAATTTCGTTGCTATAAAGATGGGTTTTTGTTTCAGGGAAAAGCTTGAGTTCATTGAAACTGCTGCATGGTTTCCCGAATGAAATCCAGCCTACTCTCTTTCTCATATTTATTTCTGGTCCTAGTTCATTGTCCATCTGCAGCTTGTTGAAGTTATGTTTACCAATGAACCAGCTGAGGGAGGAACTCAGAGATGGAAAAAAACTTGATTCTTTTCTTTAGGCTGTTTTCTTTTCTCTTGTTTATCAAGTAATCGATAATGTTTCTCTAAACTGGTTTGTAGCTTGTAGAGGATTTTATAATTTATATTCATTAAAGTTTTTTTATTATACTTTTACATTATATACCTGTAACATTGACTACCTTGGTTCCCAAGGCTAGGCATGTGGTATTTCACATTTCCCACTCCTGCCCAGGGCTCCTAAGTGTCCTGAAGAGGTTTGGAGGTATCTAGGCTCTCTGCAAATGATGTCCCTTCCAGTGTGGAGGAGGTTTTCCTGTCTACCAATTCCATTGAACTATTTAACTATTGGATTAGCTTTTACAAAGGAATATTGACTTCAAAAGGTTTATGCCTATAGGCATCACTAGGTGGCGCCATAGTACATAGAGCATTGGGCCTGGAGTGGAGGAGACCTGAGTTCAAATCAGACCTCAGACACTTATAACTGTGTGATCCTGGTTAAGCATTTAATCTTTGCTTGTCCCAGTTTCCTCAACTATAAAATGGGAATAATAAAACCACCAGCCTTGCAGGATTATTGCGAGGACAGAATGACATAATATTTGTAAAAGCATCTAGCCTGGCCCATAGTAGGTCTTTAATAAGTGCTTGTTGGTTGATTGATTGATATTAACTCACAGATAATGTAGAAGGTTAAGATTTACCAAGGACATTCTATACAATTATTTTATGAGATAAGTAGTTCCATTACCCCATTTTACAGCTGGGGAAACTGAGGCTTGAAGACAGTAAAGGACTTGCCCGTGGTCTCACAGTGTCAGAAATAGTATTCAAACCCAGGTTTACTAATGCAAAATCTAGTACAGTGCTGCCCTCATGCCTGCAATGCTCTCTCTCCTCCTCTTAGCCTCCTGGCTTCCTTCAGGAGCCAACTTGAAGCTTTTATAGGAGGAACTTTCCAGTCACCACAGCTCATCTACTCTGCATGTGCCTTGTATATGGGGGCCATCTCCAGGCGTCCTGACCTGTAGCTTGCCACTGGGCCCAGATGGCTCCGGAGGAGAAAGTGAGGCTGGTGACTTTGCACGGCCCTGCCTCACTTAAATCCCATTAATTTGCAAGTCATTTGCAAGGCATCACCTCCCTGATGTCATGGTCCTCTTCCAGAATGGAGGTCAAACAACAGCAGACATGTACGCACATGGTTGTTAGTATATTATCTCCCCCATCAGAATGAGAACTCCTGGCAGAGACCTGTCCTTTCCTGGTGTCCTCAGATCTAGCACAGTCCCTGGTCTGGCCTGTGGACTTATCAGTGCTTGGTGATTCGTTAGGACTTCAAGTTGGTAAATGTCTGAGGCAAAACTGGACCCAAGTCTTCCTGTTGTGGGTGCTTTCATGTGCTATTGTCATGGGTGATTTTAAGTAAACTAGGTCATACTTCTACATAAAACCAAGAAATGTGTGGCCAGTGTGATATTTCAAAAGGAATGGCATAACACCACATTTAATCCACTGCCATCACAGCTCCCATTCTTTGTATATTTTTAGGGGGTGTGCTTTGATGAGAGGCAGCCTGGCCTAGTGGATAGAGGGCCAGGCTTGGAGGCAGGAAGGCATGAGGTCGAATCCAGCCTCTGACACAGGCTAGTGGTGTGAGCTCGGGCAAGTCACAAAATGTTCTGGTGTCCTGGGTGACTCTCCAAAACCAGGGCTCTTGACCTGGGGTCAAGAGACCCCTAAGAATCTACGGATAGAGTTTGGGGCGGGGGGGTGGGACTATGAACTTAGAAGCAAAAAAAAATTATTTTTGCTTTTCACTAGCTGAAATTTAACATTTTTTCCTTGATGATGAGGATAGGTGACAATCGTTATTCTGAGCATAGGCCCTTGTCTTCACTGGGCTGCCAAAAGGGTCCCTGACATAAAAAAAGGTGAAGAACCCCTGCCCTAAAGCTATAAATTATAGATGAAGCACCAATCTCTGTCTGTGAAGGAAATTTTCATACCAGGAGTTCTTTTTACTGATGAAAGGTCAAAAAAATGTTTTAAAGCTTTTAAAAAATGACAAAGTGGTTTAAAAAAATATGTATCTATGAGGAGAAATTGGCTAAAGGTCAGCTTGACAGAGACTTGAGAACATGTTATATTGGCCCTCACTAGGCAATGGTCTAACAGGCTGAGCAACTTTGATTATGTGAGGACTGTTTTGAGTAGACTTGGACTAATTATAATATTTAGCATGGCCAAGGGTAGAGGACCCAGGACTGAAGCCAGGTTCAAGTCCTAGGTCTGACATTTTTTAACGGTGTAACTGTGACCTAACCTCTCTTTGACTCAGTTTCCTTACTTACAACAAAGCCTAATAATACTATCCACCTCGTAGGATTATTGTGAGCAAAGCTCTTTGCAAACCTTAAGGCACAGAAATGTGAACTATTACTAGCTCTAACAGTTTACATTTATTGACATTGTATTCTCACTCCCTTTAGCCCATTTGATTTTCTTAACAATCCTGTTGCGTTGGGAAACAATCAGTGACAATGATGAGAAGCATTTATTGGCCACTTTCAAGTTTACAAAGTTCTATTTGGGGTAGCTGGGTAGCTCAGTGGATAGAGTACTGGCCCTGGAGTCAGGAAGACCTGAGTTCGAATTCAGCCTCAGCCGTAGTTCGTATATTATATTGTGTTATATCTTATCATACTATACTACAATGGATTATAGTATACACACTCAGACACCTGTGTGACCCTCTGCAAATCACTGACCCTGTTTGCCCAATCCACTGAACAAGGAAATGGCAAACGGCTCCGAGATAACCCCCTAGGGCTCATGAAGGGTGGGACAGAACAGCAACAATCCAGATGTTATCTCCTTTGAGATAAGT
>NW_027185854.1:1280627-1304571 GCF_028583685.1 Petaurus breviceps papuanus
CAAATTTGAACTCAGGTCCTCCTGACTCCAGGGCTGGTGCTCTATTCACTGCACCACCTAGCCGCCCCTCAAATAGCATTTTTTTTCCTGTATCTCTTTTCTGCTAAAGGCTTGTGGGAGCTTTAACTCTCTAGGGGAGAAAAAAAATTGTGAACAGAGTTGGGAATTCATTGCTCACTAAAAGCAACAGAGAGGCAACCACTTGGGAGTACCAATACTATGCTTTGTGATCTTTCAACTTCATACAGTAAATTAATTCTAAACTTGAATTTGAATGTGTTTTCCTTTTAGGTCAAATGCAATGGGAGTAATGCTGACCCTATCAGCTTGGCAAGATGGCATCCATGTGGAGGACATTAGGGAATTGCTTTGGGGACAATGGTGAGTGCAAGGACATCCTGCAATGTTTCTGGTTGGCCTAACACGAGGCTAGGAAGTGTCTTTTCCCACTGGCTGTGCAGCTAAAATTGTTGATTTCTTTATACGGCATTGGCCCAGGGCTTTTTCTGCATTTTGTCTGAAGGAATGAGGTGGATCCTTCTTTAATAGCTTCCTCAGAGAAGTCAGAGAGGCCTTCTCCTCACCCCCAGGTCAGATGACCTCAAGAAATGGGCTTGGGCTCTTGTTCCTTGTGTTCATTTTTTTTTTCCTAGGTACAGGGAGTGAAGTCTCCAAGCTGGGCTCAAGGCTCAACCCCTGGGGATCCAAGAGTCCAGAAATCCAAGCCAGGTATTGCAGCCAGCCCAATTTCAACATCTGGAGGAACAGACACCAGTCTGGGACTCCTGCCCAGTTACAGACAACAGTGATGATTCCCTTGGATATCAACTTGGTGGGACCAATGCTGTTAAGGGATTGTGCTGAATTTCCAGGGAGCTGAAGGTAGTTGATGCCCCCAAGATATCAAAGGAAATGTTTGTACATTTATTCCTGCTATGGCTTTTTAAAGTAAGTATTGATGTGTAAAGACTGATCAAAGTTAAGTGATCAAATGGAACTGGGGGGAAGCTAGTCACTGGCCCCCTTAAATAGGTGAAAAGTATAAGGTGAAAACTGGTGAATGGCAGAGGACAAAGACACACACAAACCCCTCAGAATCATAAAACTGGGGGCCAGGGGGAGGGGTAAGGGCAGATAAACAAGCCTGTTCCTGAGAGAATGTAACCATGTTTCATATGCAAAGTAGAGGAAGA
Organism: Petaurus breviceps papuanus; assembly: GCF_028583685.1. Classification (NCBI taxonomy): domain Eukaryota; kingdom Metazoa; phylum Chordata; class Mammalia; order Diprotodontia; family Petauridae; genus Petaurus; species Petaurus breviceps. The sequence goes on from NW_027185854.1 coordinate 1,281,821, forward strand.
AAATTCCAAATAGTAAATGAGATACTAAGCTAAATTTTAAGATTTTGTTGGAGTAAACGTTTTTTTTTGTTGTTTTTGCTTCTTGGAGGGGCAATTGGGGTTAAGTGACTTGCCCAAGGTCACATGGCTAGTTTTTGTGTTAAGTGTCTGAGACCTGATTTGAACTCAGGTCCTCCCGACTCCAGGGCAAGTGCTCTTTTCACTGCTCCACCTCGCCACCCCTAGAGTAAACTTCTGATGGGTGCAAAAACTAAGATACCAAATCTGTGATAAATGTATAAAATTCTTTTATATCTGAAAACTGTAGCCTGAATGCGGAGCCACCTGGGCCATGGCAAAGGGAGGGGATGGGAGGGATAGAGGAGGGAGCAGCTAGGAAAATTGGCTAGACTTTCTGAAGCCAGAACTTCAGACCTTTACCTGGTGAGCTAGACTACTCCCTCGAGCTCCTCTATATATAACAGACAGGATATAGTCTCCCTCCCTTTCATGTGCACACCCAAACCTTCATTTTGTCTGTGTGATCTCAGACATGTCTCTTCTCTCTTTTGGAATTTGTTTTCCTCATCTATTAAATGGGCAGAGGAAGAGAGAGTTTGACTGGACAGTCTCAGGTCCCTTCTGGTTGTCACTCGATTGTCCTCTGATGATCTCCCCTTTATAAATAACAAAAGGGGTCTCAGGACTTGCTCACACATGCTGGTACCTTCCTTTTCTCGATTATCTCTAATTTATCCTGAATGTATCTTGTGCACATACATAGGGGTTTGTATGTGTACATACATACATATTGTCTCCCTCATTAGACTGGGTATCTTGAGGTCAAGGACTGAATTTTAGGTCCCCCCTTCTCCCTTTCTTTGTATTTCTCCATTTAGCGTGTAGCAGGCATTTGATAAATGTTTGTTGACCTGCTGATAGAACACAACTCTAAGTGGCAGAGCTGGACCTCTACCCCAGGTTGTCCAACGTTGGATGGTTTTCTTGCCATTTTTACCTATGATACCTGTCTTGAGCAGTCCATGGAGGTCAGGAGCCTTCTGTGAGCAGGAAGCTATTTATTGAGGAAGTTAGACATTTGCCCTTGAACACGAACTATAAACAAAGGTGTTCCTGGGGTCCTCCTTTCAATTTCCTCTGGGAGTTTCACTTTACATGATGCTTAATCCCCCACCTGTTTTTCTAATGTATTATATCATGACTGTTGCAAATTTTCCAAGTAACAGAAATAAGTTGACATGTGAAATGCATATCATGATGCTTTTAGCTAGCCCAGGGATGCTGAAATCTCAAGAAACCCAAGAAGTCGTCAAGAAGAAAATTCAGATATGTCCCAATCCCATGGACTAGAACTCACTAAAGAATATGTCTGATCAAACAAACACTCATCTCTAACAGTGATTGCCATTGGATATGCCCAACAGTGAGCTTTTAATTATTCAGGGACTTGTTAAATCTTTTGCAAATTATCCCAGCAGAGCTAGATTGGACCTTATGTGCACCTGAGTCCCCCACTATCTGTCTCCTCTGCCTCCTTTTATTACCGTATCAGATATATTTATGGATGAGTAGAGCAGAAAGTTCAGAGGTCAATAGTAACAATCAACTGCCCACAAGGTGTGGCTATATCTGGGACAACAAAATGAAGCCCCTCTTAGAGGATTGGGTCAATGGCAGCTGCTTTCAAGTCCTGGTAAGATGCTCCCCTGACCCTAGATTTGGAATGTGGGTCTTTCTTCTTGCCAATCTCCTCTTCTTCACCATCAACCAGAACTTTAATCCTGTGACTGGTCCCTTTCAATGTCCACTAGGGAAACAAAGGAAAGAAAAGTGATATAAGGGCTGTATGGTATAGGAGGAGAAAAACTAGATCTAAAATCAGAAGACCTTGAATTCACTCCATATAATCATATGAGTTGGAAGGGAAGTTAAAGGTCTTCAAGTTCAATCTCCTCATTTGTAGATGAGGAAACCAAGGCTGAAAAATTTGCCCAGGAGCTCACAGCTCTCCAGTGTCTGAGGCAGGATTCAAATTCAGCTCTTCCCATCCCCCAATCATCAACTCTGGTCTTGATTTTACTGAAAGTCCCTTCTTCTACCAGTAGGGCAGAAGCCAGGGGGCCTTAGGCAAATTACTTAAACTTCTCTGAATCTTAGTTCCTCAATTTGCAAAATAGAGAAATTCTACTTGTATAACTTGGTACAGATTGTGAGAACCAAGGGAAGTGTTTGTAACAGTGTTGAACATGGAACAATTGAGAGAATGACCATCACAAGAACTGGGTCCAGATTCTTTGTTGTTGCTGACTGAAGCCAGAACTCTCTGCCATCCATCTTGGTGCTCCGTCATAGCCAGGGCCACTTGTTGAAAGAATTGTAGAAGAGATTCACGTTGAGGTCTGGATTGAATTACATGGCCTCTGAGCTCCCTTCCTACTCTGATATTAGATGATTCTGTCACAGCATGCTTCTTAAACCCATCAATTTACTTTCTAAATATATTCCTGAATTGTTGAAGAGGGAGCATGAATTCCCTAGTCACAGATACCAAAAATCCAAGGTATGCATGTACAGATAACTTGGCTTGCACAAAACAGGAATTTTGAAGGAGTTGAAAACCGGGTACTCTGCTGGCATAGGAGTGCATAGAGGGTGGGCCAGGTATACCAAGTCACCCTGGGGCAAGCATGACCACTGACTCATTCCTTTCCCCATTATACTCAGCTTTGGGGAAAGGCCAGTGGGAATGCCCTCCCCAGGGAGTGCAGGTATACCTGGCCCACCTTCTATGCATACCAATGTTGTCTGGACAGCTTCAGAAATGAAAAAAAAAAACCACATTAATTGAAATTTCCTTCCATTTATACTGTATATATCTTGTCTGTACCGCTTTGTGGGTATGTTTTCCCCCCCTCCCTTTATAATGTGACATCCTTGAGACCCAGTATTTGTCTTTCCTTGTATCCCCAGTACTTAGCAGTTCCTAGCACATAGACTTAGAGTCACGAGTTCAGACTTGGTCTCAGACATTTACTAGCAGTGTCACTCCAGGGGTGTCATTTAACCTCCGTCTGCCTCAGTTTCCTCATCTGTAAAATGGGGTTATCTCATTTGATCCTTACGACAACACTGGGAGATAACACATGTAAAGCACTTTGCTATTATTAGCTGTCATGTTGATGTTCAGGACTCCTTGCGTCTGATTGAGCACCCAAATAGAAGGATCCCCAAAGACCCTCAAGTTCAGGAACTCTCTCTCACTTACGGGGTGGACATGTTCCCTCTTGATCCTGCCTCCTGCAGTGTTTAGCTCCACCACAGCGCACAGCCCTTCCCCCTCCACCTTTGTGGAGTCCTGAATAGAAGGGCAGCCTGTGTTCCTGTGTGGGGTGATGGCAGTCTGGATGCTAAGACAGTTCTCTGAACCCAGCAGGAGCACCCTGTGATTCAGCTCCTAAATCTCTGCTGTCGCTCTGGAGTTCTATTTAGGGGATCACCTGCCTCGGGCAGCCTCCTTTTATTTCTCCCCTTCTTGGCAAAAATACACTCTGCTCTCATTTCATCCCTCTCCCCCTCAGCCTCCTCTTTTGCTGACTTGCTTCCCCCGGCCTTTAGAATTGCCTGCTTTTGATTTAGAGTGGGCTACAGCTGAGCAGAGCCAAGGAAAGTGGGCTTCGATTGCCTTTGGGAAATCTTAAGGACTCTAGGCTTCTCCCAGGAACAAAGGCCCATCTTATGAAACATCGATATTCTTCTGTAGATCCTGTAAGTCTGAGAGTTGTGGGCCAGCGGGCCTCAAAACCAGAAGGGACCTCAGGCGTTACCTAGACCAACGCCCTCATTAACACCCATCTTCAGAGAATTGAGGTTACAAGGTCACTCACAGGGGGTGGAGAAGCTCAGAGTGGGGATGCAAGCTATGACCAGCAAAATGTTGTGTGGGGAAAGGAACTCAAAGGATGTCACCAAAGAGAAAGGTGATTAGAAAAGAAGGGCAACTTCTGGGCACCATTAATATCCAGGGACCAAGAAGAGACCTGGAAGCAGGCTTCCAGCTCATCAGATGGACTCCCTCTGGAGGGCATGGACAAGAGAGGCACAATATAAGCAGGCATGGATCTGCTGCTATCTGCACCACTGGAGGGAGTCCACACATTGAGGAGAATGCAGATTTGATTGATGTGTTGAAATATCAGAGCATCGCTGGGCAGATGAATGAGCATTTTTAGCCATAGCCTATTTTACTTCCCCAGGGCAGCAAGATGGGGCAGTGAAGAGGGCCAGGTCTGAAGTCTATTACCGTGTTTCCCTGATAATAAGACCTATCCCGAAAATAAGCCCTCCCCTTACTGTGTAAGATTCCTCTGAAATAAGCCCTCCCCCCAAAATAAACCCTATTGAGATTGCTACTGTAGTGAAGGTGATCCCCTGCGCTACATGCTACATTACAGTACCCTCTGTATGTACCCTCCCCCCCCCGTGAAACGCACGCCCCCGCTCCGAGCTGCATCCAATCAGAGCTGCAGCACTGAGCGCGTCATCCTGTTCTTCCCCAGTGATTTGCTTATTGAATAAAGGTACATTTTTTTGTTCACATTTACCTGTTTATTAAAATTGCTGTCAATGTTCATTAAAATAAGCCCTCCCCTGAAAATAAACCCTCTGGTGTTTTTCTGTCCAAAAAAAATTAATAAGACAGTGTCTTATTATCGGGGAAACACGGTAGAGGCCAATGCACCAATAGGAAACCAAGGACACAAATAGGGACAGCTAGGTGGCACCATAGTGCCTAGAATGCTGGGACTGGAGTCCTGAAGACTCATCTTCCTGAGTTCAAATATGATCTGAGACAATTACTAGCTGTGTGACTGTTTGCCTCATTTGTAAAATGACCTGGAAAAGAAAACAGCAAATGACTCCAGTATCTTTGCCAAGAAAACCCCAAAAGGAGTTATCAAAAGTCAGACACAACTGAAAATAACTAAAAACAATTGACTTCGTGGGAAGTTCTGTTGAAGTGAAATATTTGACTCATCAGAATGTAAACAATTGGAAAGTTCTTTTAGACTTCCAGAATATGAAGGACACCAACTCTGAAAGACCTTAGAGCAGTGACCAACCATGCCTTCAGAAGACTGATGATAAAGCCAACCTCCCACCAACTTTTGGTCTCACGCCATATTTTGTTTTTTATATTTATTCATATTTACCACATTAGAAACTAAACTATCTTATATTATTATTATGAAAATAGTTTTGACCTCTTGGACCCCTTGAATGGTCCCTAGGACCCACTTTGAGACCACTTAGCTAGAACAGAGGTAGAGAATGAGGCAAATCCTTTTTGAAGGTTCAGTTGGCTTTTTGTTTGACTCTGCATGTGTTTTGTCAAGGGAGGGAGGTTATTGAGGGCAAAGGGAAGTTAGTAGGTAGTTATGGGATTGGACTTCTGATTTCACTGGTCTAGGGAGCTCCCAGAGAGGAACTTCTCAGCAGTTTCTGAATGAATGAAAGTATTCATTCCACAGTTAAGTATTTACTATATGCCAGGTCTTGTCCTAAGGCTAAAGATTATTAGAAAGTGAGACAGTTCCTCCTTTCAAAGAGTTTACATTCTAATGGGGAAAGAACTTACATAAAGATGAACTAGAAAGGTGTGGGGGTGGAGATCAGCAGAATGATTTGGAAATAATGAGGAAATGATGTGGTAGTCTGGTTCTAAGCAAGATAAGACAAAGGTTCCTGCATCAGAGCCCTAGACCCAGGGACTGAGTTCAAGGTTGGACTAGAAGGGGATGAGGAGGAGGAGGAAGAGGATGGTCAGAGCTCTGGTCCCATGGTTTGGAAAAGTCTTAGAGAGTTGTTTGGGACACTGAGAGATTGAGTGACTTTCAGTATGTGTCAGAGCTGGGACTTGAACCCGAGTGTTGTTGACTTTTAGACCAGCTTTCTATTCAGGATATCTAGCTGCCTCCTCTGTGGGGCAGTGATGGAGGTTGGGGGAGGGGGAGAAATACAGCATCAGTAAAACATTTTTAAAAATACACAGGGGGCCACATAAAAGCAGGGCAATTTTGTTACTATCTAATTAAATTTAATATGTCCTCTTAAAATACTGAACTATATATAACAGAAGTTCGTGATTTCATATAGAATCTTCTTTTCCTTTGAAAATTGAAATGCTTCTCTTGATTGTGTTTCTATCTGCTGATGATTGCTAAGTTTAAAAGGTGAAATGACATTTTTTTTTTCAACACCAGACCCATTTTACACATTTAAAGCAAAGCAACAAAGTCAACTGAGTGTCCTTACAGGAGTTACTGGTTTTCACCTGATTCCTCCCTTACTCTAAAACCAAAAGGCCAGGTTTGTACTTAGGGGACTGGGGGTAGGGCTGACCTACTTTGGAATGAAAGAGATTAGAGGATATCTTAGGAAAAGCAAAATCTTTTCTATACATTATTGGTCCTTAGCATATTGTGCGAGCAGTTTTTATAACCAAATTAGATCTCACGAAATCTCAATTATGGAATCCCTTTGATTTTTGTGGAAATGGCCAATGTGGGAGTTTTGCCTAAGAGAGGGTTGGTTACACATACTGGTACACTCCTGGTGGAGCTGGAAATTGTTCCAAACATTCTGTAAAAATCATTTGTAACGATGCTGATATAGCGTCCCAATTCTGGGCAAGCCGTGGGTACCCAGGGCACAGCTACCCCAGACTCAAGGAATTCTGTCTGTATGAAGCTCACTAGCCCATACTGGTGCTCGTTCAGTCTTTTTTCAGTCATGTCCGACTCTTCGTGACCCCTTTTGGGGTTTTCTTGGCAGATATACTGGAGGGATTTGCCATTTCATTCTCCAGCTCATTTTACAGATGAGAAACTGAGGCAAACAGGGTGAAGTGACTTGCCCAGGGTCACACAGCTAGTAAATGTCTGAGGTCAGATTTGAACTCAGGAAGATGAGTCTTCCTGACTCCAGTCCCAGCACTCTAGGCACTATGGTGCCACCTAGCTGCCCCATTTGTGTCCTTTGGTTGCCTATTGGTGCATTTGTCTGTCATAGACAACCAAAAAAACACAAATAGCTCAAAGCAAAGGCATTTTACTAATATGATGCGGCAAGAACAATAGTAAACGAAAGATTGCTACCACCCATAAACTTGGTACTCTCTTCCACAGCTACACATACCATCAATGGGAAGAGTGGGCATCACCAAACTTCACTGGCTAGTAGTGAGAGTAGGCACGCATGATGACATGTCCCTCATAGAAGCCTCTAATGTCCTTTCTCTCTTTGCAGCCTAGGTGCAGTCTCTGCTGAACAGATTGTTCGGTCAGCTTCCCTGAGCCTGTTCTTTTGGGTGACAATTCACGACAGCCTTGGCTGGCTCTCTCTCAGTTCATGAAGCTCCTCCTGTCTCATGCCTTAACAGACTTGGCACATTCCCTGTATGCTTTCTCCTCCTACAGAATGACTCGACTAGAAGGTTGTAATACTGATGTAGGAGAAAGGAGGGGGAAAATACACTTCCTTCATGAGATGAAGAGCAATTCTTTCCCAAGGGCTGACTTCTTACTTGCCAGAATCCCACTCTTCCGAGTTGTCTCCTACCTGCCATAACCCCCTAGAGTGTGTGCTTTGTTTTTTTAAAGGGCCATAGGAAGAAGAACCAATGGGATAGAAAAATATCAACCTTCCTTTGTATTTTCTATAGCTATATGGCAGGGTGGATAGCATGCTGGGGTCTGGAGACAGGAATATCTGTACTCAAATCCAGTCTTAAACACTTACTGTGTGACCCTGGGGAACTTATTGAACCTCAGCCTTAGTTTCCTCAACTGAAAAATGGGGACAATAATAGTGCCTACTTTCTAAGGGTGGTTGTGCATCAAAGGAGACAAATGTAAAATGCTTTGTAAGCACTATACAAATGCTAGCTGACATTATTACATAGCGTGCACCATCTTTCCACTGACAGAACGGTTTTATCTTGGGAATTAAGATTGATCACTACATTGATCAGAATTCTGACCTCTGTGTAAATCATTCTCTTGGTTCTGCTTATTTCACCCTAAATAGAAAATCTTTCTTCCCAAGGTTCCCTGAATTCTTCAAATTAGTCATTTCTAATGAAATCATACTACTTCATTAAACTTATGCACCACAGGTCATTAGCATTCACTTTTTTCTATTTTTTTTTTCTATCACTGAGAGTGCTGCCGGGAATATCTTTGCATGTATGGGATCATTATTTCCTCTGCCTGATCTCCTAAGGCATCATGTCACTGTCCTGCTCAAAGCCCTTCAGTGACTCCTTTCTGCCTATAAAGCCTTCTGCAAGCAAATGATGTCACTTAAGCTGGACCTGAGTCTTGCTGACTAAGAGGTTTTAAAGAAAATTGTCATTTCCATCCTGGGTTCAAAGCAGTTGTGAATGACTGTCTTTATGATTTGAAATTTATGAGTTCCCGATTTCTTTCAAACTTGACTGGACTTCGAGTGGCACATGGTGGATTTCTCTAGGACTCAGGGGCAGGTGGAGAAGAAGTAAAGAGTTGGAAATTGATTGAGTAAATCAGTCAGTCAAAGTAAAAGCAGTCTCTGCCCTGTAGGAGTTTATATTCTAAAGGGAGAGACACATAAGTCCATGCAGGATATAAGCTTGACAAACCTTAAAGCTCTAGTTATTATTATTAGATAATAATAGTAAAAATGTATTCTTGAAAGAGGAAACACTAGCTCTGGGGAGTCAGGGTGAGGGGGGGAAGGAAGTAGATCAGTAAAGGCCTCCATGAAAAGGTGGTATTTAAGCCTAGACTAGAAGGAAACCAGGCAAAATTACTGGGGATGGTGGAGTAGTCAGTCAGATCAATCAACAAATTCCTACTATGTGCCAGATACTGTTAGATGCTACAAACACGAAGATAAAATGAAACATTCCTTGCCCTCAAGGAGTTTATATTCTCTCTCTGTATGTATGTATGTATATATGTATATGTTTGTATGTATATGTGTACATATATGTATCTACACACCAAAAAAGGAAGTTGAAAGTGGGTAAGAATCTTTGGATCTCCTAACAGACATAAGAGATTAATATGCAGAATAAGAACCTTTTTAAAAATATGGCCAATATGGGAATTTATTTGGCTTGACTATGAATATATGTTGAAAGGTTTTGCTTTTTTTTAATTTGGGGAAAATTTTGGGGAAAAAGAAAAGGATAGAAAATAAATGTTTGTAAAATTTTGAATTTAATAAAAGTGGGCAAGCCTCTGTCCTGAACACTATCTCTTTGGCATATAATATTAATGATATTATTTGACATCTAATATTAATAAAAACCACATTTGGGCAGCTAGGTGGCACAGTAGATAGAGCAGCAGCCCTAGAGTCTAGAAAGACCTAAGTTCAAATCCCACCTTAGATACTTCCTAGCTGTGTGAACCTGGACAAGTCACAACTCTGTAAAATAAGCTGAAAAAGAAAATGGCAAATCATTCCAGTATCTTTGCCAAGAAAAACCCAAAAGGTGTCACAGAGAGTCTGAAATAACTCAACAACAAAATTTATATAACCCTTTAAGTTTTCAAAGTGTTCTTTACATAGATTATTCCATTTGCTATAGATCTGTCAGGTACTGTGATTGGGATTCCTGAGTGGCTGCCTCCATTCTCTGTTCTTGCTCTCTTCTGGTTAAGTCAACAAGCTTTTATTAACCATCTTCAGTACCTGTGCCAGGCCTGGTGCTAAGAACTCTTTTAGCACTGGGTAAGTGCAGGTGTATGGGTTTAAGTGAGGTCCAGGTAGACTTGGCTTCTAGGCCATGGGAATGAAGGATTCCTAGGACCCAGACTCCAAATCCCAGAATTATGTAGCCCAGAGAACTTAACTCCTCGGCCTTGGGCCCCAAGGAAGAGGCAATGGCTTTTGTGAAGCCAACACCCTGGAAAAGAGGTCTGGAAACCAGCTCTCCAGATTTTTTCTGTTTTTCCCCAAGCCACTTGAGTCCCCTGATGTCACCATGAGCTCACACAAAGCCCACATCGCTCCTTTCTCTCTATTTTTTTTTTTTCATAAACAACCATTAACATTATTGTGGGTTTTTAATTCGTGGAAAATTCTCCACCTCCTCACAAATTCCCTCCTATTCTCATGGCAGACAGGCAGATCAAGTTCATTCAGAGGGAACTGCTCCAGGAAAGCAGCTGATTACCCTTCCTTCCATCCTGAATCATAATGGCTTTTGAAAAGACACCTTTTAGGGGGGAAGCTCTCCATGGGGCCTATTTGCAAAGTCCTCAAGATGGTTTTTTCTTTTATGGGTCTCCCACTCCTAAGATATCCTCAAAGCTCTTTTGTTTTCCTGTGGGTGAATTCTAGGGGCCAAGGACAAAGGACTGGCTTGGAAGACCAATGGGCTTGGTACTCAAGACTGGCTGGCATTCTCTGCCCCCTCCCTTGTTTTTTTTTTCTTTTTCTGCAAAGAATTTGAAATGAAAGATGGATGGTAGTGTACCCTGTGTGGGGGAGGGTGTTCCCTGCTGTATTTTTACTGGGAAAGAGAGGCTCACAGCCTGTTTTTTTCAACAATGCCCTTGGGTAAGGATTGATATGTAATAATTCTGTAATAATTAATTAATGACTCCAGAGAGACTAAACAAACAAAAAAAAGAAGAAAAAAAATCATTTTAAAAGGCAAGTTATAGGTGCCTCTTTAAGAGAATGGAACTCCCAGGGAGGGCTTCAGGACATTGAATACCTTTGTGCTATTTTCCCTCCTTCTGTGTGGAGAAGGATCTAGGATCACCTCTCAGGAGAGCTCAGCCAACTCTTACTGTCTCTGTACTCATTATTTTAGTGTTCTACCTTACAAAGTTTTTCTCATCCATGAGTTTCATCACAGTAAAAACTGAAATGAAAAATGAAAGTATCCTGGTTGACATTTAAACAGGATACAACTAATCTTCTAGATATAATTAGCTGTTCCTCTTAGAAGACAGGTCATCTCTCTCCTACAAGCCTTTGCACGGGCTGTTCCATCAAGATTGGAATGCACCCCTTCTTCACTTCTCTGAATCCCTCACTTGTTTCAAAGTTTAACTCAAGAGTCATCTCCTACACTTGCAGGGTGCCTTGATTCACCCGCATGCCCTTAACTAATGCCTACCCTAAAACGTCTTATATTTATTTTTTGTATACTGATATGTGTACCTTTCTCCCATTAGAATGTAAGCCCCATGAGGGCAGGGGCTGTTATATTTTGGTCTTTGCATCCTCAGTGCCTAACAGAACCCTGGCACACTGTTGTTCAGTCATGTCAGACTGATGGGGTACCTGGGGTCTAGGTCAATTTGTGAAACCAATTTGTAAAACCAGTCTGTGCAGTTGTAACTGCAATTTGTATTGTAAAATTGTAATCTGTAAAATCCCTTTCCGAGCCTCAAACTCTGCCCCTTCCCCCTATCCGGCACTTGGCCTAGGTAACAACTTGTGACTCCTTTGTTCTTACTTAATCTCTTCACGTCTCCTCCTCCAGTCTGGCCCAAATCTCATCTAAATTATCTATGCACTAAAGTCACAAGTTCCTCTTGGTCAGCTCTGACCTTTATCTATGCACTGAGGTCCCTTCCCTCCCATCTGGTCAGCCCTGACAATGGCAGCCCTACCCTTTAAAAGTAAAAGCATGTACCCCTCTCACTGGCAGGTCCCCTAAGGGACTCTTGCCAGCTTCTCTTAGAAGCGTAACAATAAACTTCTACAACTCTCACTCCAATTAAGCCTGAGACCTTGAATTCTTTCCAGAAGCTATTCCAGGTTTTCTGGTCTTAGATAAGATCAGAGTTCCTGCTGAACCTATTGGGAGCTATCCCTCATCAAGACTCTTCATGACCCCATTCGGAGTGGTTTGTCATTCCTTTCTTCAGCACATTTTACAGAAGGGGGAACTAAGGAAAATATGGTTATGTGACTTGCCCAAGGTCACAAAGTTTGTAAATGTCTGAGGCAGAATTTATGCTTAGGTCTTCCTGACTCCAGGCCATGGCACACTAGCAGATGTCAATAAAAACTTCTCATTAAAGGAAACAGATCAGGTGCCATCTGTTTCAAGGGACTTCTCCTGAATGTTTTCAGGTGGTTAACCTCCTCTTCTTCTCAGAATTTCTTTGCATTATTTCTGAACCCAGACTTCCTGACTTCATCCCAGTACTTACCTCTGTTTGGGTCTCTACAATGTACCACATTTCAGAATGCTCCCTGCTCAGCATGGGCAAGCCCTCTTCCTACTGTCCTCCCTCTGCATAAATTAGATGGATAGAATACTTCTCTGCAGATGTGGAATTGCCAGAAAAAACAAGATTCCCTAAAAAAAAAGTCAAACCAGCAAAGGAGTTTGGAGCCAACTACCCAAATCAGCATCGTTTCATGCTGCTGTGCTTCCTGTGTATCTGGCAGTTTATTGATCAGTCATTGACAGTTTATTAATTGAGGAACTTTCCATCTTCCTTGAAGTGAAGCCTATTCTGTGTACCATTCTCCCATTAGAATGTGATCTACAACTGTTTTGCCTTTTCATTTGTATTTTTCACATTTAGCTTAGTCTCAAAGTAAGTGCTTAATCTGTGTTTTCATTCATTATTGTCTATACATATTATTCTATTGTATTATTTATACAATTAGAAAATCTCAATCAGAATAATAGGATTCTTTCTCTATGACAGAGGAGTTTCCCTCTCTGAAACCAGAGAGGTGCCATATGCCTTTGGTCAACGCATCTCTCAGAAACTAACGCAGACCACCAAAGCATTCTTAGAACTTAGCATTGGGTCCAGCACACAGTAGGCACTTACTAAATGTTGTCCTGAGCTCCTGAATAAGGCAACCATCATTTTGAATGAGTTGCCTTCTCTTTGCAGCTAAGAGCTTAGTCTGTATTATTCCTGCCTCTGTTCTCGCCCAATCATAGGGGCAATATGCCCTTACCTGTACTCCCACAGCTAATAGAGTGCAATAGTTTGGAGCAAACTCCTGGAGAGAAGGGATTCTTTGAATTTTTGGTTGACTAGCCAGTAGAGTCTACTGTCTCAGTCTCTCCTCACAACTTAACTATATTCACTTCTAGTCAGAACAAGTTGCTGAAACTCTCCCACAAGTTAGCTCTTGTGCATAGTTTTAATTCCTCCTTCCTCATCCTGAGGGTTTCTGTGCTCTGGACACCATGGAATATTCAGAAAAGGCCTTTCAGGTTAGTCTTTCTCTAAAGGGAGAGTTTCTCTAAAACTCCCTTAACTAGTGACCTCCCAGTGAGATGGCAGGTGCCACAGCAGGCCCTTTAGCCCAATGGAAGCTCAAGCCCCCAGTGGCTCTGGGCCTTCAACCAGAGCACGCCTCCCATTCCAAGGCCAGGCTACCCCTCTGTATGCTGCCCTGTGGAACACTGCAAACAAAGGCTGTGTGGGGCTCCATCCCTGACTGAATCGATTCCTGTCTGTCCCTACCTTCCTATACTGTGCTTGGCTATGAGTATCCATAAACCTTTTCAACACATCAATAGTGCTGAATTGCTATTGACCCAGCACTCAGCTCCAAATTTGTATGACATTTGATTTAGTACCGCTGGGGTCTAATAGTACCTGAAGCATAATTGGTTTTTAGTAAATGATTATTTCTTATATTGGTGACAGCTAGGAGGCCCAGTGGATAGAGTGCCAGGCCTAGAATCAGGAAGACTCCTCTTACTGAGTTCAAATCTGGCTGCAGACACTTACAAGCTGGACAAGTCTCCTCATCTATAAAATAAGCTGGAGAAGGAAATGGCAAACCATTCCACTATCTTTGCCAAGAAAACCCCAAAATGGGGTCACACAGAATTGGACACAACTGGAAAATGACTGAACAACAACAAAAGTGCTCACTGGACTGAATTTAAGGTCAGTTCAGGGCTAAACCTTGATCAATAGTGTGAGCACAAAGTCAGGAACAGGTTTAAGATCCATGATTTGAACTGACAGGATCAGGCCACAGAAGACTTCATCACCAGGGAGAAGAATGCTTCCCATGAATTAATTTCAAGCTTGGCATGGACTTCTCTTACTGCAATGACTCAGTACGCTACCTGAGGGCAAATCTTTGTAATCTGCACAGTGAATTACACACGTAAGACATGTAATCATCTTTTGAATAGAGGACTGAATCTATAAAGAAACCTGTGTTTTTGGAAAGTTAGCAAATTTATACTGGAAGAGATATATAATGGAGGAAAGGATGCATTTATATTCCAGGTAGGGAGCATCATGGGAAGAAAGAAACATCATTCCTTATAGCTCCAATGGAGTGTTATTGGGAGAGTACTGGAAATGGATCTGAGGGATGTATATTGATAACAAGGCATTTAGCAGGAGCTTTCTCACCTCATTCAAATGGTTGGCTGGTTCCCCAACCTGAATGACACTATGAAAAAATGGTCCCCCAAAATAGATTTAATCATAGTCTAAAACATTCTATTGACTTTTGTTTACTTCCTGGATAGGCTGATGACTCATAGCCCTCAGTTAGACACTAGAAGAAGTTTAGGCTTCCCTTATCAGGGAGAGGCTCACCAGGCTATACAGCCCCAGAAATGGTAGCAGAGAATAGCTCAAGAACCACATGACTAACAGAAATGCTCAGCAGACATGGTCTTGAGGGGGTGCTAACCAACAGAGTGTCTCTTAAGATTATAGGTTTGCAAAAAAAAAAAAAATATGTGAAAAGAAGAAGCTGGGAAGGAATCCTGGCTGGAGGGATTGTTTGGGGCAGCTAGGTGGTACAGTGAATAGAGCACTGGCCTTGGAGTCAGGAGGACCTGAATTCAAATTTGGCCTCAGACACTTAACACAAAAAACTAGCTGCGTGTCCTTGGGCAAGTCACTTAACCCCCAATTGCCCTACCTTGCCCCTTCCAAAGAGCAAAAAAAAAACCCCAAAAAAAAGATTCTAGGTTTGGAACTGGAAGGGTTCTTCAAGGACATTGAGTCCAATCCTCTCATTTTGCAGATGAATAAACTGAAACATAGAGATTAAGTGACTTGTCTAAGGTCATATATCTACTCAGTGTCTGAGAAGGGATTGGAATCCAGGCTTTCCTGCTTCCAACTCCAGCACCTTCTCTACTCTATACCACACTGTTTCTTACTTCAAATTAGGGTTTTTTACTTCAAAATTAGCTTTCTAGGGTCTCACAAGGGAAAAGACTCCTCCCCCCCATTTTTTAAATGAATGAAAAATTTGAATGCCTAAGCCTTTCTTGACAATCTCCAGTTCTATTTCCTAGCTTATTTTTAATGGTAGCAAGGTAAGGTTTTGGTCTAAATCCTTGCACCATTGGATCCTTGCTTGACAATTAAAATTCTTCTACCCCAGGGCCAAAAGCAAAGTACTCTTGGGCTTGGCCCCAGGTCTGACCCTCAGTTCTGACAAAACTGTTTTGTCCACAGCCACCTGAACCCTCAACTCAGTGTCTCCCTTGGATTCTTCTGCAGTCACAGAAATGTCCCTGAATTACTCTTTCTTGGCACACATTCCAGGACAAGCATCCAAAAGAGGCTTCCTGCCCTCGGCCATTCAGTCACTTCTCCTCTCTGGCTCTCCAGTTTCCTCATTCTTTTTGGATGTCCCACTTTTCTGAAACAGTCCCTATTTGTTCTTCCCATCTCTGTCCCAGAATCCCCAGCTAGAGCTCTAACTCATCTGTATGGTAGCTGCATTCCGTAAGGGTGACCTGAAGGTCTCATTCACTAGGGCCAACATTAGCATAAACATTCCTTTTTCTAGAACACAATTGTAGTTTGATTTCTCTGGTCTCAGTCTGGGGAGGATTATTTTAAATCCACAATACATTTTGAGATGAAGGAAGTTTTAACCATGGTCCATGTAAAACTCAAGACCAGTATCCTGGTGGCAGATACTCAATATTTGCCAGTTTATTAAAGGTAGCGTAACTGATGTCTATGTAAAAATTAAAACAAAAAAAGGGTTATGAAATAACTGATCAATGGATCATCTTGAGCTTTGGTAAGCGCGCCCAATGAAAAGAGCACTAAGAAATGGGAGACAAATGGGATGGGGAGAGTTGGAAAAGAATAGATTAGGGCAGTAGGGGGCAGAGTGGGGGAGGGAGCAAGGGAGGAAAAAGAATTTGGAATTCAAAAATTTTATTTTGAAAGGAGGCTAAAAATTGTTTTTACATGTAATTGGGGGAAACAAAACATTAGATCATTTTCAAGAAATGAAAAAAATTATGGCAGTATGCATGTCTTGTAGGTAACAATTACTCAATGAAATCTGAGTGAAGGTCCCTACTATATACTGTGTAATTGTATGTAATATAACATTATAATCCCCTATTAAACTTCTTCCTCCAGCAACCTCATGGGAGAAAGAACAGTATAGCAATTCATATCAATCAATCAACATTTATTTAGTGCCCACTATACTCCAGGCACTATTCACAGAGGCTAGCCTGAAACTTTTTAGGTGGAACATCCAGGGGTCAGCCCATTGAAATACCACAGAAGTTGGGGCAGCCAGGTAGCACAGCGAGTAAGAGCACCGGCTCCAGTGTCGGGATGACCTGGGGATCGAATCCCGGGCTCAGACACTTAGCACCCACCCAGAAACACCTGGCTATGTAACCTTGAGCAAGTTACTTAACCCCAACTGCTTAGGGACAGCCAGGTGGCTCAGCGAGTAAGAGCACCGGCCCCAGTGTCAGGATGACCTGGAGATCAAATGTGGGCTCAGATACTTAGCACCACACCCAGAAATAACTGGCCATGTAACCTTGAGCAAGTTACTTAACCCCAATTGCTTAAAAAAAACAATACCACAGAAGCAGGATAAGGAGTCCCCCAGGTTCTCCCCAGTGTTTCTTATAAGCCTGGGTTCCTAAGCTTCCACATGGAAGCCACCAGAATGGAGGAGAGCAGGTGGTTGTGGATGGTGGCATTCTGACCTTTGCTAGGAGGAAGGCGCTTGACTAAAGAGGGCCAGCTGCATCAGCAAGAACAAAGCCAGCTTGTTCAGCCTAGGATAGCAGGGAGCAGCCACCTGGGGAGACTTGCTGATCAGCTCAGAGGACACTCAAATTGAATATATCTTAGCAGTTAGAATATTGAACCTCTAGGCAGGAAAACCTGGGTTCAAATCCTGCCTTGTGTTCTTACTCTGTGACTTTATGTAAATCCTCTAAACTTCTCTCAGCCTCCACAGAATGGGGCTTATGATACCCATAGTGCCTAGCTCCTGGAATTGTTGGGGAGGCTTAGAGAGATGGAGGATCCAATGTGATAGTGTCTCTAAGACACTCTGGGCACCTTAAGGCAACAATAAATGTGAGCTATGGTTACCATGGGATTGTGAGGACTCGTTCATTTTTGTGGGTTTTCCTTCTTTTCACAGTCTATTACATTGAGACTAGCAGGTTCTGAGGCCTCTGATACAGGCTAACCCTGGAGAATGAGGAAGAATTCAAAAGGTGTCCTTGAGGATGAAATAATGACCCAGCATCATGACTGCCCGAGCCGAGCCCTTCACTGCGTAACTGCTTAGAGACTCTCCCCAGTGGGACCCTGATTCAGGGGAACACACACCAAGACAGACTTCGCCAGCCACCAGGGCATCAACCTCCCAGCACCTCGCTTCTCTGCCACAAAGAGGGCACACCTGGCTAGCCGGCTCTCCCTTCGGTTAACACAATGAGGTCTGCAGTAGAAGATTCACCAGCCCAAAAAGGAGGGCAGCCTCTGACTGGGAGAGAGGCTGAGTTAAGGGGACTTTTGTCAGTGAAACCAGAAAGCCTTAGGAATGAGGAAGATTCAAAACAACAAGCTGTAAAGCTATGAATGAAATAAACAATTAAAATGTCTAGGTAACCTAGCAAATCCAGGCAGAAAAGAAAAAAAGATTTAGGAAAGAAAAGAAATTCTCTGTGGGACAATTTACTAGCATTTCAGAAAGTACATGCCAAGAAACACATATTTTCAAAATGTATAATGCATTGGTTCAGCTAGTTATGGTGGTAAGACATAGCCCTGGGGTGGAACAGACAAGAAGAGAATTTCACCTACAGAAATCCAGTGACTGAGAGTCTTAGCAGGCTCTCCATGTCTGAATGCATAACAGATAAAGGAGGAGTCTTGCCACAGGACAAAATAACAAATAAGAGAAAAAGAATAGGAAGAGAGAAGAGAAAGGATAGGCCCAGATGACCAATGATTGCTTTGGAATCTATCCCAGGGGAGAGGGTAAAGGGAAGGACAAGAGAAAGATTTTCAGTCTGGTTCAAGCAATGGAATCCAACAAGTATTTATGGACCTCTCCCTATGTGCCTAGCTGTGTGCTAATTGCTCTGAGATAAACCAAAGAAATAAAATAATTTCTGTGCCTTTAGCACCTTAAAATTTAGAATTCATTTTCTTGATGATCCCTACTCTGACAGTAGGAAAAACAAGAGCTATTATACCCATTTTGCAGATGGGGAAACCAAGGCTTAGAGAGGTTTGTAATAATTCAGGCAGTAAAAGTAACAGGGCCAAGCTTCAAACCGAGTCTTCTGATCCTTCTTCCTCCCACACAGTTTGTCCTTTAAAAAAAATTACAACCTAGTTGGGGAGGCAAGACACAGCATGAAGAAAATATTTCCCAGATTATTACCTGATCCTTGAAAGGAAAAAGTGCTGTTACAGTCTTTCTAATGGAAGAGATCCTACACTCAAACCTGCTTTCCAGCAACTTAATTTCTCCTGAAGTTTGTAATGACTTTCTAAACGAGACTAGGGTAGTCTATTTGGTATAGTTTTGAGTGGGTGGGGGGTGTTTCCATCCTATCTTCTGGCCAAGTGTTCACACTCACTGGATCGTATAGATGACCAGAGTTCCAATACTGATTCTCTTCTTTACCATCTTTAATGTCTGTGGCTCCTGGTTGCTTAATTACGTAAAATGATGGGGGTTGGACTAAATGATTGCTGAATGTTTGTGGAATCCTTATAAACTCTAGGGATTCTTATCCCAAATTCCACTGGCACTGACCAGTCAGATCTCCCTTACAGAACAAGGCTAGTTATGTAATAATAGCTAACACACTCTTGGGAGGCTCGGAGTTTAATCACATTTGTGATGAGCACCAAGCGCATTATAGGGACGCAACATTGGGAAAGAAGGAAGGAAACAAACATTTATGAAGTACCTGCCACTACTAAGATCTTAGTAGATTCTCACAACTACCCTGGGAGGTGGGTGCTATTATTATCCCCATTTTACAGACAAGGAATGAGGTGAGTAGAGGTTAAGTAACTGGCTCTGAATCAGGCAACTGGTAAGTATCTGAGGTTGGATTTGAACTCGGGTCTTCCTGACTCTAGGACCAGCACTCTGACACAGCAATGCCTCGCTGTTCTTCATAGATACATCTCCTCCTCAAGGTTCTTAGGGGTATTCTGTAAAATGGAACGGGCAGGGAATATAGGCAGAATTTGGAGTCCAGACATGCGAGTTTGATTGCTGCCTCCAACAAATGGCCGTGTGGTAGACGGGATGGACGGACAAGTCAATCTGAGTTGTAGTTTCCTGATCCAACAGAATAGTAGCATTTTTAGCTACCTCCCCTACAGGGTTGTTGAGGGGACTTTTTATATATCTTAGAACACAATACAAATTTGAGTCATTGGGTGGGCAGTCATTGATGTCCTTCTCTAAACTGGGCCTTTACCATCGAGTGCCTTTGAATAGGGATGAGGCCAGAATTTCTCTCCCTTTACACTTTATCTCCCCTTTAGAAACTTAGCTCCTTGAGATCAGAAACTAGTTTCTTTTGTTTTTATTTTTGCCTTTCCTCAGTAACCCTGTTGTTTAGCACAGTACCAGGTACATAATTAGCACTTGAATAAAATCTTGCTGACTGACTGACTGACCTTTGAAAGTTGATGGTCTCCTTGGTGGCCCCCCCAGGACTTCTCCCAGAACGACCTGTTTGGATTGGAGTCTCCTGCTAAGGTCCATTCTTATTTATAAAACAGCATGTGTGATCCTGGATTAATCTGCTTTCAAAGTCTCTCCTGGCATTAGACACTCGATGCTTTGCAGAAAGTCCAACAGTTGAGATTGCTGTTCCATTTGCATAATCTCCACTGGGCAGCTTGTTCCCCAATATTCTCCAGTCCTTCTGGGACCTTGACTAAGATGTCAATTTTAGTGATTTACTATGAGCATTCACTTCTAGACAGCAAACATCCATGGGAGGTTTGGAAGAAAGCTCGGCATGCTGAGCTCACGCTGGGTCCTGAGCAGTCCCATCGCCATAATATTTAGTGGGTCTGGTGATGAGACCACTGCATTTTCCATATTAATAAGAAGGCAGCCCCTCACAGTTAGTCTTGCTTTTATGCCAAGATGGAACTGGTAATAATAGTACCTTGCATTTGACAGTTTTCCAGATACTGTTGCATCATTTCCAGGCTTATTATATACTATTTTCTTGCATACATTGATGGTGCAGTCAAACTTGCTGTTTTCCATACACAACAGATCTCCTCCCACCATCTTTTTGCTTAGGCTTGTCTAGAAAGCTTATCTTCCCCACCTCTGCCTCGAGAATTCCTCATTTCCTCCAAAACTCAGCCCAAAACAGACCTCCTCCATGAGGCTTTTCCTCATATCCTCCACCCTCCCTCCCCACTCCCTACTTCTACTGCCTCCCACTTGAAGTTACCTTGTATGTGTATGTATTTTATTGCTTAGTAGTGTCTGATTCTTTGTGACCCCATTTGGGATTTTCTTGGCAAAGATACTAAAGTGGTTTGCCTTTTCCTTCTACAGCTCATTTTACAGATGAAGAAACTGAGAAATATAGGGTTAAGTGACTTGCCCAGGGTCACACAGCTAGGAAGTATCTGAGGCTGGATTTGAACTGAGGTCCTCCTGACATCAGACCCAGCACCCTATCCATTGCACCACATAGCCACCCTTACCTTGTGTCCACCTGATTTTGGTCATAATTCTATGTGTGCATGGTATCTCCCAGGGTAGAATGTAAGCACCTTGAACACAGGCAGGAACTGTTTGGTTTTTGTCTTTATATGCCCAGGATTTAGCACATAGTGGGTCCTAAATAAATTTGCTTATGGGTCAGTACATTCACTATGGGCACACCATTTCCCATCTCAGCCTCTTCCTCCTCAACAATCAAAAAGGAATAACAATAGCAGCAGCATCTACTTTAAGGAGGCCAAACGGTATCATAGCAGGCTGGCCTTGGAGTCAGGAGGACCTGGGTTCGAGTCCTTTCTCTAGAATGTATTAGCTGTGTGACCATGAGCAAACCCCTCCTCAGGGCTCCAAGCAAATCTCTTAGACAAAATAATTGGTGAGTGGTTGATGCTCTGCGGAGGGAATTTCCATGCTCTGAATAACTCTTTCCAGTGGTTCCTAGCAGCTACACTAAAAATTCATTAATGGGACTTCAACAATAAAAAATTATAAAGAATAGTACATTAAATTACTTGGGGGAGGGGGTCACAACATATTGTTTTGTCACTGTTGTTGAAATGGATCCAGAGCAAAAAACGTTGGGCACCACTGCCTGTAACAACAAAATCACACTAAGAAAAAAGTGATGGGCCTCACACAGTTGTCACAATGCAATGCTCACATAAGACAATAACATCGATCACTTTTCAGACTTTAAGGCTCAACGTAAACAGTTGTTATTGTTACTTTCCAATGGGACCTGTGATGTTCCAACCCAATGTCAGCAGGTCCTGACTCTCCGTGGCCTCCCTGGTGAAGTGTGGTGAGCAATCCTAAACTCAGCGAAATAAAAATCTCCAAAAATGCAGAATGAGAATAATCAGAACCAACTTTTGAGCCTAGAAATAATGACTTTTTTTAAACCTACAGTGGGATCCAAGACTTGGATCTGTCTTGGTACAGTCACTACAGTTAGAGGTATCTAGACAAATCCCTTCATTTTGCAGATGAGGAAGGTCACACAAATCATGTCAGAGAGCTAGCATTTTTTCTCTCCTCTATCCTATGCTACTTTCCTAATGAGGTCCTTGAGAGATAAGGAAGGAAGGGAGGAAGGAAGGGAGTGCGGCAGCAAGCACCCCAAGAATCCCCAGGGTGGCTGCCCATACAGGTTCTTAGATCTGCTTTGTTAAAGGAAAGCAACTCAAAATGGGTTAACCAGCTTACTTTAATCAGTCAGACATATATCGTTTACCTAGTTCAGGGGAAAAAGGTCAGCACCCCGAACTTCAGAATATACAGACAGAATTATCAAGACAGAAAAACAGATCAAGTAGACAGTTTCCAAACTGTGTAACCATTACATCCATACCAAACAACATCTGGGTTTCAAAGCCGGGGGGCTCTGGACAACGGCTTTCCAGAGTTTCATCTGATCAAATCACAGAACACTTCTCAAAGTGAGTCCCCAAAACAAAGCTACACATCAGGGCTTATATAGCCTTCTCCTGGCTCAGAGAATGTAACAACCTTTTGGATCCACTGGCCAATCAAAAAGTATCTACTGAAAAACAAGCCTCCCACCCCAGGCTCCAGGGGCACTTTAGCCTAGGGGCAGGGAAGATCTTTAAATTTGTATTTCCATTACAGGGAGGAAGGGAGGGAGGGAGGGAGGGAGGGAGAAAGGAAGGGAGGGAGGGAGGAAGAAAGGAAGGGAGGAAGGGAGGGAGGAAGAAAGG
>NW_027185854.1:1304671-1466488 GCF_028583685.1 Petaurus breviceps papuanus
GGAAGGAAGGAAGGAAGGAAGGAAGGAAGGAAGGAAGGGAAAAAGAATGACTTTTTTTATTTATTCTTTTTGGACCAAGACCAAAAATGTTTCATGTATATGAGTCCTCCCATCTGGTGTATGTTGGCCTCATTTTCTTTGTCTCTTCTCTCTCTCTCTCTCTCTAGTTTCTTATCTCTTCAGCTTGCCTCAACCTGCCATGCATTGCTGGCAAAGTAGGACCACTTCCCAGACCACTTGAGGCAACCTTAGTCAGTCCAATTCAGATCAAAGACATGTGGGAAGAAAGTCACTTTATCTCAGGTGACCTAACAAAATAGGTATAGTTGATTCTCTATTATAAGAAGCAACTTGACATGGAAAAGGACCTGTAATGACAGCCAATAATTCCATTGTTAGAAATATACTCCAAGAGTGTCATGAAAAACAAAAGAGAGTTTTCCTTTCAAAGATTTCCACAGCAGAATTATGGGTAATTGCAAAAACAAACAAAACACACACACACACACACACACACACACACACACACACACACACCCTGCAGAACAAAAATGGGCAACAACGTAGATATCCAATGATAGGGGACTCATGAATTAATTGTGGTTTGTCAAGGTAACGGATTATTTCAATTGTCACCAAGACCAACACTTATGGGAAGTGCCAAGAGATGTGGATGAAACTGAACAAGATAAAGCCAGGGCACAAAAGCAGAAGGGCCAAGTATTCTTGCTGCCAGCTATGACCATAGGAAATGAAAAATGAATAAACAGGGTGGACAGAAAACCCGACAAGGAATTAAAGGGAGTGACAGCAAAAAGTGAGGGGAAGTAACATATCCTCAATCAAACTGGCACCAGTTTTTTGAAGGACTTTAAATGCCAGGCAGAGAAGTTTGAATAGGGAGTCTTTGAATCCATTGATCAGTCAATCAACAAGCATTTCCTCTGTGTTGCTCTTCGGTTGGTTATTCTAATCTGGGCGACAACTGTGACATTTCTTGAGCAAGGAAGAGATAAGGTCAGACCTGTACTTTGAGAATATCAACTTGTCAGCTCCGGGGAGGATGGATTACCAAGGACTGGAGAAAGGGAGGACTAATTAGGGAGCCAGTGCAATAGTCCAGGCTACCAGGGTGGTGAAGGTGAGTGGAGAAAAGTAAATGAAGATGTGAAATCTTGGCTAGGCAGAACCCATAGGATTTGGCGACTCAGTTATTGTGGGTCAGAGAAAGTGAAGAGCTGAGGATGATTCTGGGATGGTGAACCTAGGTCCCTAGAACCTGGAACCTGCACAGAAACAGGGAAGTTAGAAAAAGTGGTGGGTTTAATGGGGTGCATTAGGGGAAGAAGCGGACTAAGACACCTTTCTCTTCCCATCAGGAGCCCTCTACACTGACAACATCCCTCTACACCCTTACTGGTTCCCCATTGAAACCCTGGACACTTGGTCCTACTTCACCTCTGAGGTCAGAAAAGATGAGTAGCTGAAGATTAATATCTACCTTGTGATTTGTTTTCAATAATGTGAATCCTCCATTTTCTCAAGGACTCTGGACCTGACTAAATGTACCTTCTTCCCTCTACTTTTCCCACTTCACCCCCTTCAGAGACCCATGTCTTTGACTTTTCACTGAGGGCTTCCCTTCTCCATACCTAGGTACAAGCAGCTACCTATGGCTGGAATGCTCTCCCTCCTTACCTTTGCCACTTACAATCCCTAGTTTCTTTCATAGCTCAGCTCATACACTGTTTTCTATGTGAGTCTGTTCCTGATTCCCCCCAAATATTAATAGTACCACCTGGAAATTACCTTGTATTCACTTTGCATATATTTTATTATTATATGTATACCTGTTATTTCCCCAGTTAGAATATAAACTCCTTGAGGGCAGAGATTCTTGCCTTGTCTTTTTTATCCAAGGTAAATAGTAGGACCCAGAATATAGTAGGTGCTTAATAAATGTTCATTGTATAATTGATGGGGAGGGGGATTCCATCAATATGCTTTCCCCCCCAAATGTTTTACTGATGCAATTTTCTTTTTTTAGCTTCATTGTTAATCATTCATCATTCTACTCACCTCAATAGAGACCTCTTTTATAAAAAAATACAGTCAGACAGCACAAATCGACACATTAGCTACTTCAGATCAACATGTTGCCCCATTTTGTGTCTATTATCCACCATCTCTTTGCTGATGGGCAGGTGACACACTTCACCATCAAGACCTTTGAATCATAATTGGTCCCTCTATTTGTTGTAGCCAGAAAATGCAAGCAAGACCCAAGTAACAATTTAGAATTGCACCCTTTATTATACGCCATGTTGGCTGATCAGGCCATGTGGCAGGCTGCGGAGGAACCACCCCACCATCCCAGGTCATACAGCAGAGATCTCAGGTGAAGCCTCAGCTTTTAAAGGGATGCCACGTAGCCAAGGTTAGGTATTACATAAGCAGAAACTTGCAGTCTCCCTGACCCTCCCACCTCTGTGCAGGTGAGCTGACTGGGGAAGGGCAGAGATTCAGTGGGGGAGGAGGCAGGCAAGAATGGAGTCATGCACGACAGGGAATTTACCCTAGGCTGAAATTCCTCCTCAGAGATCCATTGGGGGAGGGTCATACACAACATATTTATCAGATATCTAACGCCTATTAACACTGTCTACTCTTACATTATTGTGGTCATCATACAAATTGATATTTTGGTTCTTCTTATTTCCTTCTGCATTAGTTTACACAGGTGTTCCAACATTCTTCTCGGTTCTTCCTATTTATTGTTTCTTATGGTATAGTAATATTCTGACGCACTCATGGACACGGATATTCACACACACTTCTTTGGCCATCACCCCATCGATGGGCATTCTATTTCTCTTCTAGTTCTTTATTACAAAAAGGATTGATACAGTTTTGTATAGAAGGGAAAATTTCCTTCTGTTATGGCCCTTTGAGGGGGGAGGAATGCCCAGTAGCAGTATCACTGGGTCAAAGGGTATGTATACAGTTTAGTGACTCTTTAAATAAAATTCCAATTGGTTTTTAGAATGGTTGCACAAATCCGCAGTTCTACCAACTATGTATTAATATGCCTGCTTTTCCACAGATCTTCCATCATTTTTCCCTTACAGCTATGGGACACAGCAAGTAGAGTGTCATGTATGGAGTCAGGAAGCCTCATCTTCCTGAGTTTAAATCCAGCCTCAGACACTAACTAGTTGTGTAATCCTGGACAAGTCACTTAACATCTGCCTAAGTTTCTTCATCTATAAAATGTAGATAATAAAGCATTTACCTCCAAGAGTTGTTGTGAGGATAAAATGAGATAATAATTATAAAGTGTTTAACACAGTAAGCACTATATAAATACTATCATTATTGTTATTAATTATTATTATTATTTTTATCAGAGTCCTGAAGTCTTTCAAGGTTGCTTCCACTCTCATAATTGTGGCCATCATGTAAATTATTCTCCTGGTTCTGTTTACTTTATTCTGCATGAATCTGAGCATGTCTTCCCATGTTTCTCTGAATTCATCAAACTGATGGTTTTTTATGGCACAATAGTATTCCATTGTATGCATATATCCCAGGCAGCCCAGCCAAGCCAAAGCAGCCAGGTGCCCTGAGGGAGAAAGGAGGCACCTTAAGCATCCCCTTCTATGCAGGTGGAGGCAATCCAGAACCCCAGACTTGTAAAGCTCCAGAAATAGCAAGGTCCAACAAGCCATCATCATCCCAGTTCTTAGTCTGATCCTAAAGTCGAAATCCAGGAGAGCAAGCCCTGTGGAGACACAGCCCAGTAATTGCTTCTCCAGGTGCCACAGGTATTGGAGAGCCTGGAGAAAAAGCTCTCATCACCAAAAATCTTGGCATTGTCAAATGATTCAATATTAGAAATGAATGTGGTTTTATCCATTGAAATGACACTAAGGAAAACATGAACATCTGTTTTGATGCTCTGCTATGAGGACTACTGAGTCTTCCATCTGCTTTGCAGCTGAATATTCTTCACTGTATTGTCTCTTCCATTAGAATGGGAACTCATTAAGAGTAGAGTTTGTCCACCTTGACAGGTTGGCTGATCAATTACCACACCCCCCTTAAAGAAGCGATAAGATACTATGGCCTGATACCTTAGATGGGTGAGAACTTCTCTTCCAGCCCCATGGAGGCTTGTGGTTGCTCATTTTTCAGTGTGAGCATTGGAAATTGGCAAATAGTCCAAATGAGGGTTTGATTTATTATTTTCTTTGACTGTGGCAGATGTTGATGTGAAATGGAGGTGGTTGGAGTTGGGACCTCAAGCAAGTTCTTGCTTTTACTCCACCATCTTGGCTCTGCCCCCTGTTGATGTGATTTGATTTCTGCCAGTGCTTTTAATGTCAAAGTGAAGAAATTTAGTAGAGTGCAGATAACTATGACTCTCTTAATGTGACCAAATCCTTGTTATCTAATTAGCAACACATGAAAATATGAAGGAGATTCTCATTGTGGTCAAGGGAGATGAATAGGGAGTTTTCAGAAGAAGATATCAACGTATCTGTAGTCAAATGAAAAAATGTTCTAAATCATTATTGATTAGAGAAATGCAAATGAAAATAGCTCTGAGATACCACCTCAGCTAACATGACAGAAAAGAAAAATGACAAACTCTGGAGGGTATATGGAAAAATAGGGACACTAATGCATAATTCACAACTGGTCCAGCCATTCTGGAGAACAATTTGAAACTGCCCAAAAGACTATAAAACTGAGCACAACCCTTTTACCTAGCTATATCCCTACAAGGTCCATATCTCAAAGATTTCAAAGGAAAAGGAAAAGGTGCTATGTGTGCTTTTTTTGTGGTGGTAAAGAATTTGAGATGCCCTTCCATTGAGGAATGGCTGAATAAGCTAAAGTACATGGTCGTGCTACAGGAAACGATAGATGGCAGTTAGATGGTTCAGTGGGTAGAGCACTGGGCCTGGAGTTAGGAAGACCTGAGTTCAAATTCAACCTCAGACACTTTTTAGCTGCATGGCCCTCAGTAAATTGTTTAGTCTCCATTTGCCTTAATTCACTGGAAAAGGAAATGGCAAAACCACTCCAGTATCTTTGCCAAGAAAACCCATAATGGAGAGTAATGTTGATAGAATAAGATTTTCCCTGCCCATTAAGGGAAGCTTGCTTAGGGGAGGCTTGTTTTTCAGGAAGGCTTTCACACCTTTTGCTAATTTCTAATTAGGCACTGAGTCACAAGGGTTCTGATGCCTTCTGACTCTGAGACATATATATAAATATATATATTCTGAGTTGGTATTTTGCTTTGGGGGCTTGCTTATGAGAAGGATCTTGTGATTCCCTGGTTGAGATATTAAGTGGCTGTATGTTCAGAGCTCTCGGACTGCTCAGATATAAAGGCTTTCTCGATCTAGGTATGTATGTAAAGTGTATAGTTGATTCAGGCAGTCAGAGCCCTGTCGGTCTTTATTTCTCTGCTTGTTATTTTTATTTTTTTTGCAAGGTAGGGTAATTGGGGTTGTGACTTGCCCAAGGTCACACAGCTAGTTTTTTGTGTTAAGTGTCTGAGGCTGGATTTGAACTCGGGTCCTCCTGACTCCAGGGCTGGTGCTTTATTCATTGTACCACCTAGCTGCCCCCCCTTTTTAAAAATTTTATTTATTTATTTTTAGTTTACAACATTCAGTTCCACCAGCTTTTTAGTTTCAAATTTTCTTTTCTGTTTGTATTTTCTCTAAAGTTCATGTTGCTGACTTTTCCCCTGAACTAGTCAATGTAATTAAAAAAGATTGTTGACCCCTTGAACATCTATCTTTCCTAGTAAAGCACATCTAAGAACCTGTGCTAGCAGCCATCCTTGGGATGCCAGTGTGGTTGCTGCTACATAGAGTTACAAAGAATTGGACACAACTGAACAATGACAGTGATTATCTAGACTTAAAAGAATAATGGACAAAATTCTAATAATGCAGATTAAGCTTAAAAGTGTTGTATAAATGGTCTGTCCCCCAGGAGATCTGGTTCTTAGACATGAATTATTTGTTAGACTCTGATTATTCCCTCCACCAATCAATAAATCAATCCAAGAAGTTAGAAGAAGTGCAAAAAAGGTCTTTGAAAGTCATTGGATGAACTAGAGTGATGTTGCTCAGTAGTTATATTCAGAATGATTGGGGAAACCTGGTCATCCCCTGTCAATCATCTATCAGATTAAGTTGTTTTTAGATGAAGACATTTGGTAGCTCAGAGGGCAAACCTTCCAGCCACGCCACTGAGAAGAAATCACGTAGAGAGAAGGAGAATAACCAGACCTCAGCCTCAGGTTCCTGCTCCTCTCCATGACCTCCCCCTACCTTGGCTGGAGTAGGATATTGTGAATTTCAGGGGTTTGGGACTTTTTCATTAATATCCTTAAAGTATCCCTGGAACATTAGTGGCTGGTGGAAGTGTCTACTTTGACCAATGAGGACAGAGTGGACACAATGAATAAAGGAAGATTCAAGGTTCTTCAAGGAGCCCAACAGAAAAGCTGCCCCATCTTAAAGGACTCAACAAGATGGTTTTCATGAGCTGTGAGTTATCCCTTTGACATATTTTCTCTCTAATCTTGAGGTCTTTTCCTCTGAACTCTGAATGTACCTAGGAGAGAATATGTCACAGATTTTTGGAGGGAAATGTTTTGTACCAACTGCTTATATTTGTTTTTGCAAAGGTAAAGTATGGCAAAAGTACTAGCTATTTTTATTAATACTGTACTACTTTTGTAAATACTACCTTCTAAAAGCTGATTCTTCTGGTTGACTGATATTAGCCAATAATCATCCGATTAACCACTTCTCTTCTAATTCTGGCTGTACTGAATTTGCTCATGCCTAGATTCTTTAAGAATAGTTGAATGTTCTCAAAATTGTTATGCTTTTTTACTTTGATCAAGGTTATCCCCAGTATTCTACCCCTTGTTCAATTAAGGATTCTTCCTTGTAGTCATGGCTATAAAAGGTGCTCCCTTCCATTCCCTCCTTTTTAAGAATATAATCTTTAAAAAAAAATTGTATTTGTTAATTCATTAAAAAACAAAAAAACAACAAAGTGTTACCTGTTAAATACATGTCAATATGAATAACATTTTATGTAAAATGACTTTATTTTTCCAAAACAAAACAAGTTAGTGAGAAGAGTGGCATTGTTTTACATAGTTTTGTAAATCTCCTTAATGTTGGCTTCATTGATGATGGATTCTCCTTTCTGCTGCTGCATTCAATCTATTGCAATGTGTTACTTTAATTGAAGTACATTATGAAAATCTAGCCTCACACAGATATGCAGTTGGAAAGGGGAAGAGTATTTTAATAGCCTTTTCCTATCAAGGTGGAGATTCATCTTTGATAATCCACCTAAACTCCATGGATAGTAGAGATGATCTTTTTATATTGAGGTCCTGCCTCCATTTGGCATTTTTATGGTATATGGGTGTCCTATTTCAGACCCCAAAGTGTTTCTTGGCTAACTTCCCCTTTGAAAATCAGTGGAGACAGTCATTTTTAAGGTCCTTTTCAGTTCTGATTCTCTACAACCCAATCTCTGTGTCCCAACACACCATCACTATTCGAATTCTTCTCTTTGCCTTTGTCAAACTTGTACCATTTCAAGTACTAGTCAAGCTTGGCTGTCTTGCAGACTTCCAGGATATCCATCGTCACCACTGAGAGACAGACATTTCCTTAGAACCTGAGCCAGCCAGCAGTGCAAGGGAGTTGTCCAACTATGGCTCACTTAGAGGAAATTCTAAGGCGGGGCTGCTCTCTGGTCCTTGCTCCTAAGTACACACCCACAAAGGAGCTCAGTGCTGCAAGGTGGGGGGTCTCTGCATTCAGAGGAAACTGCTCAAAAGCCTGTCTGTTTTCCTGGTAGCCACTCTTCAGCCTGTCTTCATGCCACACACACACACACACACACACACACACTCTTTCCAGATCCCACTATTAATGCTAGCCCCATCCCCCTACTGATTTTCTCCATTTTTTCCTACCCAAGGCTTGTTTGTACAAAACCATTTGCATGTTATCTCCTGCACTCCTTCAGGGCAAGGACTCTTGGACCTTCCTCAGTATTTAACAAAGTGCCTGGCATACAACAGGTGTTTAATAAGTGCTTGTTGACTTAATGAATGCTTGTTGACTTGGAGCTGGGAGAGACCTCAGAGGTCACCTAGAACAATTCCCTGTTTTTAGATAAATTAATCTGTTTGCCCAAAGACCCAACTTCCTTCTGTGACTTGAAATCAAATGCTCTAAGACTTACTGCACCTAGACGTTGATCCTGATATTGACTAACACTTGCTTCTGGTCTGGACACCTATGCCTCTGAGCTCAGCTTTCACATGCTCCCAGCAAAGAATTCTCACTCCACAATGGGGGAGGAGGGGAGCATTTATGTTGTACCTACTGTGTACCAGGCACTGGGCTAAGCATTTTTTTTTTCTTCCTAGGCAAGACCAGTTCAAGGCTTCCAAACTCTTCCTGAATTGGTACATTTTGCTCTTTCCTTGCTTCTGGGTCAGGATTCTCCCATGTTGCCAGCTCAGAAGCCCTACAGATCCAGCTCATGATACATCTGGTCTCTGCCCCCATCCTGAACAGGTCAAAGAGAAGCAGTATTCAGAAGAAAGAAAATTCACAAATTATATAAGAGACCATTAGGGTCAGAGAGAGAGCGCCAAATGTGTGTCCAGTGAGTTACTACATGGTGGAGTAGGAGTGTCCTAAAATTATTGAGTTTTAAGATTTAGGGGTACGTGAGACCTCGAAATACCAACATGGTCCTGTCAAATGAATTCAACTCAAGTCTTCTCTCAGCCAAAGAAAAGCAAAGTTTATTAAAGGTTCGCCATAAAGGGTAGACTCTTAAGGAGCCTCGGTCTCTGTGATGCTTGTATTGGACAATGATGGAGGGCTAGGCTAGTTTAAGGGTAACAGATTTGGGCATTGATATTTTGGGAGGATCAAGGGTGGGGACTAGCTGGACAATGGAGGGCTAGGCTAGTTAACAGATTTGGGCCGAACTATAATGAAAGGTTTATGGCCTCAGGCAAATGCCTCATGTGGGAAGATTCAAAGAGAGCTCAAGAGGGTTCCCAGAGCCTGTACCTCATCAAAAATGACCTAATTTCCTCAGGTCTACCACTCAAGGTGTGGCCTGGAGACCATCCACCATCTGGCTACCTCATGCCTGTTTCTTGGTAGCCCCCTCAACCAGAATCTTGCTCCCTTTTCAGTCAAAACAATGGGAGTGGCCTACCTGCATACACCCAGTTTTTGGCTCCCTGGGCTTAGCCTTTGCTAGGTTTATAATAATTGCTGTGCCCCCGGGCAATCAGTAAAGTTTTACCTGGCCTTGTTTTGATACTGTCCCAACCTAAGTCAATCAGGCCTTCAGTCAATAAGCATTTTTTAAGCAGTTACTTTGAGCCAATCATTGGGTCTATAAATAGAAACATTTCTTGTCCTCAAGGCGGTTACATTCTAATGGGGGAAGATAGTGCATAAAGAGGGATGTGGGGAAAGGGGGAAAGGAAGGGGTGTGATTCAGGAATGGTGGCAAAGTCCAGAGAGTCAGAAGCAGAGCCAGGAGAATAACTGAGGGTGGCCCCCCCTGGGCTGCTCCCCATAATGAAAACCCCAGTGGGGGGGACTTACCAATGAGCAAAGTGGGTCATAGAAGTGGGTAGGTGTTGCAGGGTAAGAAGGCATCTAGCTGAGTCATGTGAGTGAAATCTGGAGTCATCTTAAACTACACCATCCATACTCTGACAATCCTCTTCACCACCTCCCACTAGAACTCAGGCTCTGTCTGCTCCTACCTCGGACCATGGGTCCAATAAGGAATCTTCTGACTTGCCTTGCCCAGACTGAGACCACCACCTACCACTCTCAGCTATTTCCAAGCCCTGCTACCACCATGGTTCTACATGTAAAAGTTAGGAGACACAGTGGATAGAGCACTGGGGCTGGACTCAGGAAGTTCTGAGTTCAAATTTGAGCTCAGGTACTTACTAGCAGTATGACTGTGGACAGGTCATTAACTTCCCTCTGCCTTAGTTTCCTCCACTATAAAATTAGTATTCTATTAACACCCACCATACAAGATTGTTGTGAGGATCAAAGGAGATGATATTTGTAAAGCACTTAACTCAATGCCTGGCATACAGCAGTGCTTAATAAATGCTTATACCTGGTTCTTGGCACACTCAGGCCCCTCCTAAGTCCCCTTTATTTGTTGATTTCCCCTTTAAAGTGTAAGCTCTTTGAGAAAAAGGACTGTATTTGCATCCCCCATGTTTAGCACAGCACCTGGCATGCAGTAGGTGCTTAATAAATTCTTTTTTATTCATTCATTCATTCATTCATTCATCCATCCATCCATCCATCAACCAGTAGTCATCATGGCACAGGCCTTCATAACACACATTCTAGAGTTCAAACCACCAGCAAAATCACCTTGAAAACTGAATAAATGAATGAAGAGTATTTATGTTGGTATGTGCTTTAAAGTTTCCAAAGATATCCCATTTCTTCATGCACACTTAAGATCATTTGAGCTTCACAATGTGGAGATAGGTAAGGGGAGTATTAAACCCATTTTACAGATGAGAAAACTAAGTCTCCAAGAGGTTAACTCAATGCAGCTAGGGTTTTGCCAAGCAGGCCACTTGTATGCAAAGTCTCAACCTACCAGACCCTCAGGCTGGGTTTTCAAGGTGGTTAGACCCAGGGCAGTGAGATGGTGCAGTGAATAGAGCACCTCAGGAGGACCTGAGTTCAAATGTGACCTCAGACGCTTGGCTTGACACTTACTAGCTGTGTGATGTTGGCAAGTCACTTAACCCCAATTGCCCTGCCTTCCCCCCTCAAAAACAAACAAAAGATGGTCAGAACCCTGCTGTTACCCAGTTTTCCTCCTGATAAAGGCTCATTTGGCAACCATTTAGAGCCAGAAGGCACCAAAGAGATCATCTAATTCAAATTTATTTTACAGATAAGAAAACTGAGGTCACACAGTAGTCAGTGTCAGAACAGAGATTTGAACCCAAGTCCTCTGATTCCATAGCCCCTACTATCCTATAGCACCCCTGAAATGAAGAACATAGCTTTACAGATGGAAGGAGCTTCAGATATACTATCAAAGCATCATAGATTTCAAGTTGGAAAGGAATGTAGAAGCCATTGGAGTCCAAATTCTCTCTTTTATAGTTAAGGAAACTGAGGCCCAGATGACTTACCCAGTTTCATACAAGTAGTGAGTAGCAATGAGAGACAGAATTCAAACTCAGGACCTCAAAATCAACAGCCAGCACTTACTTCTTGGCATCATGGTATCCTCTTGGAGAATTTAATTTTGGTGTGGGTGTGTGTGTGTGTGTGTGTGTGTGTGTGTGTGTGTGTGTGTGTGTGTGTGTGTGTGTGTTGATGATACCTTTGAATGTTATCCAATGCATGCTTTTAAACCTTCTCCAAGATGCATTTTGTGCAAAGGGAGGGAGGCCAGCCCAGGCTGCCAAATGGGAAGCTTTCCTGGCATCACTAGAGAACTTGGAGCCAAAGTTCCATTTCCCCCACATTTGGTTGAACATTCTGCACCCCTTCCATTTAGCAGATCTGATTGGGATAAAGCTGTTGGCCAAGAGGGATCTTATCATTCATATTTAAAAGGAAGGACAGGCAGAACCCTTGGCTAATATACCGGTTCAGGCTCCCTTTCCTTACAAGAGAGCCTCATCTTCCCTGGATCCAAGTCTCCCTCATGTCTGGTTGCTCCCTCCGGTGTTTTAAATTCATGGAATCCTGGAATCCCAGAGGATTCCGATAGAGGCTTTTCTCCCTTGTCCTTATCTCTAGATAAGGTCCTTCATGCCCCTCAGATGCCACGGGGCATTGGCTTCATTTTTGTCCTTAGCTACAGAGAATTTCCCAGCTGTCTCTATTTCACCATATTG
This sequence comes from Petaurus breviceps papuanus, assembly GCF_028583685.1. NCBI lineage: Eukaryota > Metazoa > Chordata > Mammalia > Diprotodontia > Petauridae > Petaurus > Petaurus breviceps. The sequence continues at coordinate 1,316,667 of NW_027185854.1, forward strand.
TCAGTATCAGCTCTGCTGTTGTCATTCAAATAAATCATTTATGTTCTTGCTAATCCCTGGTGGCCACACCGTTAGAATTGACAATATAGGGAATGATGCCTTTCTTTCTTTTCTTTGTTTTCCCACTACCTATGCTTGTTCTGATCTATCTTCAAGTGGGTACAAGCTCAGGGGGGACATGATCTAGTATCTGCAAGCATTTGAAGGGCTGTCTGTGGAAGAGGAATCAGATTTGTTCTGGCTGGCCCCAGGAGGCAAGATTAGGAGGTGCAAGGGTTTAGAGTTAGAGTTAGAGAAACTGATTTCTGTTCCAAGGAAGAAAAGGCAGAAACCACTTAATAATTAGAACTATTCAAAAAAGAAAAGGTCTGTTTCAGAAGATGGCTTCCCTAGCCCTGAAGATCTTCAAGGGAGGGCTAGAAGACCCTTGTCCAGAAAGTGGTAGAGGAGATTATTCTCAAGTCATGAGTTCAATTAAATGACTTCTGAGGCTTCTTCCTATTCTTAAGTTTATTAATCTACTATGTACTGGTGGGTGGGGATACAAAAGTAAAAGTGAGCTATTCCCTGCCCTCAAGGGGGCTTCCATTCTTCTAGGGGAAAACTACATATTCATAGATAAGTAAATAGAGAAAAATTTAAAACTTCACAGTGATGTAAAAGACATCAATACTTGGGGAAACCAGTAAAGAAAAGCCTCTAGAAGGGGGTGCCACTTGAACTGAGAGCCTTGAATGCAGGCAGAGGGTTCTCAGAGATACAGGAGAAAAAGGAAAGTGGTCCAGGCATTCATCAAGTACCAGGGACAGCCAACAGGACAGTTTGGCTGAAGCCTAGGGTAATGTGTAACTAGTCTGAAAAGATAAACTGGGGCCAGATTTTGAAGGGCTTTGCAGGTGAAACAGGGGAGTTTGTATTTTATCCTAGAGTTGAGCCATTAGAATTAATTGAGAAGAAGAGAACTTGTTAGGACTGCGCTTCAGCTGTCTGGCAGCTGTGTGGAAAACAGATTTAAGTGGGGAGAAGGCAGCGAGGCGGATCAGGATATGATCGCAATAGCTCAGACCAGAGCAGATGAGAGCCTGGAATAAGAGGTCTCCATGTAGCTAAGAAGTGGGCTGATGAGAGAGGTGTTGAAAAGGCAAACTCCACGAGACTGGAAGCTGATTGGGTGTGAGGAGAGGGGGAGAGGGAAATGTCAAAGATGACTGACACCAAGGTTAGCACCTGGGTGACTGAAAGGAGTGGGGTGCCCTCAACAGAAAGAGGGGGAGTTGGAAAGAAGGGTCTTTTAGGAGGAAAGATTCTTAGTTCTGCTTTGGCTAAATTGAGTTTGATATTTTCTGGTAAGATACAAAGATTCTGAGTCTGGCTTTGTCCACATTTATGTCAAAAACTGTTTCCCTTCTGTTTAGTTGAGTTAATTTGTTTCAGTGCTTGTGGAAACCCTGCTTCAAATGCCCACTACACTTAGGAACTCTGGACTAGGAGTTGGGAATATCTGTTGTAACTCGGTCTTGCCTCTTAACTGTTGAGTGACCCTCCTCCATCCTCACTATAGCTCTTCAGATTGGGGTTAGATTGACACTTGTCAGGGAAGTCACAGAGGGGATGCAGGATGAGGTAAACAGCCTAGAGCTAGAAGGAACCTTAGAGACTAAATCTAACACCTTCATTTTACAGATGAGAAAACCGAGGCAGATAGTCAGTAAGTGACTTACCCAGGGTCACACAACTAGTAATCATCTGAGGATGGATTTGAACTCAGATCTTCCTGATTGCAGGCTGCTCCACTCAGCTGAATAGAGTTAGTAAGGAGTAGTTATCTGGGGACGGCCAGGTAGCACAGCGAGTAAGAGCACCGGATCCAGTGTTGGGATGACCTGGAGATTGAATCCTGGGCTCAGACACTTAGCACCCACCCAGAAACACCTGGCCATGTAACCTTGAGCAAGTTACTTAACCCCAATTGCTTAGGGGCAGCCAGGTGGTGCAGTGAGTAAGAGCACTGGATCCAGTGTCGGGATGACCTGGATCAAATCCTGGCTCAGATACTCAGCACCACACCCAGAAATAACTGGCTGTGTAACCTTGAGCAAGTTACTTAACCCAGATTGTTTAAAAAAAAAAAAGGAGTAGTTATCTGTCAAACAGAAAGAGTGGGACTTAGTCTCCCTTTCTGGGATCCAGTTCAATAATGAGTATGCACTATGCTTCTCAAAGTACCCCACAAATGTAGCAGACTGCCCCCAGCTTTTAAAATATTTGAGCAGAACACAATACTTAATGTGTACTTGAGTTACTTATAGGGAATGGGGATTTTCTCATAAAGCTTTCTTTTTTTTCAAAATTTTTAATGGTTTTTCCCTTTCAGAAGGTTTCATGGTCCAGCTTCCCAGGACAAAGTCCTTTGCTGGCACCTGAAGAAGCTTGGAACATCTGCCCAGAGACTGGTCATATTGTTCTGCTGTGGCCTGCCATTTTCCTTGAGGAACTCAGGAGCAGAGTTATATAATGGCTCTTTCTCCAGGATGCCTGTAGGTCCAACCCTCTCAGGGGTATTTACATGTAAAAAACTCAGTGTCCTGTTCTCCAGAAAGTGTATGTCTGTCACTTTTTAAAAAGCCAGTGCAGAAAAACCTGAACTTATACAAGAGAGAAATCAGGAGATAAGAATGATTAATGAGAAGCAGTATATTAATACCACTCTGGCCCTGGAGACAGGAAAATCTGGGTTCAAGTCCTCCATCAGATACTTATGTGACTTTTGGTCACTCTCCAAGTTCCTGAGTAGATGTTTTTCTATCCCGATGAAAGGAGTTTCTTCATTTAGACACATATACACCAAAGGAGTCAAAGGCCAAAATAGAAATAATAATAAAAAGAAGAGTTTGCATTTCTATAGTATATTTGCAAAGTGTATGCATCTATTTTCTCATTTGCTCCTCAGGTCCACACTGAGAGGAAGGGAACAAAAACCGTTATTGTCCCCATTTCATAGATAAGAGAACTGAGGCTTAACAAAGTTATTTGCTCAGTCAATCCACAAGCATTTTTTTTTAACAACACCTATTTAGGCACTGTGCTACATGTTGGGTGATCTGTTCAGAGTTTTAGAACTAGAGGGGTCTTAGAAGCCCTTCCTTAGTCCAAACCCTTTATTTTACAGGAAGAAACTGAGGATTCTAAGAAGCAGAGGTGAGGAGGGAGTCCATTACAGACAAGTGGCCTTGTACATAAAATGTACATTGTACATAAAATGTGTACAATGGAGAGCAAAAGACCAGTGTGGCAGGAACATCATAGTTCATGACTGTACCAAATGCATAATGAAGTTGGAAAGGGAGGTTGGAGTCAGGTTGTGAACATTTTTAAAGGCTGAACATATGTATGTGTTTGAAGCAGTGGAATTTATTGAGTCATGGAGTAACATGGTCAAATCCGAATTGCAATGTCAAGGTTGGGCAAGACTTCATACCCGATTGGATAGGAGTGGTCAAGGAGGGTGGAGAATCAAGGATGCCAGGATGAACCCAAATGATTAGAAGGATAATGGTACTGATGTGGGGGTGGCAATAGGTTATACAGGAACTCTGATTCAGTCTGGAAAGAATTCACTAGGCCCAAGCAGTCTTGAAGTCAGGATTGTAAAAGTTTATTGTTACACTTTACAGCGGGCAAAAGTTCTTAGGGAACCTGCAAGTTTATTGTTATGCTGTATAGCGGGCAAGAGTTCTTAGACAGCCTGCAAACTTAAAGAAGACATAGGCATAGTTTTTAAGGAGTCTAGGCAATAAATCAGATGTCAATTATGCTAACTAGGTGAGTTAGGGTGGGATTAGGGAGGAGTTAAGGAGTGGTCAGTGCTTAAAGGAACATGCACTTTTAATGTCAACTGTGCAGGTGTATCGCCCATAATTCATTGGGAAATAGCCCAAGATGGGGCTACCTGGAGGTATGGTTTTTGGCCTGAAATGTCACTAACGCAGCTGGTGGTCAGGGGCTGACTGAGAAGTGCCTAGTCTGCCACCCATCAGTGTCATGTTTGACAAGATGGATGTTGGGAACCAAGGCTAACGGAGACTCAGTATGTGTATAATTGGCTAAGGAGTTAACCTAGAGATAGGGCATTGAAGGATTCATGGGTGCAGCTGCCCACTTTACCAAGGGGAGATAACATTTGCCTAAACTAAAATGTTTATAGATGGTTTAGTGAAGGATTCCCAAGTGTAGCTTGTTATTGTTCCAGGCAGAGATAAACAGTTCATGTGTTGCTGGGCAGAGTGCTGGCAGGGGGAAGGGGCAGAGTTAATGCTCTGGGGCGGGGGGGGGGGGAGAGTGTGATTTTACAGACTGGTTTTACAAATTGATTTTACAAACTGATATTACAAACATAGATCCCAAGCACCCCATCAGTAGCTGCCCTCCACCAAAATAGGGAGGCAGGGTCACATAGAGATAGGTAGTAAAAAGGGAAAAACTCCAACCTGGGGTTTCTTAATCTTATAACATAACAATTCCCATTTCTGTAGTGCTCTAAACTTGGCAAGGCACTCTCTTCACTCAATAATCTCTAGATATTGGCAATACTTCAGTCTATGTTTCTCTAAGACCCCCTTTCCCCTCCTCTCACCCCAAAAAGAGGCTTCTCAGATTTCTGAGAGCTCTCATTAAAGAGTTATTTTTAAGAAGACTGGCCTCCTGTATTTTAGTCTATGAACTCATGGACACTTGGAAGGGACTTTACAGAGGTGAATATCCTTGAATTGTCTTCCTCAGGGGAACTGCCTAAGTCAGGTAGGGCCCATCACCAAGAGGAGCTTTGCCATTTTGTGTTTGTTTATGACTTTGCAGGCAAAGCCTGATGAGCCAAGAAGTTGAAAATTAAAAGCCTGGGAGCTCTTCCCCTCCTCCCTTCATTCATTCATTCAATATTTATTGCAGCAGCAGAACAATTATAAATGAAGACCATCTAAAAACCCCACCTTTTCCAAGAAACCTAGGGTAGTGCATACAAGTACTGAGCCTTGAGTTCAAATCTGCCCTCAGTCACTTAATCTGTCTGCCTCAGTTTCCTCAACCATAAAATGGAAATAATAATAATAACACCTACTTCTGGGGGTTGTTGTAAGGGTAAAATGATATGTAAGAAGCACCTAGCCCAGTGCTTGGCCCATAGTCGGTGCTGTATAAGTGCTTGTTTCCTTTTCTCTCCCCTCCCCATGACTATGTCCAGTTTATCCTGTCTGTGTTTTCTCTATACATGGTCTTTTGCATGTTGGCTCCCCTTAGACTGTGAGCTTCTTGAGAGTCTGTCTTTCGTCTTTCTTCATCTCCCCAGAGCTTAGCATGGTGCCTGCACACAGGCAGGCTCTGAAGCTTAATAAAAGTTTATTGACAGATGGAAGGCAAAGTTTCTTTGTAACGGTAATTAAAGTCCATGAAAATCTGGGTCATTGAAATGATCTCTCCAAATAAAAAGCCCTTGGGCTGTCAACCCTAGTTCACAAAGTAATATTCTGATGCTTTTTAAGATCCATAAGTTTCATTGTTTCTGACACATCCTTCAGGCATTTCCTACCTCCCTACCTCAACTCTATAGGCTCAAGTCTATTGAGTCCCAGTCCCAGGCCCTTACTAAGAGTAAGAGTTCTGTTTGATTTTGGCCCTCTCACAAAACAAGGAGTGATGGTTGGGTGTGGGGGTGTGTGTGTGAGGGGAGGGCACCAATGAGAAAGAGGCTGGAGTAAGGAGGAGGGAGGAGAAGCCGCAGAAGAGACAGAGACTTGTGGCCCCTGAGGTCCAGAGATGGATACCTCCCTCCCCTCCCCAAAACATTCTTGTTTAAGTAAAAAGTCAACTTCTAATTCTCTAAGACCCAAGGAACAGCAGCACAAACCTTGACCTCAAATGAAATCATCTCCCTAAAGTATTTAGTCCAACACTTTTTCCCTTCGCTCCCCCTCTCCTTTCAGAAATGTTCATCCAGGGGTGGCCAGGTAGCACGGCGAGTAAGAGCACCGGCTCCAGTGTTGAGAAGACCTGGAGATCGAATCCCAGGCTCAGACACTTAGCACCCACCCAGAAACACCTGGCCATGTAATCTTGAGCAAGTTACTTAACCCCAATTGCTTAGGGGCAGCCAGGTGGCTCAGCGAGTAGGAGCACTGGCTCCAGTGTCAGGATGACCTGGATCAAATCCGGGCTCAGATACTCAGCACCACACCCAGAAATAACTGGCTGTGTAACCTTGAGCAAGTTACTTAACCCCAATTGCTTTAAAAAAAAAAAAAAAAGAAATGTTCATCCAACACCTACTATGAGAACTTTTATTGTTTTCATTGTTCAACTATTTCAGTCCTGTCCAATTCTTTGTGACCCTATACTGGGGTTTTCTTGGCAGAGATACTGAAGTGGTTTGTTATTTCCTTTTCCAGCTCATTTTACACATGAGGGAACTGAGGCAAATGTGGTTCAGTGACTTGCCCAGGATATCACAGTCAGAAAGTGTCTGAGGCCAGATTTCAACTTAGGAAGATGAGTCTTTCTGACTCCAGGCCTGGTCCTCTCTACATTTTGCCACCTAGTACCGATAGGCAAAAGGTGTTCTTCTCCAGGTTGGCTTTAATTTCTCTTCTACTGTACATAGGCCATAATATTTCTCAGCCTTCAAAGTGTGCTCTTCCAAATAACCTTGTGAAGTAGGTACCCATGTACTTACCCCGTTTTATATACGAGGAAACTGAGGCTTCCAGAGGTAAGATCACTTGCCAGAGTCACGTGACTCCCTCCTAGGCCTTTTGACTATGAGACCAGGACTCCTTCCATTCCCTGCCTCTTCTAGTGTGACCTGAAGACACAAATACATCTCCTTAAGCACCCGATAAGGCAGAAAACAAACAAACTTAGGGATATAGAGAGATAGTGATTAAATTCTGGAAGACACAGTCGCTGGACACAGAGCTAGCCTATCCCTCTGATCGTAACATAGCATCCTAGGACTTAGAGTATATCAGGACCTTAGAGGTCATCTAGGCTGATCCCTGAATTTTATAGCAATCTTGAGCTGCATCAAGAGAGGAATTGTCCCTAGAACATCGGAGAGAATAATTCTGCTGTCCTTGGTCACATCTTTGGTTTGGCATTGAGTTCCAGGACCCACAGTTCAGGGAAGATATTCCGTCCCAAAGACCTTTTCATGGAATCTTCAAGGGTAAAATTATATTTATAGCAATACTAAGATGTTATTAGCCTCTTAAAACATTCTTCCCTTTTGCAACTACATATCTATATGGTTCCAGATTTTCTTCGTGTATTTCAACCAAAGCTATACATCACAGTAGGTAGATAGGAGAATCCAAATGTCTTGTATGAAGTCAGGAATTAAAGAGATTTGCAAAAATATATATATAAAACAATGAGATTTGTCACTTTGAGTTTTTGGTTTTAGAAAATATAACAATTTTAATAAAAATATGTTATGGGTTTATTATTGGTATTTAAAATTAATAAATATACATTTTATAATTTTATCAACTTTAATATCTAATATGCTAAATATTGATATTTATAACTCACATAAACAAAAGCTTTCAGGGGTCCTCAATTATTTTTAGGAGTATAGTTTCAGGTGCTGGAGGTGATTATCATGGGACACATGATACCTTGGAGCCAGGATTCTGGGCGGGATGGTACACCAGTCAGCCTGGCATGAAAGCCCTAAAAAGCCAGTGTGCCTGGGACTCAAGGCTGAAGTGGGATTTGGGGACTTGGAATTGGCAGAGTGCCCTATAGGAAATAAGCTAAACTATGAACCCTTCTCCAGAGATGGAGGCAGTACAAAGAAGGGAATTCTACCTCCTACATGTTGCTGGAATAAGTCTTTATATTTGTAATTATACCTTCTAAAATAATATATATTATTTTATATATATAATAATATACCTTCTAGGGGAGGCCAGGTAGCACAGCAAGTAAGAGCACAGGCTCCAGTGTCGGGATGACCTGGGGATCGAATCCCGGGCTCAGACACTTAGCACCCACCCAGAAATAACTTACCGTGTAACCTTGAGCAAGTTACCTAACCCCTATTGCTTTAAAATATATATATATATATATAAAATATATAATATACCTTCTAAATACTTCTAAAATAAGTATTTCTGTGTGAAAGCTCTAAAAAAATGTGTAAAGGGATCCTGAGATAAAAAAATTGAGGACTATTGGTTTAGAGATGGGGAGCTGGACTTGGAGACAGGAAATATGGATTTAAATCTTGACTCAGACACTTGATAGCTGTGTGATGTGTGACCCTAAGCAAGTCATTTAACCTCCATCTGCTCGTTTCCTCCACTGCAAAATGGGGCTAATGATAGTGCCTACCTCGATGGTTGTTGTGAAGATCAAATGAGCTAACATTTCTAAAGAACTTTGCTAACCTTAAAATGCTATAATATAAATGCCAGTTGTTTTTACTATGAATTGGAGATTTTTAGCCTAAAAATGAAAAGATTGGTGGAATGTGGAAAATGATAACTGTCATCAAATATGAATGAATGAATAAATGAATGAATGAAGCATCTATTATGGGCCAGGCACTTAGCAAGTACAATACAGATGTGAACAGATAAGTAAGAGCCCCAGCTTTCTAAGACCTCATATTCTTATGAGGGAGATGACACATAAGAGAAGAAACTGACCTTGTTTTGCTTGGTCCCCGAGGACCAAACTAAAAAAGCAGATAGAAATTTCAGGGGCAGATTTAGGTTTGATGTGAGGGAGAAAAAATCTTCCTAACATTTAGAACTGTCCAAAAGTGGGATGGACTGCCTCAGAAGGTGGTGGGTCTCCCCTCAGGGATTTTCACTTCAAGGCTGGCTAAGCACTTATTTATAACAGGGCTTCAACTGGATGACCCCCTTCATAATTTCTTTTGCAAGACTCTTGTCAAGCCTGAAAGAATTCCTGACACATTATCCATATTAAACTAACTCTGATATATTTAAAAATTTATTTAGAAGAGTCATCTCATGAACTTAATAAATGCTTGTTACTTAATGAAGTTTTATGTATGTGTATGTGAACAAGAATTTATGTTCTCTCTCTCCTACTTCCCCTCAATTAAGAGGGAAAAAAGAAAGAAAAAGAACATTCTTGTATTGGCCTTCATAATATATATATATAGTATATCTTGAGTCTATACCCCTCTCTGCCAGGAGGTGGGCAACATGTTGATGTATTTTTCCCCCAAGTCATAGTCTTTAAGGCTGAGTCAAATACAGTGTTTCTTTTTTTTTTTTTAAGCAATTGGGGTTAAGTAACTTGCTCAAGGTTACATAGCCAGGTGTTTCTGGGTGGGTAATAAGTGTCTGAGCCTGGATTCAATCCCCCAGGTCATCCTGACACTGGAGCCAGTGCTCTTACTCGCTGTGCTACCTGGCCGCCCCAAATACAGTGTTTCTTAAAGGCAAAATTCTATGATCCTGTCTTTTGGATCTTTCTTTCTAATACTCTATGCATAAAATCTGCTGGCTCTTTGGAGGTAGCCAAGCCTGGCCAAAGAACAATACCTGGGCTTTAGGATGTCTGCTGGTTTACTGTCATCCCTTTGCCCAGAATTAGACTACTCCAAAGAGCCAGTGAGGGATGAAATGTCAGATTCTGGGAATAACTAGTCAGCCATATTTGTTAAATTGCTGAGTTTATGCAGGGGCATAATGTGAAATAAGTCCGAATACCTATCTCTTCTCAGCCAAGAGGTGGGGGACCAGCTTGGGGAGAATGTTGCATACATTATCAAAAAAGGTCATTGTATCTGTAATAATAAGAAGTAAAGGAGAAGAGAATAAGAAATAGCTACATGTTTATAAAAGTTGGCCACTGAGTGAATGATATCATCAGACAGAAATACTAAAGTCAGAAGTGAGAGCTGCTCTTCTCCCATCTTCCCCTGCACCACCCATATCTCCACTACCACCTCCCTCCAATCACACTGACAACTTGGCCATGCCTGGGGCTTTTGCTGCTGTGTTGTGCTGATCAGTAGAATTTTCTTCCAAACCATATAAACCTTCAAAAGACTTTCCTCTTTAGAACTGTGCTCAACTAACCTCTAACCCATCATTTGAAGAATTGCATTTGATAATAAGAAAATAGAAATGATGCTTAGCTCTTCTTTCTGGAATGAAAAAGCCAGTGCAGAGAACCCCAGTGACCTGATTTCAGGATTTAGTGGAGGGAGAGAGTGAACATATCCAAGGACTGAATCTATACAAGCTTTCAGATTCTCATGTATTGTCATATCAATTATTCTTTTTTTTTTTTTTTTGCTTTTTGGAGGGCAATTGGCATTGTGACTTGCCCAAGGTCACATGGCTAGTTTTTTTGTGTTAAGTGTCTGAGGCCGGATTTGAACTATATCAGTTATTCTTAAAGGTAAATAATAATCTCATTTTCTTGCCTTCGTAGTCTCTCAAATCTGAACATCCTTCCTTCTGAAGAAAACTTTCAAACACTAAAACATAAATCAATACATCATATTATGAAGTATAGTATGGTCTTTATAGGATCATCAGTTTAGAGCAAAAAGGGAAGATTTAGGAACAGAAGGGACCTTAGAGGTCACTTGGTACAACCATATTTCATTTTATTTTATTTTATTTTTAGGTATATCTCCCCTCTACCTCTACTTCCCCCATCTTGTGAAAGCAAGAAAAACAAAATCCATTACAAATATGTATCATAAAGTAAAACAAATTCCTGCATTCTCCATATTTTCAAAAAAAAATGTCTCAATCAGCACTCTGACTCTATCACATTTTTATATAGAGGTGGGTAGCCTGTTTCATGACTCCTCTGGAAATGTGGTTGGTCATTGTGTTGATCAAACTTGCTTGTCTTTACAATGTTGTTATTATATAAATTGTTTTCTTGGTTCTGTTCACTTCACTTTATATTCATTCATACAAGTCTTCCCAGGGTTCTTTGAAACCATCCCCTTCATCAGGCAATAGTCTTCCATCACATTCATATACCATATTTTGTTCAGCCATTTCCCAAATGAGGGACAACCTCTCAATGTCTAATTCTTTGATACCATGAAAATAGCCACTATAAATACCTCTTTCATTGATCTCTTTGGGGGTATAGACCTGGTAACAGTATCACTGGGCTAAAGAGTATGCACAGTTGAATAGTTGTTTGGACATAGTTCCAAATTGCTTTCCAAAATGACTGGTCAAGCTTACAATTCCACCAACAGTGTAACGGTGTACCTGTTTTTCCACAGGCCCTTCAGTATTTTGTCACTTTCCTTAACTCTCCCATTTCCCCCTCCCTTTTTTTCTTTTTTTGCTGAGGAGGAAACTGGAGGCCAGGAATATCAAGTTTATTTTGGGATGTCAAATGACTTGTCCCAAAAACGTCATACAGGTAGTGAGTGAGAGAACTAGACTTCAAACTCAGATTCTCTAACTTCAAATTCCATGTTCTTTCCATTGTACCACACTGGTACTACATGAGTAGTACAAAATGGAGCCATGGATTGGAGAGTAATCAGATGTTTATTAGACTATTTATTAGTGGCTGAGCATCTTCATCCTCAAACCTTCTCCAGTCCTCCATGCCCTTTTGTGAAACCATGGTGAGTGATGGAAAATAAAACATATTTTATGCCCTGTTCTATATTTTACTACTGCAGTGGCACCACTGGGGATGGATGGGTTGTCCTAGGTCCTCTCTTTGAAAGACATCTTTCCTTTATTTGTTTGGTAAGTTTGCAACTATCTTGGGAAGCCCCTCATCAACTTTTTATTAATTTGTTTTTCCTTTGTTTGGTAACTCCTCAAAACTTGAACCCAGGGAGGACGTCTTATAATACAATAATCAGAGGATCATAGGCTGGAAGACCATCTAGTCCAACCCTCAGGCATTGCATGACATCCAAGGTCATACAGATAACAAGTTGCAAAGACAGGATTTGAAACCGTGTACCCTGACTACAAATTCAGTGCTCTTTCCTTTGAACAAGTCTATACACTGTCTCAGTAGTATTGAGAAAATTCATTTAAAAATATATGGGTTGGGGCAGTTAGGTGGTACACTAGCCCTGAAGTCAGAGGGACCTGAATTCAAATCCAGCCTCAGATATGTACTAGCTATGTGACCCTGGGCAAGACACAACCCCAATTGCCTCCAAAATAATAACAACAACAAAATATATGGTGTTAAAAAAGGAAGAGTTGGTTTTTTTTTTATTCACCCTGCCTAGGCCTAGGAGTAGGGAAGGACAATCAATAAAATAATTAATTGTGCTTATGGGTACAATTCTATTACAGAAGGCTAAATATTTGTTTAACTAAGGCCTTTCACCTTCAAGGGAGGCTTTATTAGTCAATGAACCTTTCTTCTTAGTGTGAAATAGGAAACTTGTGAGATCCAAGCATACTTGTGAAATGTAAATGATTTTAATTTACTAAAGATTTGCAATAACCCCTTACTTAACTCCTAAGTAGAAGTATAATTAATGCTAATTATTCTTCCCTGCTGTGCCTATTATTAACCCATTGGGACTTTAACCTAGGATTTGGATAGTTTAAGAGTCAAAAATAAAGTTAACACTGAAAGTGTGTGTATGTGTATACATATATATGTATATATGTGTATGTATACATTTATACATGTATCGAGAGAGATGGAGAGAGAGAGAGAGAGAGAAAGAGAGAGAGAGAGAGAGAGAGAGAGAGAGAGAGAGAGAGAGAGAGAGAGAGAGAGAGAGAGAGAGAGAGAGAGAGAGAGAGAGAGAGAGAGAGATGGAGAGAGAGAGAGATTGGGATTCTGTCTGGAATGGAATGGAAGACAGAGACCAGAATCATGGGGGACTACATCCCTAGAGGAAATAGAGATCACAGAGACATTTAGCTTCTGAATAGTTGCTCAATAAACATTTAATTAGCACCTACTATGGGTCAGCCCCAGTGCTTAGCACTGGGGTTACAAAAAGAGGCAAAATATAGTACCAGCTTTCTAGGAGCTCACCGTCTAATGGGAGACAACAAGCAAACTATATATCACATAGAGGATAACTATGAAGTCATTCCCAGAGGGGAGGCACTAGAATTAAAAGAGTCTGAGAAAGGCTTCCTGTAGAAGATGGGACGCTATTAGTTGGCACCTGAAGGAAGCCAGGGGAGTCATGAGGCTGAGAAGAGGAGGAAGGCATTCCAGGTGTGGGGCACAGCAAGGGAAAATGCCCAGAATCTGGAGATGCAATGTCTTGCTTGTAGAATGACCAGGAGGCCAGGGCAACAGGACTGAAAAGTAGGTGGTAGGGAATAAAGTGAAAGAAAACTGGGAAGGTGGGAGAGAGCTAGGTTAGAAAGGCGTTTTGAGCTACCAAACAGATGGTGATTTTCTGTTTTCTCCTGGAAGTGAGAGGGAGCCAGAGGAGTTTATTGAGTAGAAGGGTGATGTAGTCTGAGCTGTGATTTAGCAAATTACTCTAGTGACTGAATGGAGAACTGACTGGAGTGGGGAGAGATTTGGGGCAGGCAGACCCACCAGTAGGCTATTGCAATAGTCTAGGTGTAAAGTGATATGGAAATTGAGAGTATAATTCTGCTTGCTTCCAGGGGTGGGAAACCTGAGGCATTGGGGCCATGTGTGGCCATCTAGGTGCTTGGGTTTGTCCTTTTGGCTGAGTCCAAGTTTTACAGAATAAATCCTTTCATTAAGGGGATTTGTTCTGTGAAGTTGATTTTCTGTGAAGATTTGGTCAAAGGGCCACACTGGAGGACCTAGAGAGCCACATGTGGCCTGGAGGCTGCAAACTTTCCACCCCTGGAGACATTGAAGGGGGACATCATCCAACTATTCAACTATTCATTATCCAACTATATTTTTTTTTGTCAAGAACACAATCTTTTATTAGATTAATGGCTATTAAATTAATAACTTTGAAATTACCCAAGCCTTATTAAGTTGTTATATTGCACTTGAGAACAAAAAGCAAAACATTTAGTACCTATCCCCCCAAATTTCAGTACCCATATGCTCTTCATGTTTCTATAAAGGCATTCTATAAAGGCTTGCCCCAAAACATTTCACCAAGTGAAAAGGTACACTACAAAATTATGAATGAGTCATAGGCTTCTTCATTCTAGTATACATTTTTTCAGCTGTTTCTTTTCCATGAGGAACTGTCTTTTGCATCCACAAGATTACCGTGTAACAGAGTACCTTTAAACAAGGTGGCATTATTGCTAATGATTGGTTACCAATGAGTGTGATGCTAAAGAGAAAAACAGTCATGTGATAATAATAAGCTTCTTAGCATTAAGTTTTGTACCTTCTGAAGAAACACCAACCTACAGAAACCAACTTGATTTATGAAAACTAGCAAATGCAGCACTTATCATGACCCTCCCATCAAAGTCCTTTTTTAAAGAAATGAATACATTTTAAAAAATAAAAATATTTCATAATTCTCTCAAATAATTCTGAAAAGCTAATTTTCTAATAGTTCATGCATTTTCTCTGAAAGTAAATGTTACCTTAATCAGTGTGATAAAAAATTTTCAAAACTGAGGAAATGTGATTTTTTTAAAGAAAAATAGCTATTAATGTTTAATATTAATGAGACTTATAAAGGAAAAAATGGGGGAGGGATGAGAAAGGAAAAGAAGGGGTGAGCTAGTAAGACTATAAGCAAAAGTTTCTTATATAAAGCAATTTTTAAACATATCTAATACTTGGTCTTTTAGATCATACTAAATGTACTTTTTTTGCCAATTAAGATTTTTCAAACTCATTATTATACTATCTCTAAGAATCAAATTAAACAGCATAGGTCTAAAATTGTAAATACCCACTAACAAAGTAGTATATTTTTTGGCAACACAAATTCATATATTTTATAGGATTATTATATCCTATGGAAAGCTATATACATTCACATCATACTTTAGAGTAAAAAAACCAATATTTAAATTCTTTTTTAAAAATTTGTTTCAGAAAGAATCCATGAATCATACAATATTTTTAATTAGGTTTGGCATTTCTCCATTATTTTTTCATGAGTCACATTATTGCTTTAAGTTTTATTTCACTTTTTTTAAACTATTATCTCCAGTGTTAAAGGAACATCTAGTCTTTGCTTCTGCAATACTAGAATGTGCTTTAATTTCAGGCACAGGCCAAGAAGAGAACAGATTATAGCATGTCTAATTTAATCATTTCTGTGACTTTAAATGAATTGCCACATAAAAGATGTGGTAGGCTCTACAAAAAGAAAACAAACAAATCAGTTCCTGTCCTCAAGGAGATTACACACTATATTTTACTTCTTAGAACCTTTGGCTGAGAAAAATATAAGAGCAAATAGAAAATGAAATTCAGATGGTTAAGTTTTCCTACTTGAGGACCCAAAGGAGGAGAAAAATATAAAGTAATGATGAAAATGAAAGTGGAATCCATTGAATAATTGAGATGCCTTGTGAATGGTTCTTTTAAGTACACTTTAGAGTATAGGCCAAAGAAGAAAAACATTTACCTGAAATGAACAGTGCCTTTCCTTTGTTCTTCCTTATAGAAGATCCATTAATCCATGACAGTGATAAAAATTGTCAGCGGAAATCTCCCGCCTTCTAATTCAGCTGATCATCATTTAATGGCACAGGGATAGGCTCTGTAATGATATCAATTGCTTATTTCAACATCCTGAAGAATCCCTTTGAGAGATCAGAAACCTCCATTTCCTTTGTTTTGATCCGGATCTAACATTTTCTAGCTATCTATTGAATCCAAATCCTTGAACTATTTACTTAGATGAATAGAAATACCCCTATTTGAAACAGTGGATATGCAAGACTTAGCCATTAAAGGGTTAGGGTAAAATTAAAATCCCCTTAGCAATAGTTGAAGTCTGAGAAAATCTTTCAAGGAAATTAAACACTTGATCAAAAAGAGGGCAGGGTTATTGGTGAGAGCCCAGAGATTAGATGGGAAGAGTTGTCTGAGAAGAAGCATCAATTATAAGAAGAAGGTGGTTAATAATATACTCTAAGGGATCCGCTGTTACTCAAATCTCTTCCCAGCAATGCAATCTAACTCCATTTCTCTTGGCTAAGATATGCAAAAATGCCACGTCTTTGGAAAATGGAAATCAAACTTTTTAAACATCAGGACTAGGGGAAATGACTTTCTAGCCGATTCAATCAACATCTCCCCATCATTTAGTTCCATTTTAGCACAATCTGAGAAGAGATTAAAAACGACAACCACCACAAACCCTGAACTGGAATGAGAGAATATGAAAGCTTTTTTTTTTTAAGGACCAGACAAATGCAGTTGTGGTATAGTCGAAAAGTATTGAACTCGAAGGATACCTAGATACAAGTCTCCGATCTGCTTCTGTGTGATGTGCTAGCTTTGGGTAGGTGCAAACCTCTCTAAGCCCCAGATTCTTCAGCAAAATGAGAGGAGTGGAACATGTGACCTCTAAGATCTCCTCAATCAATCAGTCAGCATTTATAAAGCACCATTCTAGTTCAGGCTCTCATCACCTCTCATGGGGACCACTGCAATAACTTCTTAATTGATTTTCCTGCCTCTGCCTCTGGCCCCTCCAATCCATTCTCCAAACAGCTACTAAAGTTATAGTATATTCCTACAGCACAAGTATGACCAGACCACTCCTCCCCTGCTCAAGAAACTCCTGTGGCTCTCTGTTGCCTTTAGGATAAACTATTAGTTGCTTTCTTTGGCTTGTAAAGCCCCTCGAACTTTGGCTCCAGTCTACATACTCTGTGTTCCAGTCAAACTGATTTGCTTTGTTGCCGGCAACCTCCATCTTCCATCGTGATACCCTGGCCCAAGCTAATCCTAACACCTCCCTCCCCACCTCTCTAGACTCCCCCAGCTTTCTTCAAAGCTTAACTCAAGTGCCACCTTCTCCAGAAGGCCTATTCACATCCTTTCGGATGCTAGTGCCATACCTTTTCCTTTAAGAACTATTTTGTCTGGGGCGGCTAGGTGGCAGTGAGTAAAAGTACAGACCCTGGAGTCAGGAGAACCCACGTTCGGTTCCGGCCTCAGACATTTAACACCCACACAAAAAAACTAGCCGTGGAACCTTGGGCAAGTTACTTAACCCCAATTGCCCTCCAAAAGGCAAAAAAACCCAAACAAACTATTTTGTCTATATCTTTGTTTGGGGGCAGTTCAGTGACACAGTAAAGAGAGCATCTAACAAACTTGTCTTCCTGAGTTCAAATTTGGCCTCTGAAGCTTACTGGTTGTGTGACCTTGGGCAAGTCACTAAATCCTGTTTGCCTCAGTTTCTTCTTCTGTAAAATGAGCTGGGGAAGGAAATGGAAAATTACTTCAGTATCTTTGCCAAGAAAACCCCAGATGGGGTCACAGAGAATCTGACATGACTGAAAACAGAGGGATTTGTACCAGCATTTCCCTCCTGGTCCTGGCTCTAGTTCAAAACCATGATTCTGTCTCTTTCTTATGCTGGACCTTTCCACCATTCCTAGGTCCACCATGTTCCAGAACATTGAACTACCCCTGAGGCCTTCTCAACCTGGAACATCCCTCTGAAAGGCCCGCCACTTCTCCCATTCAGTCTTTCTCCCATTTCCCTCCAACCTAGTTCCTGGCTTCAAAGCCATGCCACTTCAGCAGGGTACCTTTATCTTCAGCACTCCTACCCCACTGTTTAGCTCTATTTTGAATATTACCTTCCCCCATTGTACTGTAAGCTTCTTGAAGGCAGGAATTATCCTGTTCCTCTCTTCCTTTCTTCCTTCTATCAAGCAGGGCATCTACTTTGGAAAAACATTTTATTATTTTTTTCATTTTCTACAGATTGCAGTATCAAATCTCCTACACTATCACAATATAAGCCTCTTGATCAGAGGAATTGTTTCATTCTTTGTGTCTTCAGTAGAACCTTCATAGGAGCTACATGGGAGGATCTAAGCGAGAGTCAGGCAGGATAAGCAGCCATGGATGAGTTGCTGTCTACACCATGGGAAGGAGTACTCACATCAGTGAGATCTCAGATTCACTAAGGTATGGAAATGTTAAGCCATAGCCTTTGATTTATCTTGTACATCTCTTGTGTGCACACAAGTGTCTGTAAGTTGTATCTTCCATGCTGTTTGAGCGCAGGGACCATGTATTTGCCTTTGTATTGTGTTATTAAAAATGCTCTTTGTGTCCTGGAATTTTCACATCTAGAAGATGCATTAGAAGGTATTCATATAGATCGCCATATTCTAAGAACTTTTTTAATATTTGGGGAAAATTTCACTTAAACTTGTTTGAGAAGGGCTGAGTCTGAAGAGGCAAAGATGAATGTTGAATGGAAATTTATTGCCTCCAGATGATTCGCCCTAAAATAGAAACTGCCTTTTCCATCTTAAGTGCAATTATTGGGAATTCAACTAAAACATCATTTCACAAATACTTACTATGGGTGGGGAGTGTCTCATTGGTTTAAATTATTTGAGCTGATCATCTATAATGAATATTCTAAGTAATAATGTCACCTCTAGTCATAAATGATCTGCAGCGGCGATGAGGTGACTAAGTTCAGTTGTGTTCTACTCTTCATGACCCCATTTGGGGTTTTCTTGGCAAAGATCTTGGAGTGGTTTGCCATTTCTTTCTCTAGCTCATTTTACAGATGAGTCGATTGAGGCAAACTGAATTAAGTGACTTGCCCACAGTCACACAGTGCCTAAGGTTGAATTTGAACTCATGTCTTCCTGACTCCAGGCCCAGAGTTCTATCCACAATGCCAAATAACTTCCCCAAAGTGACTAAGACCTGAGTTTACAACTAATTTGGACACTTACTAGCTGTATAACATTGGGCAATTCCCTTAACTTTTGTCTGCCTCAGTTTCCTCATCTGTAAAATAGGTATAATAATAATAATAATAGCACTTAACTCTCAAGGTTGCTATGAGTTCTCCCTGATGAAATCAGAAGGGAAGTTTTGCCATCGCCTGACTGAAGATTGTTCACATTCCTGGTCAATTATAAAAAGCAAGTTTGCCAGCTCTGAGATATACAATCCAGGCAATAGGTCCTCTATTTGGCTTTTAAAGTCTTCCACGATGCAACATCTTCCCCAGACTACTCACAATTTACTCACCTCCATGATTGCACTGACCCACTTGTTGTGCCTCCATCACCCAACTGTGCCACTTTTTCACAGACTGTCTCCCATCCTGTGCCAGGAATTTTCTTTCTCCTTGCCTCTGCCACCTGGTTTCCACAGCTTTCCTTTCCTTCAGGTCCTGGCTCAGATCCCACTTTCTGCTTCCAGTTTTTTGTCATCTACAGATTTGATTGGCATGCCATCTCTGTCTGCACCCAAGTAACTGATAAAAAATATAAACTGAATGGCACCAAACACAGATCCCTTGTGGACTCCACTAGAGACCTCCCTCAAAGATAACATCTTCCCATTGATAATGATAGTAGCTAACATACATACATACATACATACATACATACACACACACATATAGTACTTTAAGATTTGCAAAGTGCTCTACATACCTTATCTCATTTGAGCATTACAACAATCTTGTAAAGTGTTATTATTATCCCCATTTTATAGATGAAGAAATTGAGGTCCTTTCCCTAACACCATGCTTTGGGTTTAAATTGAAAACATTGCATTGTTTAAATTGAAAACATAACTATGGAAATATTTTTGGACCAAAACCAAAAATGTGACCAACATTTAGTTTTTTAAGGTCTATTTTTGCGAATGGAATGTCATGTTTTAAAGTACTGTCATTACTCATTGCATCATATAATTAGAGAATTTTAGAGCAATTATTTAACCCCTATCTAAGCTTCTTCCTGTTTTAAGTAGGTTTCCTCATATAGCCCTATGAAATCTCAACAAGTCAAATTCTGAAGACTAATGAAGTTCAAAAAGTTATTTTTTATTCTATTAGATTGTAAGCTCCTTGAGGGCAGGGACTCTCTTTTGCTTCTTTTTTTGTATCCTAATGCCTAGCACAGTGCCTGGCACATTGTAAGATCTTAATAAATGCTTATTGACTGATTGACCGACTCACACTAATACACGTGTTTCCAATTAAAGAAATGTTTGTGTAATTGAGTATGCATTCTTCGGAATGGCAGAATTTTTTTTTTCTTGATCTGAAAAACTGACTTTTAAGAACTTGACAAAAATCAATGACCCAAAGAGGGAAAAGGTTTAAAATAGAAGATAGTGATGAGTGAGATTTAGAATGGAATCTATCCTAACGCTTTCTTTTAAGATTTGCTTTACTAAAGAGCCGGAGGAATTCAGAGAATTGAGAACACTTGTATGAACCTGCGTAGCATGAATAAAGCAGAACCAGGAGGAAAACACGCACAACAGTTTCAGCAATGTAACTGAAAATGAGTCCAAATTCAGATGGAATGCAATGACCTTGGTTGGAGAGGCAGTGAGGGGTAATGGTTAGGATGCTAGACTTGAAGTCAGCAAAATGTGGATCCGAATCTCATCTTGGATGCAAACCAAGCTATTTCATTGTTAGAAGAGGGTTCTTTGGAGATGAGTACTGGTAAATAACTGGTGTAAGGAAAACATTTAGAGATAATGATGGATAATAAAATAATAAAACTAAAATATTTAAATCGAGTAAAAATATAAAAAAAGAAGCAAAAGTTATAGAAGCATTCTGTATTAAAGTCGGTCAACAAGGATTTATTAAGCACCTACTATGTGCCAGACACTGGTAATCCCCAGAACTAGTAAGGACATTTTTGAAATTCAGATTCATCCCTCCGGCTCCAGAGAAGTAAAATCAGTTTGCTTTTAAATCCTTTCTTAAGCAATTAGCATTGTGGCTGAAACAGCATAGAAGACAATTAACTTTTGGACAGTTTAGCTGTCCTGGCTGTTCATAGGATCACAGTCTACAATGTAAATGCTGCCCTCCATTCCATTTGCCTCAGTGCAGTGGCGCTAATTTGGAAACAGAGGTCCTGGTTTAGCCAAATAGAACCTTCACCTTCTAGTTAATCTCTTTAAAGACATTTGCATTTAAACAGAACAGGCTTACCCAGGAAAAGGAGAGGGGTGAGAGTAGAAGGAGGAGGAATGATCAATTAGTTTGAAGTCTGGGAAAAGTTCTGATGAAAGGGAGATTTCAATACATCTTTGGGGACCAGTTTGCCATGGGAACTGATGAACAAAGATAATGTGATGGGCGCATTGTCCCCTCCCTCCCAGTTGCCCAGGATTCTCCCAACCTCATTAAGAAACGGGAGAATGATTTTGTAGAGGTGGGATGTCCACAGGTGTAGTACATTGAACATACCTTTAGACTTTTTGGATATATTGATGAGTTTTGCTGATTTTTCTCTTCCTTTTCTAATTTAAAAATATTCTTTTTCATATGATACGGGCTTTCTGGGAAGTGGAAGGATATTGGGGAAATTTTGGAGATGTAAAAAAAGATATTAATAGAAAGTTGTTTTAAAAATAAAATATAATAAATATAAAATGTAAATACAAAAAAATAAACATATGAGGAGCGCTTGGGTTGTGAAAAATATCCCTTTTTAAAATGCTATGACTCATTTTGAACAATAAAATGTTGGGTGAAAATACAGGAATAGGGGGTGGCTAGGTGGCGCAGTGAATAGAGCACAGGCCCTGTAGTCAGGAGGATGTGAGTTCAAATCCAGTCTCAGACACTTAACACCAAAAAACTAGCTGTGTGACCTTGGGCAAGTCGCTTAATCACAATTGTCCTCAAAAAAAAAAAAAGAATATGGAACAATGTTTTTCAAACCAAAACACTATATAAATACCAGGGTCTGTGTGTGTGTGTGTGTGTGTGTGTGTGTGTGTGTGTGTTTTCCTTTGCTCCATACCTTGGAATTTAAGGGATTGAAAATCCAGCAGATTGGTGCAAGACAGGATGAGAAGACAAGGATGGTTTGTGATCTGGAATGTTTTTAGAAATACCCACATCGGTGTGTTCCTAAATTCACTGAAGGATTACTGTTTTTCATTGAGTTCTGGCTCATGGCCAGACTTCACACCTTAGGACTCTAAATGATTCTCACAAAGGAGACTGAGAGAGAAGTGCTAAGTCTCAAGCAGAATTGCTAAGAGGGTAGATTTAGGAATCAGAAGGATCTGGGCTGTGTCCTGCATCTGACAGGTATTGGCTTCTACTCTCCTCAAGGCAATAAACTTCTGAGTCCCCCCAGAGAACTCTAAAAGACTATAAGCCAGTGGTCTCCAAATGTATTTGATTGTGCATGTTGTCATTCCTTCATGGGCTGCACTGCAATCTTTCTCTACCATGGCCCAGAAACCTTTTTATTTCCGAAGCTCATTCCGGCCCTGGAATTGTTTTTCGTTATTATAATCGTACATTGGAAGCATCCTCCACCCCTGTCATATCTCCTCCCAGAACCTCCATGTTAAGGAGGACACCCAGCCATCCAGCCTTCATTCCTCTCCAGGATGTACTTCTGCCTTGCCCTGCCCTGCCCCAGGTACCTTCATCCTCCTCCACCCCTTCAGCTTTTTTGAATGTATTTTTATGTGTTGTCTTTCTCCATTAGAATACACACTTCCTATGGGCAGAAATTCTTTCTTCCTGCTTTTATTTATATTCCCAGTTCTGCCTCTATTTGTATTCCAAGTGCTGACATATAGTAAGTGTTTACTCTATAAAAGCTTGTTGACAGGATGACCAAGCATTTGCTTATGGATGGACATTGGGCTATTGAATTCTAAGTTAGGAAGAATGAGTGATTGACCCAAATGATGGCAAAATCTTGAGTATGCACCTCCATTATGTGTGTATTTACAAATTATGTACATATACTACTGTTTTAATTTGTTATATTAGTTAAATGACATGTAAAAATAGATATTTTAAAAGATAAACTATTTAAATATAATTTAGCATTAAAAAACCACCTTAGCTCTTATTAAAAATATTGATAGTTCCATTTATAATAATCATCAGCATGACAATGGCTAGAGAGCTGCCCCCAAAGCCAGGAAAACTTGGGAGTCAGGTGACGACACCTTTGAGCTGTGCAGCCCTGCACAAATCTCAGTTCTCCAGGCAGTTTTGTAACTGCAAGTTGCCAGAGATGCCAACCTGCATTGGAAGGAAGGAAGGGAGGGAAAGAAGGGAAAAAGGGAGGAAAGAAAGAAGGAAGAAAGCAAGAAAAGAAGGATTTATTAAGCACCTTGCATGTGCTAAGAGCTTTACAAATATCTCATTTGATCGCTGTGACAACCCTGAGAGGTAGATGCCCTTATTATCCCCATTTTACAATTGTAGAAACTGAGGCAGAGTTTAAGAGGCTTTCCCAGGGTTACACACCTAGTATCTGACACTGGATTTTAACACAAATCTTCCTGACTACAGGTTCACCTAGCTACCAATAAAAATCACAGGTCCAATTCCTAGTCCTATTATTTAAAATAATGTTCTTAGTGACAGCAATGTGAATGAATATGTTTCATTACTTTTTAAAATCTTGATTTAGACCAGGCATGGTAACTTTAGTCCTGATTGCTGGAAAGGCTGAGGCTAGTGAATCCCTTGAACTCTGGAACTTGGAGGTGTGGTAGACCCAAAGCCAAGCAGATGCCTACACTAAGAATAGTACATATATAGTGAGACACCACAGAGCAGAGGACCACCAGGCAGCCTAAGCAGGAGTGAGCCAGGTCAGGTTGGGAAAAATGGAGCAGGTTAAAGCATCCATGTGAGAAGCTGCTATACTTCCCTTGGCCAAGATAAGGAGACTCATTCTAAAAAAGAAAAAAAGAAATCTTGGTTTAGCAATGTGATACTACAATACCTTGAAATATGCTAGAAAGCAATGAATAAGTGAAGACCCCAGGCAATCGCTTAGCCTGTTGACTGTCCTTCTTCCCTCTGGATATCTCACATACCTTACATGACATATGACAGTCTGACACAGACCAAGCAGGCAAAACAATGTCCATTCATGTAGTTAAATAACTGTAACTAAAGCTTAATTTCTAAACTATTTTAAATGTGTTTTTAAAACAGCATTCATAATTTATCTTTCTCCAATGCACAAGGAACCAATCATATATTGTTCTTGTTGCATTCTTTTAATCAAAAGCTCTTGATTTTCTGTAAATAAATAGTGGGGATTGGGGGGGGGCCGGGGAGAGATCTGGATCTTGACCTATGGGTGTGTGGAATAACATTCCACTTGCTTATGGACATTGGGTTATTAGAATTCTGGGCTAGAAAGAATGAATGATTGGCACGAATCTCTCTTTAATGTATTATGCCAACTGTTGTCTGAATATCAAGGTAGGCATACTGCAGTAATCATGCTGGAATGCTGATTTGAGAGGTGCTTATAAATAGCTCTTCTAGGAGTATATTGCCTTGTTCTGTGTCCTTTAAACTTCCCTCCCCCCATAAGTAAAAAGGCAAGTACAATGCTTCAGACATTGGGGGGGGGGGGGGGAGTCATGCTTCCCAGCCAGTCTTTAATCTCTTCCTGTGTTACATATGTGGGTAGAGATGGTAATTGCTTATATTCCAAACTCTTCTCTTTGGTCATGGAAAGCTTTGCAGAAACATTCTCTTGGGTCACTCTACCGTCTTTCTTGAATTTGGGGTCCTCAGCTGTCTAAGCTTCTGTCTTCCTCTGTCTTAGAAGCAGCTAAATTTAGCAGCAGATCTCTTTCTTCATCCAAATGGTCCACAGCTGGCTGCAATGCAGAAATTATTTTCTGACAAGCCTCCAAAGAGTATGACCTGTATCCTTTTACTAAGTGAAATGTTTCCTTCATTGAAATTAAGATGGCTCCTTAAAAGGATGTGCTTGTCAACCCTGCAATGGCATCCAGCTGGTAGCAATTCTGTGGAATGTAAATCCTGCAGCTTTACTAGAGAGGTGTGGGTTGGAGAAGTACAGGAATTTTTCTGCCATTGGACAAGAAGCAGCAAAGCAGAGGTGTGGCCCGAGGCAAGCCACTTCACCCTGTTTGCCTCAGTTTCCTCATATGTAAAATGAACTGGAGAAGGAAATGGCAAACTCCTCCAGTATCTTTGCCAAGAAAACCTTAAATGGAGTGGTGAAGAACCGACTAATCAGCAACAACAATTCAACAAATAGGAGAAGCCCCATCCAACATTTCTATCCCACAGCAACCACCCAGATACAGTGACTTCCATCAGTAAGTAAAGAGACCACAGGCCAGCATCTCCTTCTGCACCCCTGCTGATCCTCTTACAACCCCCTTGGCGCCTCAGCTTCTGCTAAGAGTTACAGATAATTAATGAGCATCATTTGTGATGAAAGTTTCCTAAACCAGGGAAGCCACAGGTCCACAACAAAGTAATGATCATGATGATGATGATGATGATTCCCACCAATGTGCTCCTGGGTTCAGAGCTGAATCACTTGCATCAGACTTTCCTCCTTCATGGAAAGAATGTCCACCTGAGGCTATGTGTCTGTATTGGGGAAGAGCTGGCAAGAGAGCTTGGGAGAGACAGTATGCTACTAAATGTTTAAAGACTGGCTCTCTTTTTGGAGGGGGAAACGTATACATAACACTCTTTTAAGTTTAATCTCCATTATTAACATTTTCTTCAATCCTTTCTTAAGTCTAGACAATCAACAAAACAAATCATGTCCTTATTTGTAACATTTGCCCCTTTCTGAAGTATAAATATTCTCGGGGAAAATTTAATAACCCAAAAAAGAACAAATTTAAAATTCCCAATTAAACACTAGATTGGAAATCTTCAAAGTCAAAGTAGAGATTAATAAAATTGAAAGTAAGAAAACTATTGAACTAATAAATAAAACTAGGAGCTGGTTTTATGGGGAAAAACAAAAAAATAGATAAAACAATTTGGTTAATTTGGTCGAAAATTTTAAAATCTACTCTCCTGAGCCTGTTTGAGCTAGCTTCAGCAGACCCCTGAGAGGGACTTTTTTCCTCTTTTATGGTTTAAGAGAGGAAACACTTGGTTCCAGACACTCCTTGGGGAGAAATGTAAAGAGAGGGAACGAACATAAGGAGGCAAATGTGTAGGATAAAACTGATTCCCCAGCATGTCCCTGATTTCTAGCCTTCTTCTCTAGAGACTTGAGGAATTTCCCCATGGGTGAAATTGAGTTGAGCTTACTTGGTTGAACTGAGCTTTCTCTCAGTGGGAGAAAACACTTATTCTATACATTATCTGGTATATTCTAATCTGTATAACTTTTCTAATTTTTATTTGCTTTCTGCTAGGATAAATACATTTGTTCCCTATTTAATATTCATAATCATCTTTTGTATAACTAGCATTTAGTGGGAAGAAGTTAAGCCTTTGGATAAATAAGCTTAAAATATCCCTTCTTTTTAAGAGATAGTGATCAGGAAAGCAACTAAATCACTTCCCCCTTGGACTAGCAATATTTAGGGAATCAGATATAATTCTATTCTAATACTCTCTCTTTGAGGAGAGCAGAAAAACCAGCCTTGTGACCCCTTCTTTTGCTACTTTTCAGGCAGGATTCAATGTCTACCTTGGAGAGAAGTGGCCCAGATTCCTAAGATTTCTACCAACTCACAATATTCTCCTCTGAGCCACTCAAGTCCCATTAAGACAAACCCTGTGTGTCTGTGTGTGTATATATACATATATATTTGTGTGAATGAATATATTCATATATGTGTACATACATGTGTGTGCACACAGGTGTGTATGTATTCATGTGTGCACAGTATAGATATATGTATATACACACACACATATATATATTGTTGAGTTGTTTCAGTTGTGTCCAACTCTTCATGACCCCATTTGGGGTTTTCTTGGCAGAGATACTGGAGTGGTTTTCTATTTCCTTCTCTAGCTCATTCTACAGATGAGAAACTGAGGCAAACAGTATTAAGTAACTTGGCCACAGTTACACAGCTAGTAAGTGTCTGAGACCAGATTTGATCATACATACATATATAGTATGTGTTTATACATATATGTAAATATGTAATATATATATAGTATATTTATGTGTGTATGTGTATTAAAAAACCTACATGGACAATACACATGCTATATAGTAAGAACAGCTTATTTTAATATGGTACCTTTTACAGTTTCAAAATGTTCACAAACATTATCTCATCAGTCAATCAGTGAATTAACAAATATTTATTAAACTTTTACTATATGCTAGGCATTGTAGATACCAAAAAAGGCAAAAAATCCCAGGCCCCAAACCACACTCTCTGCCTTCAGAATGTTTACACTCTAATTCAGTCCACCACAGAGAAATAGGAAATAAAAGTATCATCATCCCCATGTCATTTCACAATAGAAGAAAATTATCCCTCTAGACCACAGCAATATCACCCTGAGTAGTTTCCCTTCCTCTGGTCTCTCTCCTTCCCAAACTATTTTCTATGCAGTGTCCAAACTGATATTTCCTGAACCACTTATCTGACCATCTCACTCTCCTGCTCAAACATTTCAGTGCTTCCCTCTTTCCCAAAGTCCTTTGCTTTTAAAACACTTCACCATCTGGTTCCAGACTACTATCCCAGATGAATGGAACAACATTCACCTTCCTTCCCACCCTCCATGTAACAGTCACATTGGTCTGTTTCACTGTTCCCCTGCACACGTTCCATTTCCCATGATATTGGCTGGAATCACAAGGCATGGTTCGCATGGTGTCACCTTTGCATTTCCAACTTAAATCACTGTTGATAAATTCTATCTTGCCATGAACATAAAATGTTAGTACCTTCTGATGTATTTTAGCATATACTAAAATTTACAGATAGGTTCTTTTGATTGCTTTCTTATAACTTATAAATGTAGAGGTGCAATCAACCTTAGCAAAGCCTTGTACATAACCTAATTTCATTTATCTGCAAATTTGAGACTCTATGATATGATATTTTGCTACTATTTGCAACTTGAGCAAATTTCTCAACTACTCAGATCTTCAGATTCCTCAGCTATAAAAGGAAGGTGTTGTACCAGAAAATCTATAAGGTTCTTTCCAGTTCCAAATCTGTGGTCCTGCAGCCCCCAAATTCAAACAAGAAACTTCATCTTCCAACTCCAAACATTTTCTCTGGTTATACCCCTTAACTGGTATGCCCTCCCTCCTCATCTCTACCTTCTTGTTTCCCTAGCTTCCTCTAAGTCCCATCTTCTACAGGAAGCCTTTTCCAACTCTCCCCTTCCCCCCCCTCCACACACACTTAATTCTAGTAACTTCTCTCTGGTGATTAGCCTCAGTTTAGCCTTTATGTACATTGCTCAAACATAGTTGTTTGCAGGTTGTCTCCCTCGCTAAAATGTGAGCTCCTTGAGGGTAGGAACTGTCTTTGGCTTTCTTTGTATCCTCAGTGGTTAGCGCAGGGGCTGGCACATAGTAAGTATCTAATAAATGTTGACTGACTGTGACCATAAACCTGGCTCTTGTGACTTAACTGTGTGATTTTGGATAAATCACTTAACTTCTGGGGACCTTAGTTATATCAACTATAAAATGAGAAGGTTGCAGTAGGTGAAGAGTGAGATCCTTTCCAACTCTAAATCTATAATGATCAACTTTAGAATAAAGTCTAAATCATTATCTGGCATTCAAAACTCTCCATGTTCCATCTTCTGTGTATCCAAATCTACTTAGCTCCCATTACTACCAAAGAAAACCTTACTCAGTCAGTTTATTAATCCACACAGGAAAAACCAAGTGAATGAGGAATGACTATTGCCCAGATAATAACATGTAGTTAGATGAAGAGTCCATTGAGTTAGCCTATTAGTTAATAGATGTTGAATAGTCAGTCCCAATGGGCAATGAATTGTGTCCAAGACTAAACAGCAGGAAAACAGGCTGGATCACATTTGAGAGACTGCTCTGCACTTGAATGAGCTTTAGTCACTGCCTGTCTCCAAAGCCCTCAGATTTTCTCTTGTTGATTGATCCTCTGTGGCCAAAAATCATGGAATGTCACAGTCTCTGAAGAGAGAATCGAAGGTGACTCAAAGCACAGTGAAAAGATTCATGGTGAACGTGAATAGGCTATGGCATATTACCAACGATGACACGAACGCATCTGAAAATGATGTAAATGATGTCATCAGTGACCCATCTGAGAGGAAAAGGAAATAGACTAGTCATGTAGCAGGAGAGAGAGATACAATAGATAAATGGCTCCAGTGATGCACTGGGAATCTAAAGACTGAGAAAGGCACCAAGGAAGACTCCATTAGGTAGAGCCCTTGTGGAGGATTTATATACTTTTTGATTTCTTGACCCTAACATATATATTAGGTGCTCATATTTATTTTTCTCTTCCATGCATGTCTTGTATAACAGAGGACTGCTCAAGAAAAGTCCACTCCCTCTGGACATGTCCAGCGTGGTTGCCCTGATGTAATTCCCCACAAGGACTTCAGGTATGCTATAACCTATATCTGATCTGCTTACTGTATCCTGTCTGATGAGCCAGAACTTTGTGTACATACAAAATCTTCCATAGGAACAATTCAGTCTCTTTCCTGCACGATTATGCTGGATGACAACTGTTATGCCCTTCAAGCAGTGGAGCAGCCATGGTCCTCTCTCACCTGTTTCTTCTGCTGCTTGGGTGTATTTTTGCCTGCTCTCAGGTGAAGGAATATTTGAGATGGCTGTGATCTTATACAGAGATTGCTGTCTGTCCTTTGTTCTTGAAGAGGACCGTGACATCAGGGAGGTGATGCCATGACAAGCAAGTGAATTGGTTATAAGCATTGACCTTGAAGAACAAGTCCCCAAAAGTCTAGGAGTCACTGCCAAAGTGTGCTGCTAGCTGAGCCCAGTGAACTAGCAAGACCCTTAGGGGCAACCTGCATGAACTAGCCTAGCAGTATATTAACTCAGAGACACCATTCACTGGCTGTCCTACCTTTGGAAGTAGGCTTACAGGTCTAAATCCCCTCCCCCTCCCAAGGACCAAGGGGGTAGAGGAAAAGAATGTGCCTCCAGTTCAGCAGGATATATATTGTACCTCTGTTATGGCTATATCTTCTTAGTAAATATTGTCCCTTTTATAAAGGCTAATTGATATTAATTGGTTAAATGATCCTGGTGTTTTAATCTATGATTATTAATATTGAGGAAATATTAACTGGCACTGATATTGAATAGATAATTGGTGATTGATGTTGGGGTTAACAAACTAGACCTGGGTTCTAGAAGCAGGGAAGATAACACATTGATAGAATCAGTGAAGAACCCCAAACCCTCAATGGATACTACTAGGATTCTGGAGGGGAATTACAGCTACTCTCTCTCTCTCTCTCTCTAAGGGATCTGACTAGTCAGTGTAAGTGGGGGTTGAGATAAGAACCCCTAGCTTTTATAAGTATACATTTACAGTTACCCTTTCCACATTACAGGAGGTTTGGTGTGCAGCACCCCCCAACCTGGAAACGTGCATAAAATTTTTGGCCCTCCTTTCGTACTAGAGAAGTCTAAATTCTTTCTTCTGCTTTTATGGAGTATTTACAGTGTCTTATTGTGAAATGTGGGTTATGTATTTGTTCACAAGTTCTGTGTCATCTGCTGGTCTTCCCTGTGGTTTCCACAAAACTCCCCTAAAATTCCTATTTATTTTTTTATGTCAACTTATGATATATCAAAACCAAGAAAGGGAAAGTCATGATTTGGAAGGGAAGACTGTACATATATGTGTACATGTGTATATACATGTACATATATGTTAGCTCTCCTATTAAAATGTAACCTCCTTGGGAGATCAAGGCTGCTTTTACCTTGCTTTCTAGCTCCAGCATCTAACCTGCTGTCTGCTCATGGTAAGAACTTCCAGCCATCTCCATACTGTGCCTTCTCTTCTTGCACCATCATCTCTACCTCCTTGTTACCTGAAAATTGGACTCTACCCCTGGAATCCCCCTGGGTTTTGATAGCCAGTTTTGGCTTTATCTTGCCCAGGTCCTGGCTATCACTAGGCAGCAATGTGGCCCTCCTCCCCACTTTCCACTTCCCCTTAAGATGTCTCCTATTCACATGTAAGCCCCTTACGTTTCCCCTCCTGAGGGCAGACTGCCCTCCTTGTTTGTGTTCTTTCCCCAGTGCTTAACACCTGGCATTTAGGAAGTACTTAATAAATCCTTTATCTGTCTATC
Source organism: Petaurus breviceps papuanus (assembly GCF_028583685.1). Classification (NCBI taxonomy): domain Eukaryota; kingdom Metazoa; phylum Chordata; class Mammalia; order Diprotodontia; family Petauridae; genus Petaurus; species Petaurus breviceps. Next base: position 1,347,886 of record NW_027185854.1, read on the forward strand.
TAATTAATGCTTGTTGGTTGCTAATGAAATAATTCCACCAATAAATTCCACCAAGGTGAGGATTATATTTGAAACCTAAACCTAGCTTCAGGAAAGGAGTTGAAACTTTAAAATTATAATAGGCAATCTGCATATTCATATTAATGAGTAGTTAAATACATCTATCATCTTACACATTTTTCTATTACAACTATATGTGACATTCTAGCCCTCCAGCTAAAACTAAATAAAATTTCTGCTTAGAGAAAGAGAATAACCAAGAGTTGAATACCAAACATGCTACTGGAAGTTTGCATTGAAGAGCTGTTAGATATTGCAGAGAGTAGAGAGGACGGTGCTAAATGGGAGATGACTTCCAAAGACTTTTGAAAGGTTATGGGTGTGGAGAGCACATTTGCATGCGTTGCTTGCCCAATTTGCAACCATTTCCTACAGAATGGGGGGGTAAGCCCAGAGTCCTGGCTAATTTGTGAACTGCATCAGTCAGGCCACTTGGCTCTTCTTCCCATTCAAATGTCATTTTTGTGATGGCCTTTGTAATGGTGGAGACAAGTACCAGCAAGGCTGTGAATGAATGTTTGCATGATGGGGCAAGGAAGGCAGGAATCTAAGAGAGGCGAGATTGTGCTTCCAGTCTGGGTACTCGGCTAGTTTACAACAATGCTGTGAATTGGATATGTGTTTGGCTGCATGCCCCTGAGACTCCCACCCTTTTTTGCTTGTACTCTGCTAAGGGGGCCTAAGACCCCTCCCAGCACAGAGATTATCTCTACCTTCTGGACCCCCTTTTAGAGTCCCACCCACCCTTCCCAACATGCAACCGACCACTAACATTTTTTTAATTGATCCTTTTTTTAGACTTTACTTCTCAATGCACAGCAATTTCTTGAAGACTGAAAATTCAGTCAGATCTGGTAATTGGCATCACATAGACAAAAACAAGAGAAAATTTCCCCCCCAAGGAATTGTTTGAAAGCTGATCTTTTTAGCCAAACACAAAGAGAAACTATATTGACACCTGGGTTGTCTCTGACTACAAAGAACAAAACCATTTTTAACAGTCAATGCCCAGAAAAAAAAACTAAAAGGAAGGACCAGTGGTCAAAGGTAAGTTAACTGTCTCTGCTTCTTAAATCCTCCCAAGTTCATTGGCCACCCTATCCCTCACCAAGGCAGCCCCTGTGGCAGAGCAGAACAGGGACTTGAGAATCTGAAGGTCTGGGAGCTGGTCCTGCTTCCATAACTAACTGGCCATGGGACCTAGGCAAAGGCGCCCTCTCCTTTGGTCATCAGTCCTCACCTGAATATTGACAGACTTAAATTAGCTAAACCCTGCTCCTCTCTAATGCTATGTTTTTGCCAATGTAGATTTTTAAAAAAGCTTTATTGGTATATTTTGTTTTTATGTGATAAGGTTTTGCTCGTGCTTTGAGAGGTCTCTTGAATAAAGTAAAAAGAATTAAGAAAAACTCATAATAAAGAGACCATCTGAAAGTGCATGCAAAATTTCCAATCTACAGCCCTTCCATCTCTATTTTGAAATGAACAGCAATCTATTTTATCTCCCTCTCACCTCCCCCATTGGGGGAAAAAAAAGAAAAGAAAATGCATAGTAACAAACATGCAAATTCAAGCAAAATAAATTCTCTCACTTAGTGACTGTATACAAATATACACAGTGCATATACATATGTGTATGTGCACATACATGTGCAATGTTTATGTGTATACACATATGTGCATGCATGTAGGCACACACATGATTGCTTTATTCTGTACCTGAAATCCAGCAGCTCTCTATAGTGGATATGGTTAGAATATTACCTACTCCATCCTTTGGAATCATGAATGGTCATTATATTGGTCTTAGTTCTTCAGCTTTCAGTGTTGTTAGTTTTTACAGTATTGCTGGTATTGTATACAGGTTCTCCCGGTTCTGCTCTTTTCGTTCTTCCTTAGTTTAGAAAAGTCCTCAAAATTGTTCATTTTTATAATATTGATGGTATAGAGTATAAATGGTTCTTCCTGATTCTACTGACTTCACTCTGTATCAGTTCATACCAGTCTTTCTACTTCTTGAAATCAACCATTTCTTCATTTCTTCCAGCCCAATATTATCCATCACATTCACACACCACGATTAATTCAGCCATTCCTCACCCGATAGACACCTTTGCTTAGCTTCCCTGGGTTTTTTTTTTTTTTTTCCCACCATAAAAAGAGCTACTATACATGTTTTGTGAATAAAGGACCTTTCCTTCGTTCTTTGATCTCTTTTGCTGTTTTTTATCTTTTATAATTCCAAATTGCTTTCTAGTATGTTTGTGCCAAATTACAAGTGTGGGGTAGACTTGTTAACATGTAAGTCACAATTTCCTGCTACTTTAGACTATAAGTAGCAGCATAGTATAGGATCTGTATGTGTAAAAGTTATTTTCTCATCTGGCTTTCCTTACACCTATGAAATCTCAGGTTGGATTAAAAACATAAATAGTCATGACAAATGAAAATAGCAATTTCTATAATATAATGATAGCTAGTGTTTACATAGCACCTTTGAGGTATTAGCTTCAGCTGGAAGGCTTACTGGGCTGAAAGACCTGAATTCAAATTCAACATTAGACACTTAATAGCTGTGTAATCCTAGGCAAGTCCCTTAACCCTGTTTGCCTCAGTTTCCCCATCTGTAAAATGAGCTGGAGAAGGAAATGGCAAACCACTCCAGTATCTCTGTCAAGAAAACCCCAAAATGGGGTTATGAAGAATCAGACTTTACTGAACCAGCCCAAGAACAATAACAAAGCATAATATCATAATATCAAAGAGAGTGTGATATGGGGAGTGGCCCCAGAGAGAGTGCTACAGTGGTCTAAAACCATTGTACGTATCTAAAGCCCTAAATAAACATGAACATTCATTATCACAGTTGAGTTGACTTGAAAGCTCAGTCACCCCCTCCTCCATGGAGACTTCCCTAGTTAGTGATATCTCCTTCCTCAAATTGCTTTGTATTTACTTAGCTGTATGTGTGCTGAGTCCTCAGAGAGTTCCAAGAGAGCATGGAACATGTTTCCCTTTTTGTCCTTGCTTCCCTATAAGAGATGACTAACAAATTCTTGTTGAATTAAATTAACAGCTGACATTTTTAGATACCTTCAAGCCTCATAAAATATTTTACATACATGATCTCACTCGATGCTTTTTGAATGGAGCCTTTTTATTTTGTGTACAAACTGGCATGGGTATGCAACAGTTGGGTAAGTCAAAGAATTACCTAGAGTCCAGTAAAATGAGGTCCAGAGTCATGGCCAAAGAGATCTTTAAAAGATAATTTAGGCCATCTCGATGAAGCCTATGTCTTTTGCATACTTCTGGAAGAACAGATGACATGTGTTGAGACCTTACTTGTGGATCTGACCATGCCAGTTAAAACAGACAAGGTATGAGGGGCACACCTGGACAAATTGGCTCTAGTAGAGATGGTCAGCCAACTGAAACTTTTTAAAATTTTGCTTTTTTTTTTTTGATGAGCAAAAATCTATTTTGTCTCCTCCCATACTCTTCCCCTATTGGAAAAAAAGAAAAACAAAGCAATTGTTAAAATAAAAAAATCCTCCTAGTCAAGGAAGAAAAAAAAAATCACTGCATTGGCCATGCCCAAAAAATAATACATCTCAATCTGCTCCCTGAGTCCACCCATCTCATTGGATCTCCAACAACCTGTGAAATAGGTGCTATTATCCACACTCCAGCTGAAGAAACTGAGGCTCTATGTGCCAGAGTTAACAGGCTTGCCCAGGATGATAAAGTTGTGTCTGGGGTGAGATTTGAACCTCGGACTTCTTGACTCCAAGACTAGCTCATTAGTGGTACCTTAGTGGTCTTAAACATTTAATGAAGTTTCCAAAAGTGCTTGCCTTGCCTCCAGGGAGAAACTCACACATGACAAACCCTGGATAGCTGTTTGTCTCTTAACTAGATTTGTTAATTAGTAATAAATTAGCACAATTATTATGATGTTAACTTTAACAATTCCAACAATTATGGCTATTATTTTTAATGCAATCAAAACTTTTGGGAAACTTCCCTTTTCACCTTATTTACAGTTATATATTTAACTCCTTTAATGTTTGTGTATATAATTTGAATATGCAATTTTATTTTAGATTAAAAATGTTAGTGTAGCTCCAATATATAAGAAAATCTACTTATAGCAATGAAGTCCAGAGAATGGAAAGATTAGGGGAGAAGAAATCAAGCAAAAATGCACATGGAATAAAAATGTTTGTTGTTTAGTTGTTTTTCAGTCATATTCAATTCTTTGTGACCCCATTTGGGGTTTTCTTGGTGAAAATACTGGAGTGGCCTACCATTTCCTTCTCCAGCTTATTTTACAGGTGAGGAAATAGAAATAGGGTGAAGTGACTTGTCCAGGGTCACATAGCTAGTAAATATCAGGTTGGATTTAAATTCAGGAAGATAAGTCTTCCTGACTCCAGGCCCAGCACACTCTATCCACTGTGCTACCTAGCTGAACCCCAATAAAAATGTCAATATAAATGTAATTTTTTCTTTTTAATGTGTAACTAGCTGTCCACCAAAGTTCTCTTCTGTCAGTCAGACAATAGTAAGAATAGTAGGCATTTAATAAATATTGATTGACTAATTTATAAATATGAATCAAGCACTATGCAAAGGGGTGGGGATAATTAAGGCAAAAACAAGCCCTGCCCTTAAGAAGCTTCCATTCAAATGGAGAGACCACCCAAGATAAATTCAGAGTAAATGGAATGTAATTTTAGGGAGGCTGGGGGTGGGGGCATCACAAAAGATCTTTAGAATGTGGTATTTGAGTGAGTCTGGAAGGAAACCAAAGAAGTAAATGTTTATAGTGATTCTCTGGTCTCCACTGCCTGGAGGACTGGTCTGTTACATTTAAATGCATCCCACCCACGGGCACTCCACTGCCTATGGGGTTGGGGATGTCCCTTGTTCCTGCATTTGGCCAAACCTCCACATATTGTGTTCCCCCAGCCTTCAGGCACCCTCTTCCATTTAATGACAATAGTAAGATTAGCTTTTTTTTTTTTTTTACAAAATATTTACAAAATTTATTCAAAGGTATAGCAAAAATAAATATATGAATAATAGCTAATGTTTAGATAGTGTTTACTATGTGCCAGGGTACTCACAACAAGCCTGGAAGATAGGTGCTCTTATTAGGATTCTCATTTTACAGATGAGGAAACTGAGGCAAACAGAGGTCAAGTAACTTCCTAAAGGTCTAAGGCAAGATTTGGATTCTGGCCTTCCCAACTCCATACCCAGCTCTCTATCTACTATGCCACCTAGCTGGTCTGATATGTGGAAGGGATTCTCTGTTCTATATCCCTCTGGTCTCTGAAGAGAAGAGGGGGATTAGGATCATGGCTTAACTCCCTTCCTAAATAGCATCAGTCCCATCTGCTTCAAGTCCAAAGCCTCCTGGCTTCTCAGTTTCTCAGGGCTTCCCCTAGTGAGCTGGACCCATTCTAGTATTTTGGGCTCCAAGTTTCTCAAGGCTCGAGCTCCTGGGTCCAGGGACTCTGCCTTCTGCACCTAGAACCAAAAAGGACAAATGAAACTGACCAAAACCCCAAGTCCAGTGTCATGGGGTCCAAGGGGAAGAGAAAATGATCCCTTTCTCTGCCTAACTTATTACATGGTGTTCATGCCATGGGTGAGTGGGATACAAGAACACGAGACTGTTCTACTGTGGTTGAATGAATGATGTACCTAGTTGTGGCTGCACAGCATGGAAAGAAACTGTTCTCACCCATGTAGTAGGTATTACCCTAGTAGGCCAATGCAGGACATCCTCCCAGAGTCAGGTTTCTGGCATCTCCCCTCTTAGGTGATCATCTGGGCATCCACCAAGACTCATTACACAAAGAGAAAGGGACGAGGAAGGAAAGCATTGATACTGCCCATGCAAAGGCACATAGGGGGAGAGGGAGTGTTGTGTGCTAGAAATGGCAAATGTCCTCTGGCATGCCTTATTGTGTCCCTGGGTTTCAGAAGGTTCTGCTAGTATATTATGCTAGTATACAGGAGCTCTGATAGGTCCTGCTAAGTTAGGGAGGCTAAGGTTATGGGCCCAGAGATGGGCCTGAGTCTGAGGACTAGACTAGCTAAGTGCAGAGAAGCTGGCCAACAGGAGAATTTTTTTTCACAATTCTCAAAGACCATCTTTTAAGACAAGGAGAGGTTGCAATGTACTACTATGTCTAGAACAGGGATTCTTTACCTGTTTTGTATCATGGACCCCATGTGACAATCTGGTCAAATCTATGGACCCCTTCTCAGAATAATGGCTCTTAATGCATTAAATAAAATACATAGATAAAGAAACCAAAAATTCATGAATATAAGATGAATATTTTTTCCATTTAAGTTCATGGACCTCCTGAAATCTATCCATAGACTCTAGTGTGAAATATCTCTATTGAAGGATCCATTGATCCTTGAAGTGTGACTAAAATTGATGAGATTAATATTATAGTTTCTGGAAGCCTTTGGAACATTAAACCACTTCTGTAAAGTTGAGTGAAGGATTGAGATGTATTTGCCCATGTAACTTAAATTACAATATATTTTTTACTTTCTTCTCCATTAAAAAAATGTGTATACGTTGCACACATGTACATATCCTATATACATAGAACATATATATATATATATGATATATAATAATATGTGATATGTAATATATATACACATACCTGAAATGTTTTACATCCCTAGGAAGGCAGCTGAGCTAGCTTTGTAACTGAAGATTGTGCTGCAAATTCTTATATCCCATGTTGTTTTGCCCGTCTTTATTGCACAAATCTCATATTAGCCCATAAGAGAGAGCCTGTAGATCACCAATCAACAAATACCATGGCAAATGACATCAGAGAAACTGGAAAAAAAAAAAGATGACTCAGCTCCGTAGTAAGGGTAAGAAGCAACAAATGAATGGCCCACATGCTCCATTCATGTTTCTAAAATGTCAGGATGATGACAGGAAGATGGTTAGCACATTGGGCCAGTCCAATGAACTTATGGCAGGGACTGGACAATTGTTACCTGGGTGGTATGGGATCTGCATTATGGCAGAGAATATTCACATAGATGAGATCACAGAATTTGTAGAGTATGAAATATTATGTCTTAAAGATATATAGTAAGTGTACTGTTCTTTATATATAGTTCAAGGACCTGTGATGTTGTCAGGGTGGTTAATGCCTCCACCAACACAAATCCAAATCCCTGTATCACTTAGTAGATGGTTTTTGAAAATTGCTGTGGCCAAAAAATTTATCTCCCTGTGGCAAGTCTCTGAACTGAACTAGGATAGCCCTCAGACAGTAGACATATAATCTATCACCAGGCAAAATTCAGGCCTTTCCTTCAGGCTAGTAAGACAGGCCAGAACCTTGTGCTTCAACTTTAACAGCCATCTAGAGCCCTGCTTTCTATCATATCACCGTGAGAGGCCTTTGGAGGAGGGGGAAAGGGATGGTAGAGATGCTTCATTAGAAGATATTTCTCATGGTGCTTATTTCTTTCTTCTTTACCTTGTAATACCATAATGGAATCTGTAAAGTGTTACATGGCATTTTCTATGGCTAGTACCAACTATTTTTTCTTTGGTTTTCTCTCTTAGTGAAAATGTATTTCACTAGCGAAAATAGAAATATTGGTGTTTTAATGATTTTTTTCACTCACTGATATACAGGAGGGTATTTCTGTTATCTGATTTACTATGGCTACTTTTTTTTTATTTAACACTTTTCTCAGTAAGGACTTATAAATCTCAGTTTCATAAATTTATGCAAACTGTGACATTTCATGTGTGTTATAGAAAAACTGTAAAGTAGAATAATAGAAAACAGCATTTTTGTATCCTTTTGGTCAGACATTTCAATTTATCGATGCTAGGTCTGGCATTAAAGTAAAACAATTTTTTTCCTTTCTGAAATTAGGGAAGGGAAAATTTATCTTAATTAGAAAAAAGACCAGATAATTCACTTTTTCAGTCAAGGTTCAGCAAGGACATTCTTAAGACAAACATAATAATGAAAAACAGCTGTATCTTTCAACTACTCTCCCTGTATTTGAAAGTGGTACAAATGCTCCCTTCATTTCCCAGTTTTCCCAGTGCTTCCTTATCATGAGGGTAACTGAAACAACTGAAATTCATTCACTCAACAGCTATCTCTCAAGTGTCTACTATTAGTGAGGCACTGTGCTAAATGCTGGGTATTAGTCATCAAAAAGTATGTATATGTACCAGGGATGGTGCAAGCAATCACTGGGGATACAAGGAAGAATACAAAACAAAACAGAACCAATCCCTTCTCTAGGGAAGCTCAGAGTTTAATCACATCTGTGATGAAGCTATAGCAACACTATAGGGATGCAACATTAAGAAGGAAAAAAGAAAGGGAAAAGAGGGAGGGAGGGAAAGAAGGAGGGAAGGAGAGAAGGGAGAGAAGGAGGGAAAGAGGGAGGGAAGAAGGGAAAGAGACAGGGAAGGAGGGAGGGAAAGAGAGAAAGAAGGAGGGAGAGAGGAGAAGGAAGGAAAAGAAAGAAAGAAGAGGAGAGAGAGGGAAAAAGGAAAAAGGGAAGGAATAAAGAAAAGAAACAAGAATTGATTAAGGGCTCACTATGTGCCAGGCAAATAGTAGATGTCCTAAGCAATTCACAAATGCTATCTCATTTGATTTTCACAACAACGCTGGGAGATAGGTGCTATTATTATTTTCATTTTATAGATGAGGAAACTGACACTGGTTAAGTGACTTGGCCAGGGTTCCATTACTAGAACTTAGATCTTCATGTCTGGAAGCCCAGTACTCTCTGTCTTTTTAGTTGGGACCTCTCCTCAAGCTCCTTGCTAATGGGCACACACAACCAGAGGCTCCTGGCTGTTGCCTATGGTTTGCAATACTGGGTGTTAGGATGATGATGACTGAAGACCACGTAGGAAGATGTAGCATCTCATGACTGTCACCAGGAGGATAAGCCAGACAATCTGTTCACCAGATGATCTGGACCTTGTCCTGCTCTTCAGATAATGCTGACAGAGAGGAAAGTGAATTCTGTGCAGCAGGCTCACAAGTCTCCCAGGAAGCTTTATCTCCCAGGAGAAAGTATAATAGAGTATTTCTGTGTCGGTTTACAGACTTTTATGGGTCCTTTGAGTACTTTATGTGTTTTCTGTATTTGTTATAGGTTTCTGTCATCTTTTGTATCCTTGGTCTCAGACTTTCCCTCCTTTCAGGAAAACATCATGGATGTAATGGGTTTATGTTTAAGTAGGCATTAATGTGTGCTTACGAATCTTTTGTGTTTTAAGCATTTCTTTTCTGGTAGAGGAAATAAATATTTATACTTGGTACATCAAATAACTTTTCTAGTAGGGACCTCATTAATCTCTCTAAGTTATGAGTCATATTTGCCCCTGGTACCATGGGGTAAGGAAGTAAAAGCCAGACAGTATATACGAGAAAAGGTCTGATTTCCTTTTTGAGATCAGGCTTCTTCATGACTGAACCGTTAAAGTAGGTTTGTTCTATGTTCAGGGCCCCTTGTCGGAGAGGGTCTCCCCACCCCTGTGGGTTGTGGGTAACATAAATATGAAGACAGCAAAGTAGAACTCCGTTAACTGTCTTTGATGAATTTGGATCACTTGATCCAGATAAATGACCCCTTTGGCCACTGAAAAGATGAAAGGCTATGACTTATGAGTTACTGTAAATGATAGTTGAAAGATTTTGAAAAACTGGGAAAGGGCAAATATCGTCCCAATTTTCAGAAAAGGAAAAGGAATAGAATATGTAAACTACAGACCAGTGAACTTACCTTCAATTCCTAGCAAACTTACACAGTAGATTATTAAAGAGGTGGTTATTGGATGGGGAGCATGATCTAGCCTGATCTAGTGGACAAGATTTAGCCTCAGAGACCTGGAGTCCTGGGTTCAAGCCTCACTTGGGCTCCATACTGACTGTGGGACCCTGAATGATTCACTGGACCTCTCCTCCCTGTGGGTAAGCAACTCTCTACGATTACAAGTTTCAGAGAACATTGCACCTTCAGCACAGATTTGCTCTCCTTGGACTTCCTTCCACCAGTGAAGTCACAGATGTACTCCTTATTCCTAATAGATTTGTAGAAAACAAAGAAGTGGTCACAAAAGCCAGCATAGATTTCAGCTCATGCCAGACTGACTCCATTTCTTTTTTTAACTGGGTTACTGAACTAATCAATTAGTCGGTGAATAATCATTTCAGTGCCAGACATTGTGATGAGTGCCAGGAACACAGAGAAAGGTAAAAGACAATCCCTGATTTCAAGGAGCCCCCTGTCTGATGAGGGAAACACCACACAAACATCAATGTACAAACAAGCTATCATTGGGATAAATGGGAGGTGACCCATAGAGATATGACCCTAGATTTAGGATGGCTTGGGAGAGGCTTCCTGGAGAAGGGAAGACAGTGGAGCTAGTTTAACTAAATTTTACCTGTGTTGGATAAAGTACCTCCTGGTCTTCTTAGGAAAAAAAGTGGAGAGACATGGGAAAGATGACGGAATGGATAAATGGCTAGACTTAAAAAGTAATTCATAATGCTCCCATGTCAGTTGAGGAAAAGTTTGCCAACGGATGGTCCCAGTGCAGGGTGGCAGACATCAAAATTGGATTTGATACAAAACTGGAAGGAGTAGCTTACACATCAGATGCAAAGTCAGGATTCAAAAAAGATCTTGACAGGGAAGTGGATTGGGTTGAATCTAATAAAGTGAAATTCAGTCAGGATAAACTAGAGGTCTTATACTTGAAAAAAATTATATTTATAAGTTCAAGACAAGTTTAGGCAGCAGTGCATCTGAAAAAGATCTGGAGGTCTTAGTGGACTGAGAGTTCACTATGGATCAGTTTTCAGATGTGGCAACCACAAATGTTTAATGGGATCTTGGGCTGCATTCAGAGAGGCATAAGTGATCATGATTCCATATTCTGCTCTGGTCATACCACACCTAAAGTATTGTGTTCAGTCTGGGTAGCCACAGTTAGGAAGGACTTTCATTATGGCAATTGTCTTTAGTGCTAAAAGAGTTTCTTGTGCAAGAGAGATAAGACTTATTCTCCTTGGTTCCAAAGGCAAAATTAGGGAGCGTGGGTGTTAGGAGTTGCATAGAGCATTCAAGAGTAGTCACCACCCATGCTTGGATTCCATTTGCCCTATTGCCACCTTTTCACTGAGTAGATAACTTGATAGAAACATTTCCTGTGTTCCTTACTGAGGGTATTAAAGAAGGAAACCCAAATGTGAATCCAAGAAATGCACTTGAGTGCCATTTTACATTCTATAATATTTTAGGGCTTAAGGTGAATACTAACAGTTTCTTGGTAAGTTTCTGCTTTGCAGGTTCCTAAAATAATTTTTGTTCACTTTTTTAGATGATTTCCATGGAGTGTCTTCAATTTTCTTATTTATCACTTCCCTTATTTTAGAACCCACATATCTCCCCTTTTTTATTTGAACTTCATTGCTTCTTGGAAATTTATTTCTCACATAAAGAGAACTGATTTATTTTTGATCTACTACCTTGAAAAAATCCTCATCAAACCAAATGTAATGTGTAACAGTGATAAGAAAACTTTTTCGGGATTAATCAATAGTTGGCTTACCTCGTTTTTCATTTCTGGAATCATTTTTGTCCCTTGAAGCCAATTTTTTTTCTTAATGTAATGCTTTTCTTTCTGTTTCTACTAGCCTATTCATAAATAAAGCAGCAGGGTCTGGTAGACCCAAGTTATCATCCCAGAAAAAATGTAAGTACCTTAGAATCCCACAGATATGCTTAGGATAATTTTCCTTCCTTCATACTTCTCAAGAGAAGTTTCAGGTTTCGAACATATTTTGGATCCCTCTTAAAGATTTCATCATTTTAAATCTAAATCAGGGCTTTTTAACCTGAAGTTCATAAATTTGTTTGTAAAAATGTCTTTTGATAACTGCTTTTCAATAGAATTGGTTTCCTTTGAAATCCTATGTGTTTTATTTAATGTGTTTAAACACATGCTGAGAAGAGGCCCATAGGCTTTACCAGACTACCCAAAGGACGAAGAACAATTGCCCTATGCAAATTTATATTCTCATTCCATGCTTGGAATACATTTCCTCCTCTTCTTTGCCTTGTGGAATCCTTCTCTTCCTTCTGGTATCATCTCAAGCACCATCTGTTATGTGAAGCCCTTCCTGATAACTTAACGAGTCAAATCTTAATTAATTAATCTCATTACTTAATCTAACCTTAACTACTAGTATTCTAGCTTTAGGAGTATTCTGGTAAATGTTTAACAATTAGCTGGGGGGGCAGGGGGATAGATACAACATACTTGTAAATTTAATCTCAGTTGTCAACATTTTCTCTATCACTTTCTTAAATCTAGACAATCAATACAATAATAAATCAGGTGGCAGTAGGGCCAGTATAAATTTGGTGATCCAAATAGTGACACTGTGAAAGGGTAGGTGATCAGAAGACCTGGTCTGAAATACTGGCTTTGCTTCTTACTAGTGATATGTTTTCTCAGTTATGCCTACTTGATCTGCTGTTGGCTTTCCTTCAGCATAAAACCCAACTTTCTAATTTGTCTCAAATGTTTTCTTAGAGCCTAAAATCAGATTGGCATAGATATCTTATAACTTATTCTAATTCAATTTCTACTTGATACTTGTAGTATTTTTTTTGATGTATATTACAAAGGAATTCTTATCAGATATATAGAGTAAATGAAACTTGATGACAGAATCTAGATCCTAAAGCATATGAGCTGAAGGGGGCAAAGGGTCAAATCTAATAAGAGGAAATTTAATATTGAAAAATATAAAGGCCTCTTCTTAAATAAAAAAAATAATAAACTTCCTAAATACAGGATGGAAGATATATGGCTAGAAAACAATTCAGATAAGAAAACTTGGAGGGTTTTAGTGGACTAGAAATTTAATATGATAACAAAGAAAAGTTTTGAATGACTTCATATGTGTAATGAATATTTTATTTCTTGCCTTCTCAATGAGTTGGGGTGGACAGGCAGGGAGGGAGAGAATTTGGAACTGAAAAAAAGGAAAAAAAAAAACCAAGACTTAATATGAATCAAGAGTGTGATGTGGCAAACAAAAAACTTGGTATGCATTAATGGAAGGATAATAATTGGAACAAAAGAAGTTATAGTAATTCCTGGAACAAAGGAAGTGATATTAATTCCTCACTTCTCTCTAGGAATCAAGAAAATTCCAAACTCTGCAATTATATGACTCTATAAAACTCTCTTATCCTCTCTGAACCTCATTTTCCTCTTTTGTGAAATACGGATAATGATAAGTTTAGTAACTATCATTCATTGTGATATATTAAAAACTTTAAAGCAATTTCAATTCAATCCAATAAATATTTATTAAATATGTACTATGTATCAGGCATTGTGCTAAGTGCTAGGGGATGCAAATAAGAAAAAGAAAGACAATTTTTGCCCTCAATGAGCTTATGGTCTGATGGAGGAAGACATTACATGAATATCCATTTTATTTTTAGCCTAGTCAAACCACATCTGGAGTATCATGCTTCATTCTCTCAGTTCCACATTGATCACTGGGCCATTGACAAACTGGAATATGTCCATAGGAAGGTGATTAAAATGGTAAGGTAATTAAAAACCATTGACAAAAAACTGAGGTGTCCAGCCTGGAGAAAAGGGAATTTAAGGGGGATAGGAACTTTGTCTTCAAGTATCTGAAGGGCTATCAGTGGATAAAAAGGTGAAAGCTGCTGCAGTCTAAATCAGGGGTGAGGGACATTCAGCCTCAAGGACACGAGGTCCTCTAGGTCCTCAAGTGCAGCCCTTTGACTGAATTCAAACCTCACAGAGCAAATCCCCTTAATAAAAGGCCACACCCAAAGACCTAGAAGTCCACAGGAGGCTTACTCCGAAGATTCCCCACCCCTGGGACTCTAAATGAAAAAAATCACAGAAAGTGAGTCAAAATCTGGTACTGGAAAAACCATTGACGGTCCTCCCAATAATTTCTCCCTCATAGCAGATATAATTACTAGGACAGAATTTTTTTTAATCCGTTGTCAGATATGGTCACTATATAGAATGTTTTCCGTTTTCTTAATTGTTTTTCTTTGTCACAAGATGGTTTATTGTGTGGGGAGGAATTGAAATGACTTTGATACAAAGACAAAGGGCATCAATAAAGTACATTTTTAAGGGATTAGCTTTGTTTTGTTTGGCACTGGAAAGCAGAATTCAAAACAATATGTGGAAGTTTCAGTGGCAGATCTTAACATGAAATAAGGAAAAACTTCCTAATAAATGTAGTTATCCAAAAGTGGTCGGGGCTACTTTGTAAAAGTTCAGTCATGAGGAGATCTTCAGTCTGAGACTTCTTGTAGCTAGGGCACACGGTTGGTGCTTAATCGTTGTTTACTGATTGATTACCGACTGGGGTAAAGATCATTTTTCATGTATGTATTGGCATAGGCGAAGAGTGTGATATGTAGAAAGATTACCAGATTTAGAGTCAAGGACCTGCTACTTACTCTATGTGTATTGGAAGTCTCTTCCTCTCTTTGATTCTGTTTTCCTGTAAAAGAATAGGATTGTACTAAGTGATCTCCAAGGTCCCTTCTAGCCCTAAATCCTATGAACTCTGACATCTTGTCCAACACATATATACTCTGATCTGGAGCTTTGGGGCTTTGTGGCAGCATGCTGTCAAAAGCCCCTGTAAAACAGCTTGTATTTCAACCTTCTGCTTCTCTCTCTGGAAAACAAACTTCATTTGAGAAGAATTAATTTGTATTCTTTACACAATCAATTATTTTTTAAAAGGGTTTCCTCTTGAATAAAGCTTTGCCTCTTCCTTTGCTATATGACAAAAATAGAAAATGAAGATAATTTCAAAGATTGAAGCCTCTGGTCTTTTATAGAAATTCTGTGACCATTCCAATCTGAAGTAAATTCCAAAGCCACTTTTCCAAAATATTCTGACTTTCCTCCTTCTTCAATGTATCTGCAGATGTTGTCCTTAATAACCACTGCAAGACCCTGTGGGTTTTATAGCCAGGCCTCTGCACTAAAAGGGTTCATTCCTAGCAATTAGGAAGAATTTTATCTGAGGGGGTGGGGAAAGGAGTTTAAGGGCTCAGTCTGTTTCAGTTGGAAGCAGTGCGAAAGCCCCGAGAAACCTCCTGAAGAAGATGAAGGTTAGGAAGTTGGGAGGAGTGATGCAGAAGACAATCATCCCTGGTTAGGTACAGGGCCCTGGGAGGACCTCAGTGTGCTACGCCTTAGCCTAGAGAGGAAGGAAGTATGGTTCCCATTCTCCCATATTGGGCTGGGAGGCTAAAGCTCTATTCATTCCTACCCCCGCCCCCCAGTTACAATGCAGAGTCCACACCCTTTTATTAACACATTTAATAGCATATTTAAACAAATCAAACATATATATATATATATTTTTAAAATATGAAATTATTTTCTCACTAGCTATTTCCTGTGGTGATGATTGTCCTTTCTTTCTTGGCTGAAGGCCAAGCTGATTGTATCAGCTGAGATTTCCAGGGCACACACAGTAGTTACAGGCCAGAAAAAGGTGAAGAGTAACAGTCTTGTAGGGCAGTCATCAGAGAGGCTGGTTATATGTGTGGTGAATGATGCTGAAGGCCAGTTGTCAGGAAGGGCCAGAGGTGAAGGGGGCAGGGAAAGGCAGAGAACAAAAATGAATTAATGGGATCACAGAACCCAAGCCAAGCCGTAAGGGAACTTAGAGATGCTCTGATCTTACAGATGAGGGATGTGAAGAAGGAGGTTAAGTGATAAGGTCACCCAATGAGTAAGTTAGCAAAGCTAGAATGTGAGGTCAACTCCCACCAGGCCAAGTTCAGCATTCTGGGTAGGAGCAAACAGGTGGAAGTGAATAATCCAAGGCCTAGCAAGACTCAGAAAAGCCAGATAAAAAGCAGAACCAAGGAGAGGTGAGACCTCAAGGCAAGAGTGCTCACGATTTATCAAGCTTCTTTAGTTGAGCATTCACATAACCTTTGAAGCTAGGATGTGTGTGTCCATGCCCACCCCACTGATCATCCAGATCAATGAGGACAGCCTGGCATAATAGAACTGGACAGGCAAGGCAGAAAGACTTTGGCATTTCTGGTAGGTAGTTCTGGATGACAGACAGCTGCAGCCTTCAGAATATAGCCATCCTCTCGTCTCCTGCATCTTTTCCCAAAGGAAGTTGTGGACAACATACTCTGGGATCAGTCTTCCAGAACTTCCCCCCCCCACCCGAAAACCTATTTTTACAACAAATATAAGGATTTATGAATTATATGGGAGATAACTCCTTCCAAAGCTTCCTTTTACAGAGGACTCACAGGTCACCCATCTCTCCATTTTCCACTAGCTGCTTGGACTAGACTACACCATACCCTCAGGAAACCTTCTTATTAGGAAACTCACCAACCTGGGAGATTGCATCAGCTTTGGTATTCACTCTCATCCATAGCCTGAGTACCCTCTGCCACTCTGATTGGAGGATTCCAGGGAAGAAAAGCTTCCTTTTAAAGAGGACTTACAGTTCTACCATCTCTTATTTCTCACCAGCGGCTCTTTTTGGACTGTACCATGCCCCATGCCCCATGTCCCATCCCCCATCTCCCTCTACCCCTTTCAGTTTCCTTTTGTGTGTTGCTTTTCTTATTTGAGTGTAAGCTCCTTGGGGGCAAGGCCTATCTTTCTTTTTTTTTTTTGGAGGGGGGAAAGCAGGGCAGTTGGGGTTAAGTGACTTGCCGAGGTCACTTAGTTTCTGAGATCAGATTTGAACTCAGATCCTCCTGACTCCAGGGCCAGTGCCTATTCACTGAGCCACATAGCCACCCCAAGGCCCATCTTTCTGTCTCCTTATATTTTTATTCCCAGTGATTAACACAGTGTCTGGCACATAATAGATGCTTAATAAATGTTTATTATCTGGAGAAGACTTTTGAGAGTCCCTTCTACTGCAAAGAGATCAAATCAGTCAATGCCTAAAGAAATTAATTCAGGCTGTTCCTTGAAAGGTCAAATACTAAAGCTGAAGCTCAAGTGCTTTGGTCACATAATGGGTAGGTAGGACTCATAGGAAAAGACTCTCATTCTGGGAAAGATTGAAGGCAGAAGCAAAAGTGGACAACAGAGAATGAGATGGATGGATAGTTTCATAGAAGCAATGAACATGAGCTTGGACAGACTTTGAGAGATAGTGGAGAACAGAAGGGTCTGGCGTGCTATGATCTGTGAGGTCACAAAGAGTCAGACATAATTGAACAATGAGAATCCTTTATTTTTAACTGGAAAGGTGATTATCTTGTCCTACCCCATCACTTCAGAAATGGAGAAGCTGAATCCCAGAGAGGTTATGTTACATCAAGTCCACAAGAATTTATTGAGTGCTTATTATGTGCCAGAAGCTGTGCTAAGCTCTGGAGATACAAAAAGAGTCAAAAGACAGTCCCTGCCCTAAAGGAGCTTACAATTTCAATATAGTCTTCTACTACTTTTTGTTGAGGTTTAGAGGTGTGTAATGCTAATGGGAATTGAAGATCTCTCCCACCCATTAATAGGTCTCACCAGGAATCCAACAAGAGAAGCTTGATTAGGGGAGACTTGTTTTTCAGGAAGACCCACACCTTTTGTTACTTTGTAATTAGGTAGAGAATCATGAAGATTGTGATGCCACTTACCCTGAAGAAGTGTATATATACTCTGAGGTTAGCATTTTGCTTTGGGGCTCATTCATTGGAAGAGTGTTCTTGTGATTTGATCAGATGAAAATCTGGGTAGCTGTTAAGATGGGCTGCTAGGTGGTACAGTGGATAGAGCACTGGGGCTTGGAATTAGGATGATTCATCTTGATGAGTTCAAATTTGGCCTCAGACACTTATTATCTGTGTGACCCTGGGCAAATCAATTTATCCTGTTTACCTCAGTTTCCTCATCTGTAAAATGAGATGGAGAAGGAAATGGCAAATCACTCCAGTATCTCTGCCAAGAAAACCCCAAATAGCGTCACGAAGGGTTGGACACAACTCAAACAACACAACAACACTCCCATACTTGGATGATTTCCTGCCACAATGCTGATAGTAGTTCATTTATTTCCATCCATTCTGAATTGTTCTATCTTAGCTTTCATGAAACCTTGCCCAGGAGTTTCTACTGATGGGGGCTTACTCTACATCTCTTTGATAATGGTGCCTCTGAGTCATTGGTTGTCAAGTTCTCCTTTTCTTTGCTGTCTTTCCATGTTGAGCCAATGTTGTGTTCTAGTCCTATATCTCTCTGACTATGCCATTTACACCACTTCTCCCATGCATTTCTTCTTGGCAATGAGATGCAATCCTTGCACATCCAACATGTGCCCCTCTATTGTTCGAATGCACTTACTATATATATTTTGTCATTTCGAGGTATCTGTGATATGTCATTTCCCCTGACAGATTGTAAGTTACATGAAGGCAGGGACCTTATTTTATATAAACTTTTCTTTTTTATTATATCCCCAACCCAGATCTCTGATCCCCTCCCAGTCCCTCCACCCCTACACACACACACACACACACACACTTCCTGTTCCTGGCACTGACTGACTTGAATAACTGGGTTCTCCACACTTTTCAAACACCAGGCTTTTTCTGATGCCTAGTTTCTACTCAAATATTAACTACATTCCTTTTTTCTCTCCCTTGTCTCAGCCTCGAATCCACTTGGCTAAAATGCCCCTTTCACTCTTTGTTTCCTGGGATTCCTAGGCCAATCTTCCTCTCTGGAAGTTAACTCCTAACTATTAACTCTAGCATTTTACTTTAGTCATTAACATATGTAAATTAGCTTGAGGTCAGCAACTGCAGTAAAGTGGGGATGGGAGAAGAGCAAGGCAAGGGGGACTTTGCTAAACAGTTCCCCACAGATAATCAACCAGTTAATACAAGTTGTGAAAGTGTGAGTGTTGAGCAAAGGCTTTCTCATTGTCACCAAATAGAAAAATGCATATCACTTTTCCTTTTTAATACCAAGCTGCAATAGCTTGCTATCTCGAGTGCTAAAGAGTCAACCTAGATACAGAGGTGGGGAACCTGTGGCCTCGAGGACACCTGTGGCCCTCTAGATCCTCAAGTGCGGCTCTTTGACTGAATCCAAACTTCACAGAATAAATTCTCTTAATAAAAGGATTCTAGCCTAGAATCTGGATGGATTTCCACTGGACAGTGTGAACATTTTGGATCCCAGTAGCACCCTGGCTTCTAGGGGAACCCCATGTCTAAGTCACGTAAGAATGGAGGATTTGTAGATTCATCTGCTACTGGGAGTGGAGTGGGGTGAAGGAAGGTACTTTATTCAATATTACATGAACAAATTAATTCATGTTTTCTATCTATCCAGGAGATTTGGAGAGAAAAAAATCTTCCCCTCCACCCCCATCCTTTCCACTCTCTCCTGGAAAACCTGGTCCTCACAAATAAAATCTGCATAGATGGCAGTTACATCTTCATTTTTTTTATACTTATAGCTTCATTTTTTTTCAGCATAATTTGGTTTTGGTTGCTTTTCTGCCCTAATGACTCTTTGTAATGATTTTTTTCTTATTAGTCAGGTTGGCTACCACCACTGTTTTCCAAAACATGATGGCCAACTCCATCAACTTCGATCCTCACACAACCCTGAGATCCTAGCATTCTTTTCTTTTAAAGGAATGTCCTTTGCATTTCAGAACTTTGGTGTAAGGAGTGTATGTGGTGGTGGTGGTGGGGGGTGTTTGGGGCTGCAGGGAGGGGAGGCATAGCAAAAAAACCCAAAAACAATTGTCTAAGCCAGTAAACTCATCCTGCCTTGTTTACTCTCTTTTACCAATTCAGCATTTTCTTCCACTAGTGCCCTTGCAAGGAAAGTATTACTTTCTCTGCAGCTGGCTAGATGATCAGTGTAAATTGGACTCTGGCCCAGAAGGGTGATCTCATGTGGGAATTCCTGCCCTTCTGAAAACAAACTTCCAGAGGCAGTGAGAAATTCTTGTTTCCCTGCCCCATCTCTCCACCCTGTCCCCTAACAAAAAGCAGGCAAGCCCAGTAAGAGCCCTGATTCAGTCCACATATAACTAACATATTGTATTGTAAAAGGGATTCCTCTCTTTCTAAAGAACAAATAGTTAAATTTGGTACTTTGCCTAGATAAAACACTGACAGATTATGGCTAAGTGATCTGCTGGATGCTCCATATTATAGAATATAGACTTCTCTAACATTCATCTACGTAAAGGAACTTTATTCCATGTTTGTTCTTGAGAACACTTTCATAACCACCAACCCATATGCCTATCTTTTCTTCTTTTATCCTTCTTCCCTCCCTCCCTTTCTCCTTCCCTCCTTCCTTCTCTCCTTTCTTCCCTCCTTCCTTCTTTCCTTCCTTCCTTCTTTTTGTTTTTACATCACATTCATTTATGAATAGGGACCTCTTGTACCCAGGAAGCCTCCCTTTATAATAAAGATTAGAAAAGGAAAAAAAAAGTCAATAAAAGTATATAGCATATCAACCATGCCCAGAAGCAGAAGGAATAATGTATACCCATGTTTCCTACCTCTCCGGTGAATGAGGGGAAGTGTCATTTGCCTACTTTCCCACTGCTTTAAGAACAACCATGATGAAAATAGGAGAAAAGAATAAGCAGGCATTTGCAGAAAGCTTTTCTATAGCAGACCTTATCTCCACAGTCACATAATTGACTCAAAGGAAGGTCTAGATCTATAAAATATACTATTCTACTGTATTTATTTTTTGTTGATTATAAAAAAGCATTTCGCTTAATACTGTAAGATGCAGCTTTAAGGGCTCTTTTCCCAAAAGGAATCTCTCCTGTATATGTTAAAATCACCACAGAACTACTTTGTTCAATCATCTGATTATCAATATAAAAGTAACTCACATTTATAAAGCAAACATAAAACAAGGCATGAAACAGAGAACTGTCTGTTCACCCAAGATGCCATTGTCAAGTGGATGGCCACTGTAGGGTCCAAATGAAAGAGGGATTCTTTAAAGATGGCAAATTCCTCTAGATGTTCTTGCTTGATGATAGGATCTTGCTGATTATACCATATCTCAGGGTATATAATATACACACACACACATATACATACATATATATACACATACACATATAGCTCCTCCTCAGTAAGAGTTATACATTCAAAAGAGATTGGCTTAACAATCCACACAGGAAAAACTAAATGGATAAAGAATGTCCACTTGCAACAGGCTGTTGTTGAGAGGACAATCCATTGAATTAGGATAATAGGATTGTGGATTTAGTTTGAAGGGATCTTTAAAAGCCAACAAATCTAGCAGTACATATGTAAGGGGATAGGAACATTGTCCATGGCAACAAAAATACAAGGCAAGTTTTTCAGCTCATCCCCTCCCCACTAGATATTTTTCTGAAGCTTATCAAAACTTCAAGGCAATTTGTATGATTTTTAAGCTAGCTGTCACTAGGCATGCATGCCAGGAGGTGAAAAAAAATGAATAGGGGTTCATGTATTTACTCCCAATCTGGACACTCTGTGGAAGGTGTGTACAGTGTGGGGGACCACAGAATCTGAGCCCTGAAATGCTGGGAAGGGTGAATAGAATTCTTCCACCTTTACCCAGCTCGGTCCAGCATTGCAAATGGACAATAAAAATAGGCTCCTAAGTAAACAGGAAGAGAGTGACCTGGATTGCATTTGGGAAATGGTGTAGTGCTTTCAATAATCCCAAAAGAGCTCCATTCACAAAAAATATATCCTTTTAACGTCAATACTCTACTAGTATATGGCAAAAAAAAAATCACAGTACATCACATTGTCTCATGAACCAATATTGGGGATGACTGTAGCAGCAAGCACCCCAGCGTTCCCAGGGTGGCTGCCAGCACAGGTTCTTGGATCTGCTTTGATAAAGGAAAGCAACTAAAAATTGGTTAACAAGCTTACTTTAATCAGTCAGACATATATCATTTACCTTGTTCAGGGGAAAAAGGTAAAGTCAGCACCCCGAGCTTCAAAGTATACAGGCAGAATTATCAAGACAGAAACAGATCAAGTAGACAGCTTTCCAAACTGTCCAGCCATTACATCCATACCAAATCAACATCTGGGTTTTTCAAAGCCGGGGGACTCTGAACAACGGCTTCCCAGAATCCAGATCAAATCACAGAACACTTCTCAAAGTGAGCCCCAAAACAAAGCTACACATCAGGGTTTATATAGCCTTCTCCTGTCTCAGAGAATGTAACAACCTTTTAGACCCACTGGCCAATCAAGAAGTATCTACCAAAAACCAAGCCTCCCACCCCAGGCTCCAGGTGCACTTTAGCCTAGGGGCAGGGAAGATCTTAAAAATTTACATTTCCATTACAATGACCAAAAGAGTTATAGAGGTATTTGCTATTTATGCACAATAAATAGGGAAATCATCCAGCAATCACTTGGTCAGAAAATAAGGAGAACCGGTCACATAGCCAAGAGTAATGGTTAACACATGGAGACAAAAGAGTGTTTTACTGGTACCCAGGTAATGTTTTAGATAACCCAGAGGACAACTTCCAGGTCAATGGATAGATTTTTTATTTCAGTTATATGAGAAGAACTATTTAGTTGAAAGAGGTTTGATGAGTTTTGATCAGTACTGGGGAAGATATTAGAATCATGAGGTAGCAGATTCATTGAAGCAATGGAGCATTTTTGGGGGTGACAAAATGCTGAACCCCCCCTATGCAGCAGCAAGTAGAAGGCTGCATGCCTTCTTTTTACTCTGGGGACTAGGAACTTGGTATTGCATAGATTATCAGGGACAGTGACTATGAGGCAATTATCTAGTTTCTGCAATATACTTTAGGTAAACCAAATGAGCAGCAGTTAGAGGTTTTTCTCTCAGATCAGACAGTTATTATATACTCTATCATCTGTGGAGTATATTTTTTTTCTTTTATCTTCCAGTAGACAAGAAACCCCTTGGGTTGTCCAGTGACCTCTCTGAATAATGTAATTAAATGAATAAAATGGAATATATAGGATTACAAAAGGAAATCAGCTTTACTGAAGTATAGTTATCAAAATATATGACAGTTTAAGAATGCCCGTGTAGTCCAACAGTCACAGCAAAATGATAAGCGTTCATTGTGATGTAAGCTTGATAATGAATAGGGAAACATGAGTTTGCATGGTGCAGTAACTGCTGAACTTAGAATCACTTATTCACATGTTTTCCCCATTAGAAGGGGAGCTCCTTGAAGGCAAGGATTGTTTTGGCTTTTTTTTTGTATCCTTTGCTGTTGTTCAGTCATGTAGCTGTGTAGGACTCCTCCTAACCCCATGGACCACACTGTCCATGGGTTTTTCTTGGCAGAGATACTGGATTGGTTTGCTATTTCCTCCTCTGGTAAATTAAGGTAAACAGAAGTTAAGTGACTTGCCCAGAGTCACATATCTAGTAAATGTCTGAGGTTGAATTTGAACTCAGGTCTTCCTGGAGTAAGGAAGACTCATCTTCCTCAATTTAAATCCAGCCTCAGACACTTATTATCTGTGTAACCCTGGGCAAGTCACTTAATCCTGTTTGCCTCAGTTTTATTATTTGTAAAATGAGCTGAAGAAGGAAATGGCAAACCACTCTAGTATCTTTGCCAAGAAAACCCCAAAAGGGATCATGAAGAGTCAGACACAACTGAAAATGACTCAGCAGCAACACTCCAGGCCCCGTGCTCTATGTACTGGGCCACCTAGCTGCCTCTTTCCTTGTATCTGCAGTGCTTAGCCAAGTGCTTATTAATAGTTTGCCAAAGGCTAGACAATTAAATAGAAACATCATTTATTCTGAATTTCCCAACCATTCCAGTTAATAAAGGGGTGAAGAATGTTGTTTAATGAAATAAAGGATAGATGAGATGCTCAGAAAAGACATTGGATTATTCCTTTCTTCAGATCTAGGCACTGACTGTCTAATTATGGAATCCTGCTTTCTGCTTAACCTTGTTTATTGTTTCACTAATGTTTAAACCTAGTATTGACATCCCTCTTAACCTGCCTTAGCCATTGCTCATTTTGGAACTTCCCTCCAATTTCCTTGGTTGAGGAAAATTAAAGATATCTGCACTTCAGGAAGAAGAGATTCTGATCGAAAGATCATGATTTGTCTCTGAAGACAAGATGCCATCTTCCAGGAGCGTCCTCTAGCTGAAGATTTTGTGAATTGTTCATACTGTGTAAGTCTGAGCTGAACTCAAGATATCTGTCCAACGGTCCCACAAAGATGTCTTTATCATTTGAAAAGTGGGGGATGGGTGGACAGAGTAAAAAAGGAATAAAATGGTCCATTTGAAATATTTTATGATTTATGCATTTTTGAATTCATGCCTCTGAGTCTTCTTCATCTTACACAGTTTCTGTGATGGAGAAAATAAACAGCTGGCCTATGCCTTTAAAAAAAAAAAGATCATGATAAGTTCTTCCTGGTATGGATGCTATCAGACAGATTATATTTTTCAAAATGTTTGCTTTGGATAGGAGTGAATTGGATTGAAGATATGCTCCTGGTTTTTTCTCCTTTGAATAGAATCTGGCACTTTGAAACCTGATAAATATTTATTATTGATTGATAACAGTCATTATGACACCTAGGATCAGTCTGTTCCAGTTTCGGGTGACTGATTTAACAGGCCATGGTATGTGGCTGTCACTTTAGGTGATAACAATAACTATCTTTGAAAATTACTTCAGGCCTCTCTATTATGTCTACCACTTTTCATGATAAGCCTATAAACTTCTAGAAGAACTGTGTCTTATTCACAGGCAACAGAGCCATGAGGGAATTTAGACCTCATTTTAGACTAATCCCCCAATTTTAGAGATGAAGAAACCAAAATCCAAAGAAGTTAATAGGTAGCATGAAGCAAAGTTAGGATGGGAGCCCACGTCTTCAGACTCCAAACATAGCATTCTCTCCACTGTTCCACACTGGCCACCGTCCTTCTCATCTATGATCACAAGGCTTTGAACATGGCAGGCACGGAAGGAAAGAAGCTGTTGAAATGAGTGATTATTGCTTTCTGATAAACCTTTTATATGTGTGCTCAAGAAAGAATTCATCATCTTTATGCAAGGCAGTACTGTCTTGGTGCCAATTGTTCTTCAGGGATCAAATATAGAATCAGAATCAGGACCAAGTCTGATAGGAAATCTAGAAGAGAGATCGATGTTCACAGTTGTTGTTCAGTCATTGCAGGCCTATCCCATTCTCCATGATACCACTTGGACTTTTCTTGGCAAAGATACTGGAATGGTTTGCCATTTCCTTCTCCAGCTCACTTTACAGATGAGGACACTGAGACAAAGAAGGTGAAGTGACTTACCCAGGGTCCCACACAGCTAGGAAGTGTCTGGGTTCACATTTGAACTCTGGTCTTCCTAACTCCAGGTTTGGTGCTCTAGCCACCTTCCCACCTAGCTGCTCCATAATCTGTGGATAGTGATAGAGTAGAAAGGGCACAGTATTAGGAGACAGGAGATGTGAGGTAGATTCCCAGCTCTCCTTCTAACAATATAATGTTAGGTAAATCTCTTAGGACCATAAATCCAGAGGGGAAGGGACCTTAAGAGGCCATCTGGACTAATCTCTTCATTCAGGAAACTGAGACCAAGAGAGGTTAGGCAGGGGCAGCCAGGTGGCTCAGTGAGTAAGAGCACCGGCCCCAGAGTCGGGATGACCTGGGATCAAATCTGGGCTCTGATACTTAGCACCACACCCAGAAATAACTGGCCATGTAACCTTGAACAAGTTACTTAACCCCGATTGCTTTAAAAAAAAAAAAAAGAGAGAGGTTAGGCAACACATATAAGATCATACTTCAACACTCTGGGAAAAGTTTTCTTATCCATAAATGTACATATTAGACTAGATAACATCTAAATTTCTCTCCTCTAATAAACAATGAACGCACAAGAAAACTGCAAAATAAATGAATAGATCTTCTCTCTCTTTATTTTCTTAGGCCAGTGTTTTGTTTTCTACTGGGACTAAAAGAACTCCAAATTCAGGAGGATATTTTCCCAAGGAACTCTTTTCTTTACTTTTACAATATAGATGGATAGTTTGACTAAACTGAATATATTCTAGATTTCAAGGGTTGATTTCAAAGTTAGTTTCATTCTGCTGAAGCATAGAATGTAAAATTAATGACTATCACTAAAATTTAAAGCAGCAAATTTGAAAAATTGTATCTCTAACTAACTACTTACAAAAAAGACAATTGAATAAAGCAAAAAAAATAAAACTGCCTTGGCTTAAAAAAAAAAAAAAGAAATTCATCTTACTTAGTGATCCATGAGGAATTCGTGATATTTACCAATGTTCTTTGTCTTCAGATGGATATTAAACACACATCTTCCAGTCTTTTTCTCACTCTTTTTAAAGATAGCTTTTATATATTTCTTTTTAACATTAATTAAAAAAAATTTAGCTCCAAATCCTGTCCCTCCCCTCTCCCCCATTGAGAAAGCAAGCAATGTGATGTCAATTATATGTGTAGAATCATGCAATTCACTCTTACTTTCAGTGTTGTTTATGTGGAAGGATCTAATATACAAATTTCTAAACAGAACCTTTGATAAAACCACCTGAACTTTCTCTAACCCCGGCACAAAGTATTATTGCACATAGCTGACCAGGTATCTTACAGTGGGAAACTCAGAGAATAGGAGGAAGACCCTTAAAGATAACTATATCACTAAAAGTTATTGGGGAACCCTGTTAGAGGATCACTGACCTAGAGTTGGCCTGATTGTCTCCATTCATATCAAGTATTTATTTATTTGCTTTTGGGAGGGCAATTGGGGTTAAGTGAGTTGCCCAAGGTCACACGGCTAGTTTTTGTGTTAAGTGTCTGAGGCCGAATTTGAACTCGTGTCCTCCTGACTCCAGGGCCCTTGCTCTATTCACTGCGCCACGTAGCCACCCCCATATCAAGTATTTATTAAAGGACTACCATGCTACCATGCATTGGGGATGCCAGTGTAATTAATGAAACACTCCTTACTCCCAAGGAGCTTACTGCAGTACACCATAAGTATGACATGGGAGAAATTAAGCATAGAACAAACCTAAGAGACACAACAAAATGGGAAAATTTGTTTTGCTTTTAATTCTTGGTCCTTGATTTCTGAGTCTTTACCCTCTTCCAGCATCTTCTGTAACAAAGGTGTTAAACTCTCAGCCCGTGGGACTTATGCCCCTGTTTGTCTTCTCATTTTGAAAAATACCAATGACATCACCAGTGAATTGGATTTAAGTGAGGCAACCTCACTTTCTCTTCTAGAGTCATAGAAGTCCAGTGGCAGGACAAAAGTCAGGATGACTGATGATGGCTCAGGATGTAATGGATGACCTTGGCATCTTTGACGTCTGACCAAGTTCTAAGCGCTTCATGGCACCTACTTCCACCACCTTCATGACCATTGGAACACATTGTTCTCATCCTCCCATTCCACCAGGAAAAGTCTTCATATGCTTGGGGTAGACATTGCCCTAAT
This sequence comes from Petaurus breviceps papuanus, assembly GCF_028583685.1. Lineage (NCBI taxonomy): Eukaryota > Metazoa > Chordata > Mammalia > Diprotodontia > Petauridae > Petaurus > Petaurus breviceps. The sequence continues at coordinate 1,375,591 of NW_027185854.1, forward strand.
TCACTGTTGGGTTAGAGGCCTGTTGGATACCCTCAGCCTGGTTTAACCCATTTGCTGAGATGGTTTATGGAGTGTGGCCGCTGTACATGCTACAGCTTCTTGAAGCCACAGGTGAGAGTTGGGTGAAGGTGGACCCCAAAGGTAGATGAGCAGCCCTGAAAAGAGTTTGGCAAGTCCTTACACCAGAGGTGCTAGTGCTTCATGAACACCCCCTAGATCCCTCATGCCTCACAGCACTCCCGTGTAGCCCAAACCAGATTTAAATGTAATTGGGAAATATTTTTTAAAATAAAAATACAATAAAACAGATAATATTATGTTTTAAAACTAAGTCAATATCCACTCCACCCACAGGGATATTTACAGATAGTTTAGTGGCCTGCCTTTCTATTTGAGTTTGATACCACCATTCTACAACATGATGGCGGTCAGCACTCCTCTGCCTTTTGCAGGATTGGAGGGTGGAAAGGGAGAGAAGGGCAAAGATGGGGAAGTATTTTTAATAAAGATTCCATTTTTCATGTGAGGGAACTAAGGCTCAAAGGAATTAAGTGACTTGCCCCAGGTCACACAGCAGGTCACATCACCACCAATATGGTAAGGGGGAAGAGGAAAGGAATGAGTATTTTATTAAGGAACAAATCCCTTCACAAATATTATTTCATTTGGTCCTCCCAACATCACTAGGAGGTAGGTGTTATTATTATCCCCATTTTCAGTTGAGGAAGCTGAGGCAGACAGAGGTGAAGTGATTCATCCAGGGTCTCACAACTAGCTAGTGTGTTAGGCTGGATTTGAACTCAGGTCTTTTTGATTCTAGGGCCAGTGTGCTTATACACTGTGCCACCTAATTGATAAACCTAGTCTAGTAACTTTAGCTGTCCAGCACTCTTTTCATCACACTTTGGCCTTGATCAAAAGTTTTATGTATATAAAATTACTCTGTATATTATACATAATTACATATTATATGTTACCATATTATATTATTATAATTATATATTATAATATATTATTATATCTAATATATAGCATATGATTATATAATTATCGCATAATTATATAATATAGTATGATTCTATTTATAATGTGCATAGTTATATTTGTTTATTTAAATAATTAACTATATAGTATAAGTATATAACATGTTATATAATTATAATACATAATATAATGATTGTGCTTATTTAATTTATTATAATTATATAATATAGTAATAATATATAACATAAATATTATACATACTATATATTTATTGCATTAAAAATTTCCCAACTACATTTTTAAAAATTTACCATTCATTGTTTAAAATTTTTAATTCCAAATTCTTTCTCTCCTACCCCTCAAGAAGACAAGCAATATGACGTCAACTATACATGTGAAGTCATGCAAAACATATTTCCATAATAACCTTATGGAAAAAGAATTCACATACAAAACAATACCTCAAGAAAAAATAAAGCTGAACAAAAGTATGCTTTAATCTACACTCAGAATTCATTAATTCACTCTCTGAAGGTGGAGAACTTCTTTCATCAAGGGTCCTTTGGAACTGTCTTGTAGATCAAAGATTCTTAACCTTTTTTTGTGTCATAGAGCTCTGGTGACATGAAGTCCTTCTCAGAATAATAATTTGTTATTTACATTCATAATTTTAAAAAAATACTAAATTTCAGTTAGAGGTTACTTAAAAAAATGTAATTTATCCCCCATCCAAATGCATGGGCCCCTCGGAAACCTCTCCTTGGATGCCTTGTCCATGGTTGCCAGGTTAACAGGTTGCCCCGTTCTAGGTGCATTTTTTTTCCCTCTTTAAACCAAACTTTGGTTTGTTTTAATGTCATCTAATACTGCTATAAACTCAATCTTCATGCTTATAAATGTGCTATTTCAAAGCCTAGGGATTGTCTTCACTTGGAATCAATACAGGTGGCTCCTCTAGAAGTCGATCGCCAAATTTTGGCTTCAGAATGATCCCAGCATGTGTTAGCCGTGGCCCCATTTGATTAGGTATACAATTAACATTTTCATATCCATCCAGACCCATTGGCTGGCTTCAGTCCTCTCAGTGGATTTTCTGGTGAGGCCTATCTTTCTGCTGATTCCTAATCCTCTCCATACAGAGGAGTGGGCCCTTTTTAGAATCTCATTTTACAGCTTCATAACTTCCTAGCACTTTACACACAGAAAAAACACCTAGACAATTTTTATCTACAATAGGAAGGGTGTTCTTTTTTCCTCACTGGTGTCTTATGGTCATCTCAAATTTAAAAAATGTAAAAAACCTCCCTGTCTATTCATTACTCTCATGCCAAGTTCCCTGGCGTCATCATGCTTTTTTTCTCTTTCGTTTGAAATTTTAGAGTTGTCTCCCTCCTTCATCCCACCAATCAAGTCAGTCCATAAGCTTTATTGATTTTTCCTTCAAAGTATCTGTTGTAGCTGTCTCTCCCTCTCCCTCTCTATTGTTATTACTTTAACCTACTTCTTCACTGCTGGATTACTTCTGGAAGCTCTGAGAGCTCCTCATTCTCTCAGGTTTTCACTCTAAGGTCAATTATTTTCAAATAATACTTACTGTGACCTCTTCTGATTCACAATTTTCATTGCCCTAGCCTGTACCCCTCTATGGCACCTATCACTCATTCCTTTGTATTGTAGTTGTCCATGATCTATCCCCAGATTAGAAAATCCTTGAAGGAAGGATTTGTGTTTTATCCATTTTTGTGTCTCTCACTTAGTCCAGTAACTTGTACATAATAGGGGTTTAATAAATGTTTATTGAATTGTATCCTGTCACTTTTCTGCTCACAAAATATTTCCTATTCTTGATTGTATTAAATTCTAATCTCCTTTGCTTAGTGTTTAAGGCCCTTTGTAACTTGGTGCCACTGCAACAAGCACCTCTCTTTAATAAACATTTTTCTAGTACAGCTAAACACAAGAACAACATGTATATTTCCAATCTGTGTCTTTGCTGATGACGTTATCCTTACCACCCATCTCTCAATCATTCAGCAAGCATTTATTATTTATTGGCTCGATTGTAGAGATGGGGAAGGAGAATAATGTATAATAAGTTTTTCTAGCACTCTAAATCCTACCTATTCTTCAAAGTTTATCTCAACTCAGCAAATATTTGTTGAGTGCTTATTCTATGTTAGACATGAGGTTGGATACAGTAGGGAGACACAAAGCATAATAACAGCTAACATTTATACAATGATTTTTTTTATGTTTTACCAACTGCTTTACCTTTATCATCTAATCTGATTTGAGACTTCACAATGACTCTATGAAGAAAGTGCTACAAACTCTATTTTACAGAAGTAACAATTGAGACAAAGAGAGGATAAATCCCTTGATCAAGGTGTCATGGTCAGTTAATATCTGACACAGGATTCAGAACTCAGGCCTACTTCACTCAAAGCCAGATGTTCTATCCACAACCACCCATCTGTTTGGATTATATAGATCAGGGGTTCAGAACCTAGGTCCACAGACACCCAAGGGGTCTGGATAGATTTCAGTAGGCACATGGGAAAAAATACAACTTTATTTCAACAGCATCAGTTTCCTTTGTATCGCTAAGCATTTTTTTTCTTACATGTTTAAAAACATTATTTTGAAAAGAGTTCCATAGGCTTCACCAGAGTCATAAAGGTGTCTGAGACACACTCAAAAATTGAGAACTCCTGAGATATGCAGAAGAGAATGCGGAATTAGGGTTTTTGTTCAATTTTTTTTTCTTAGTCAAAATGGAGGGTTTAATCCAGAGTAGAAGCATTGAAATGACTTTAATGTGAAGACAAAACGCACCAATCAAATGTATTTAAAAAAAACAACCCCACACACAGGTATGAAAGTTGTTCCTTATATCCTGGAAGTTCATAATTCCATTAAACAACATGAACTAAAACTATCTGCTGGGCACTGAAGATGTAGACAAAAACAATTAGATAATGCTCAACCTCAAGAAGCTTACATTATTCTATTAAATTAGACTCCAGTTGAGGAAACAATATATTCTGTGAGTCAGTGATGCTGACTTGTTTCCTTAACATGCTGGGACACTTTCCATCTTCAGACCAGGCATTTTCACTGGTTCTCTCCAATGCCTGATACTCTTTTCTTCCTCATCTCCACCTCCTGGCTTCCTTCCAGTCTCAGCTGAAGTTCCTTCTTCTGCAAGACGCCTTTCCAGGTCTTCCTTCATCTTAGTGCCTTTCCTCTGTCAATTACTCCCAATCTATACAGCGACATATCTTATTTTACAAAGTTGTTCCTATATTGTCTTCTAAATTTGACCATGGAGAGCAGGGACCATCTTTTGCCTTTCTTTGTACCTCTCTTGTTTAGTGCAGTGCCTGGTACAAGCTAAGTGTTTAATTAATGTTAATTGACTGATAATCCATCAATTAAATAACAATAGAAGACAATAATGTAAGGGGTGTAGAGGAAGGTCAAGGAAGAATAGTTCTCATTCTCACTGCTTCTCTCTTCCGGGAAATTCCAACAATCCTTGTTATGCAGCTTATTTAAGTATACGTGGATGAATTGCCTGATTTTACCGTATGTGTACTCTTCTTTCCATGGGTCATTCTGGGATCTCCCACCACAGATGTCCCACTTTACTTTTTGTTGGTCAGGACACATCTGGAATATTGTGTTCTGTTCTAGTCACGACATTTTAGGAGGGATATTAGAAGGCTGTATTAAATATAGTGATCGTAAAGGATGGTGGTGGTGGGGACAGTATCTCAGTCATGTACTATGGTGAGCATTTGAGAGAATGAGGCATGTTCAAGCCTGGACAATGCACAATTCTTGAGGAGAGGGCACTATGGGGAGGGAAGTTTTTGTACAGTGTCTTGCACATTTTTTAAAAAATTGAACTGTTGAATTATAAAGGCAAGAATAGAGAGAAGGGTGCAGCATAACAGACTTCTAATCTGTCAGGTAGAAACATGTCCTTCATTTGTTTGTACGGAGGGAATTACAAGGATTGGTTGACTGATTCCTTCCATTTTAAGGAGGATGCTCAAGTCCACCATATTTTTGTTTCTCTCCTGGGCATATTAGATTCTCCAAAGCTTTTCAATCTCCTTTCTCTCTCCTGTCCTCCCTGTCACCTTCCTTACCTTCCCCAGTTTTTCAGCTCCTATATGCAAGTCTTCCTTGATTAGAGGGCAGGGCCTGGTTTTCTGCTTGTATTCATTTTTTTTCTGGCCTTAGCACAATGCCTGGCACTTAGTAAGTAATTAATAATTTTATTAATTGATGACTTCTTGACAACATATGTGTGGAAGTTACATAGAAGTACATTGCAGCTTATTTTTTTTTTTATTTCAGTTGTTCAAAAACAGAAGAGGCCTTTTTGTCCGGTGTGTTCACCGATTAGATTTCATGCTCCTTTGCCAGGGATATTGCCAACTGAGGAGGGGCTTCTTGCCTTAGGAGGTTGGCTAGAAATTTGCTAAGGTTCCTTACAAATCTAAGATTCCATGATTGTAGATTATAACCCCTTGGTGTTAAGGAACTATGATAGAATCCCATGGAGCTATAATAAAAGTTCCTGTTTTCTATTTCTGTAATGTTTTGTTTCTATCTACAGAGTCAGAATACTGTGAATGGGCCCTCATTTAGAGGATGTACAGTATAGTATATAGAAAGAAGGACCAGGAGGAGTCAGGAAGATCTGGGTTTGAAATCTGTCTCAGACCCTTTTTAAATGTGCATTTCTGGGCAAGTCATTTTTCTTTCTTTTTCTTTATTTTTATGGGCAAGTCATTTAACCATTTTTTTTTCTCAGATTCAGTTTCCTCATCTGTAAAATGGGGCTAATAATAGCTCTTGAGTCAGGTAGTTGTAAGAACTAAACGAGATAATTGAGGCAAAGCCATTTAAGCTGCACAAATGTCTGGTATTGTTATTAAGTGCTTGTTAAAAAGAAAAATGCAGCTGTCAGCAAGTAATTTTAGCACTAATACTTATAATAATGATGATAATAGCTGACATTTATATAGCACTTTTAGGTTTACAAAGTGCTTTAAATACATTACCTCATTATATATGAGAAACTAAGAGTTATAGAAAGCTCTGTCTACGAGATATATCTGTCTCCTCTAGCCTTACATTGAAACTCTTCACCCTTATAGTAAAACTCTTTGTACTGCAAAGTGCACCGGTCTTGGACTGTGGGTCCTGGCCCTAAGCCTTCCTTATTGTGTGACCTGAAGCAAGTCACTTGTCCTCTCTGAACTTCAGTCTTTTCATTTATAAGATGGGAGTAATGATACTTCTGTTGCCTGCTTTTAGGACACATGGTAGCTGTGAAAAAAATATGGTAAACATTAAAGTGTAGAATGCTGCTTGTTTCATTCTTTCTATAATTACCTTACATCTACTCAGTATTTTATCTTGTAAGTTAGGATTTGTAGGTGTTGTCTACCCCATCAGAAGTTCCTCAGGGGGAAATAACTGTTTTTGCCTTTTCTCTGTACCTCCAGGCTTAGTACAATGCCTGGTAAATAGTAGACATTAAATAATTTCTCTAGGACAGTCTTTTAATATCCTTTTACCCTTTCACAGCCTTGACTGAAGCCAGGATGAGAACTTAATGCTGGCTGAATGATTGATTTCTCTAAGACAGGCTTAATTAGATATTGATGAGGTACTGACTAAGGGGGAAGGACAGGTCCCCTACCTTGTTATTATTACACATCACCAATGTAGATGTAGAGTTCTTTAGTAATTACTTATTTGTGGCTACTGGAATAGACAATTTTAGAATAGGAATTAACCTTAATTAACCTTAAACATCATCAATGGTAATCCTGTCCCCCTCCCCCTGCCATGAAATGTAATCATTGGTTTGCATAAGGCATCAACTGGCCAGTTCAGTAAGTATTCCTAATCATATCAATCAGGGTGCCCATGTCCATACCCTCCATCAGGAGAGGCTAAGTCTTAGATAATGCCTCACTTCCCTTTTAAGACAATGAACCGATGTGGTCACCTTGCTTAACCCCCAACAGAAGAAATGGATAAGTGGCATGTCCAAGGTCATTCAGCTAGTTAATAGTAGAGAAAATTTTCCTGATGACCTGGTTCTTTACAACATCAAACTACTATTTTATTTCTTTGTTTCTTACATGCTGCAGGATTATTAGAAAGGGGTTGAGGTGCAGAGAAGAGGTTTTTGTAGTGAGATTAATAGAATTGAAAATCTCTCATGGGGATGTTACAGTGGTATTCCTTTTGTGTATGGAATGGTCTAGATGGCTCTCTTGAGGTCCCTGCCAATTCTCAGATTCTGTGACTTCTGATGTGTATCCAACAAAAGGGCTTGTTTGAGGTTCTTTGGAGTTTTAATTGAGGCCCTCAAAGCACGAGTGAAGGATGATAGAAAAAATTTCAAATTGTTCTAATGTAATAGTATAGTCAACAAATATAAAGAGGGGACCAAAGGTCAGTGCAAAACAAATGTCACACTTAACCCATAGGTCATCAATATCTCATTGGTCTTATTTATTTGATGAAAGTGGTAGGGATACAAAGATACAGGTTATTCCATCAATTCAGCATTGTGTGTGCCTGGGATTGTGAATTTACATAGCTCACATTTATATAGTTTTATGGTTAAGAAGGTACTCTACATACATTATCTTATTGATTCCTGATTATCTCCATTTTACAGATTAAAAAACTGATGGAGAAAAGTTAAATGACTTGTGTAGGATCACATAGCTAGTGACTGTCTGAGATTAAATTTGGCCTCAGGTTTTCCTGATTCCAGGCCCAGTGCTACTGTACTATTCACTGTACTACCTAACTACCTCATAATGGATGAATGAGATATTAAAAATTTGAAAAATGTGATTTACAGTGTATAATGATCAGTCAGTAATGGCACTTTCAAAGAAAGAAAAATACGACCTGTTTTAAGAGCTGAGTACATGGTGTTGAGCTTTGGGCTAAGTGCTGGTAATACAAACTGAAGTAAACAAATACATCTCTGCCCTCAAAGAACTTATATTTTAATAGAAAAAAAAACCACCACACAAATAATAAAGGCTTTGTGTAAAGTAGGGGAGAGGTGAGGTTGACTGAGGATACTCACTGGGTGGTAGTATGATTTGGAGCTGGTATGGAAGTGATGTGGTGGTTTGGTTCTGGGCAAAATTCACCTATCAAGACTCCTTCCCTTCAGCAGGTTCACAGACCTAAATCTCAGGTGCTCACAGAAAGTGGAGTTCCAAGGGAGTTATATATTGTTTTGTTTAAGTAACTTAAACCAACCTCCACCCCGCCCCCCTTCCCCCCCAAAAAAAGAAAATCCTGAGAGTCAAGGAAGTTTAATGACTTGACCAAAAGCACTTAGCTACTACTACCAAGATAGAATCCTATGATTCAATTCTATAAGTATAAAAGAGTAGGGTACTGGGTTCTGAACCGTCTGCTCTCAAGGGATTTACATTTTCCTAAATCAAGTTTAGGGCTGGGTGGTGGCGGTTATCTAGTTTAGGGTGGGTTGGTGGTGGTTTAGTGTCCCCTCCTCCATTCAAATGTAAGATCCTGGAGGGCAGGAATTGCTTTGTTTTAATCTTTGAATCCCCAGTCCCTAGCAAAAAATTTTGTATATATTAAATGTTCTGTTGAATTGATTTCAATTAATGAGAGAACTGTCATAAGGGAAGATGGGACATCAGAGAGCATTGCACATTTCCCATTGTACAGTGGGAAGGGCACAGACTTGGGGGTCAAAAGATGAGAATTTGAATCCTGACTCTTGTATTTACTACCTACTCCTATGACCTTGGACAAGTTGCTTCACTTGTTAGGGTCTGAGTTTTTCTATCTGCAAGATCCATTCCTATCTTAAAGGTAATCTAGTCCAACTCTCTCATTTTACAGGTGAGGAAACTAACCCAGAACCCTTAGGCTCCTTCCTGAAGAGTTTGGGTCAAAGAGCAAGCTACCTTTCCTTGGAGGCTAATGCATTTATCAGGCTTCTTTGTGTGGGCAGCTCCTCTAGCACGGGGCTTGACTGCAAGCTCCTTGAGGGCAGGCCCTGTTATTTCTCATCTTTGAATCCTGACCTGATATTGTGTGAATATCTTGCAGTTCTTAGGCAGCTTGGCAAAAGGAAGGCATGCCACCTTCCAACTCTCCATGTCTGGAACGGGCTCCTTCCTCCCTTCTGTTTCCTGACTTCCTGCAGACTTAGCTCAAATCCCGTCTTCCACAGGACACAAAATCCATTAGACTGTGATCTCTTTGAAGGCAGGGCCTTTTCCATTAAAAAACACCATCCCACCCCTTGGCACAGTGCCCGCACCTGGTGGGCCCTTAACCACTATTCCCTGAAGGAAATGAATGGCTGAGGCCCTTCTGGTTTGCCAGTGCTGGGGCCTTCTCCAGGATCCCCTTCCATTGGCTCGGTTTCCACAGCCTCTAAGTGCCTCGTGATTCCCCAGTGGTCTTCTTAAACTACCTGAGGGCAGGCGTCGGTCCCTGCATTTCCAGGGGCGGCCTAACCTTAGGCGTGTGTCGCATGGCACCCGGGTACAAGGAAGGCCCCCTTCTCTCTCCAGGAGGGGAAGACACCCAGGAAAGCGCCGGCTACACTTAACACCGCCTCGGAGGGAAGGGCTCCTTAATGAACGCTGATTGAAGGAGTGAGTATTTATTTAAAGAGGTTTTCCTAACACTGTGTCCTTGTATTCATCAGTGGGTGCACTCTCCGGCCCCTGGATGACTTTAACTTATTTTTTATTAAGTGACTCTTTTTGGACACGTCCCAACGTCAAGGCCGACCCACAAGGCCTTGGGCTTCGCCTTTCGCCACCAAAGAACTTTGGGCCTCGCGCCGGCCCGTGATCGGCCAGGGCAGGGTTCCGGTGCCACCATATTTGGGCGGCCCTCAGACGAAGGGCGACCTCATTGGGTCCGCTCCTACTCGGTGGTCAGGAGGCCCCTGAGGGCATTCGGGGGTGGGGTTGGGGGAGCCAGGGCCGGCAGCTCCTCCAGCACGCGGTGGCAGTGCAGGAGCTAGGGCTCGGCTGAGTGGCTGGTCGGCAGGGCTGAGGCGGGAAAGCGGCGCGCCTGCGCGCTGGCGCCCCCGGGGCCAGAGGCGAAGACCGCTTCGCTCGCGGAGGGAGGTCCCCCCTCCCCAGCAGAGGAGCCGCGCGGCGCGTACAGGGCGGCGTGTGACGCGGGGACGCTGCGCGCTCGCAACGTCGCCTCGGTTTGACGCACACGGCACCAAACTGTGAGTTTCAGTGGGGGGATTTGGTCCGATTCGCTGGCCCTCGAGCGGGTTTCGGGCCCTGGGGCTGAGGCGGCGGCGGGCCTGAGGGGGGCGGAAGGACTCGGGCGGGGCCGTCCCCGAAGCCGGGGCCCCGACCGCGGCGCCCCAGGCTGGGTCCCTTCCATCCCAAAGGACGCGTTTTGCCGCACAGGCTAAGATGGCGGCGGCGGCGGCCGAGGAGGCGGAGCTGGTGCGGCACAAGGAGCCCGGGGCCGGGGTTCGGGGCCGGGGTCGCGGCGGCAGCGGCGGCGGCAGCGGAGGAGGCGGAGGCCGCGGGCGCGGGCGCGGGCGCGGGGGGCGGCGGAGCCTGAGGTGAGCCCGGGGCCGAGGTGGCGGCGGCGGCGGGGCGGGGTCGGGCGGGGCGGGTCGCGGTAGCGGTGGGGGCTCGGCGGCGGCCGCTGCGAGCGAACGAGCGAGCGGACCGACTCACACAAAGGGACCGAGGCGGGCCGGGCCGGGCCGGGCCGGGCCGGCCCTGGGAAGGGGTGTTCAGTCACATGAAGCGGCGCAGCCAGTGAGCGGCGCGGAAGGGAAGGATGGGGCTGAGGCCGGGCGGGCGCCATTGCCGAGCGCCGAATAACGGGGCGGCGGCCCCCGCCCGGGTCCTCTCCCCTTTCCCGGCTGAGCCGGGGAGGCTCCTCGGGCCGGTGCCCGGTCTCCGGGTCTCGGGCCCCCGAGAGAGCCGGCGGGGCCCTTCCCCCCAGCTGCCAGTGGTCGGCAGCCCCCGAGCGCAGCCGGAGCGTCGCGGGGCTCTCCGGGCGCCGCCGGACGCGGATTCCCGTAACTTTGGTGGGAAAGTTTGCTTCGCGCCCCAGGGGGGGAGTTTTGGAAACTTCTCCCGGAGGAGACGCCCCTTTGTGTGGGGTCATCGAGACGGGGGAAGCTTTGCGGGGAGGGGGCCGAGCTGATGCTGGCCTGGATGCCGCTGAGCGAGCGCGTCCCGCTCGGGGACCAGCCCCGGGCCGGCGGCGGCATCAGCGGCAGCAGCAGCGCTTGGGTCCCCCTGGACCAGGGAGGTGGGCAGTGAGGAAGGGGGGGTCCGCCTCCTGCCACAGAGTAGTGAGCGAGACCCCCGGCGCGGAGCGCTCCCCCGCGGGGCGCTCCTGGCCCCCGGCCGGCCAAAGGCGGGGAGGCTCGATGGGAAGGAGTTATCGGTGCGTCCTTGTCGCTTTTACAGGGTGCATGTTCCAGTTGTTAGAGGAGGTTTAAGTTGGAAGAGTTGGGCAGTAGCAGGTCACGTTCCCCTGTTTCCCTAATGTCATTGAAGTCGTAGTAAAGGAGTATGTAGAGAAGCCATGGAGAGATTGTCATTGCAAAGTTCTCTGAGAAAGCTTCTGCAGAAGAAGGAAAAAATAAAAGACTGCTTGCTTTAAAGATCCTTAGGTAGAATGTGATAGGACTGCCCCCATCCTTTCTTTCATTTTGATAAGTTTTACTCTTTTTCCCTTTTCTTCCCCCCGCCACTAGCCTAGAAATTTTGTCGGGATTACTGAGTAGTAGATGCTTTGGCATTGTCACTGAAAAGGAATCGAAGAATTAAAAGGCTTTTAGAAATAGGTAATTGTAGCCTCACCCCCACATTTTAAAGGTGAGGAAGCTGATAACCAAAGTGTTTACTGATTGATTGCCACGGCCTTAGAACCATTTAGTGGTAGAGAGAATATCTCCCAGAGGTGTCAAGCTCACTCTCTGCCCTTACAGCTACAATGCGCCAGCATTAAAATTTAATTGGGAAATGTTTAATAATATAGGCATGCAGTACGACTTAGATAATGCTAATTTGTAGTTTTCTAAGTCAGCCACCCACGGGGATTGGTTTCTGTTTTGAGCCTGACACCATTGGATTTTAGAGAACTTGTGTCTTTATCATCTTGCCTGTCAGTACTCTTTCTATACATTCCATGTTTCTGTGACTTAAAAATGAAATTTCCACCTGTGAAACTATTTCTAGGGAGACAATTACAGGAAACCATACTTGGCATGTAATACTCTTAAACTGATGAAAATGGGGCCGTAGACAAAATTGAAACCTTTAAAAGTTTGCTTTTTGTGATTACTTTTAAAAAGCTTTCTAAGCAGAACATTCAGATACTATTTTACGTATAATAGACAACAATATAATATTTCATATGTAATTCTGACTTCTCAAAATGTTTGACTAAATTATCATGTATGAAATCCTTCTTGTTGGTTATAAAGTTAGAGGAGCCCCAGTGTAGAGGCATTCACACTGGATTTAGTAGAAGCCCTGGATTCAGGTCACTGACACTTGCAGTTTATACTCCCAAGCTCTAGGGAGTTGCCAGTGGCTTCAGTTTTTAGTTGCTTATGTATACAACTTCCTTTAAAGTTTTTTTCTGAAATTTCATTGTTGTGTGAAGATGAACTTTGGTATTCTTAAAGATTTGTCTTAGAACAACTTATTAGAGCCTTAAGGTTTGCAAGGCTCAGAATTCCACAGAAGCCTCCTAGAAGACTGTATGTTATCTAAGGAACAGCCTAATTAAGTTAAAAGTTACTAGTCACCAAGTCAGCTGTAGAGTAATAAAATTAGTTGGAGATAGGCTAAAAACCAGCTCAATTGTGGAACCTGGAAATAAAGTGTCAAAATGAATAAAAATTCAATAATGTGCATATTTCACCTTGAGTGTTCTAGATTTACTCTTTTTCTTGTTTTTCATTTTTGATGGGTAGTTTTAAGGAATATAAATTGGAGCTAGTTAAGTACTTCTGTTGGGGGAAATCTAAGTGATAGACTTAAATGATTTTTCTAAAAATGTAGGTTGGTCACTCTTATTTAATTAACTTAAGTGTTCCCTGTTACCTCTAGAAGCAAAAGCCCTTCATAATCTCACTCCAACCTACACTTTAGTCCTTATTCTCTTATTCTTCTACTTGCACAATATGGTTTAACCCAGGGGTGAGGAACCTGTGGCTTCAAGGCCACATGTGGCTCTCTAGGCCCTCCAGTTTGGCCCTTTGACTGAATCCAAACTTCACAGAACAAATCTCCTTATTAAAAGATTTTTTTCTGCAAAACTTGGACTCAGAAGGCCAAACCCACATGTGGCCTTAGAGGCAGGTTCCCCACCCTTGGTAGCCAAACTGGTCTTAGTTATTCATACTGCACTCTCCATTTCTGTGCCTTTGCATTGACTGTGACCCCTATGTCTAACTCATTTCCTTCTTTAGGCCTCCTCTTAGAATCCAGTTTTCCTCAAGACCTTCTACAAGGCCACCTTCTACATAAAGCTTTTTACTGTTCCTTTCAATTGCTAGTGACTCAAATCACTTGTATATACTGATTATGTACTTACTGCCTCATCCAGTAGATGGTAAGTTCCTGGAACGCTGGGACTGGTTGACTTTGTCTTTGTATCCCTAGTGTCTATCTAACACCTGCCCTGGCATATAGTAGATGTTTAATAAATGTTGATTGATATAATAGCTGTTAGAAAATCACATTAACAGTCATTTTCTGTGGCATATAGAATTCCATTCTTTTTTTTTTTTGAGCCAGCCACATTGAGCAAGAGCAGTTAAACTTATATTGCACAAATTCTTTAGTTAGGACAATCTTGATTTATTTCATTTTTCTCAAGTTTCTCTGCCCATGATTTTATCAGGTGATTTTAATTATCTTAGTTTTGTAGTTGTTAGAGCTGATACACACACCTACATACATACATACATATGTATATATGGCATATATATTTTCAAGCTTTAAAAATTGGCATATTCCAGTTATTTGTGTCCATGAGTAATAAATGTAATAAAGCATTGTTAAGCACTTACTATGTGCAGAGCCCTGAATATAAAAACATTCTCAATCTGGACCTTACTTCCGTGGGCGAAGGGGTGGGCTTGACACCCCCAATATGACTCCAGAGTAAGGAGGGCTCAGGCACTGAAGGAAGGTCCAGGTGGAGACTGTCTGAGGCATAACCTAGATCTCTGAACCAGATTAAAACGTCACTGGGGAATTAACAAAATAAATAAAAATATAATACAATATAGAAACTGTCATTTGTGATTTTCTAACTCAGTATTCAAGCACAGGGATCCATTTCTAAATGAACTGGGGAAAGTCTGAAGCAGAGCCTAGAGGGGATGGATATTCTGAGTGAGGAAGCACTTTTGTTTTTATGGTTGAGGAAACCTGTGCCTGGGCAAGTTAAGTGCCTAAAGTCATGCTAATAGTTCCAAGTGGTTAAGTCATTCAGTAAATAAGTATTAAGCACCTGCACTCTGCCTGGCACCTTGCTAAGCACTAGGGATACAAAGAAAGGCTGCAGCCTTTGCCCTGGAGCTCCCATTTTAATGGGGGAAGAACACATGCTAATAACTGCACAGGCAAACTGTAGAGTGGATAAATGGGAGATAATTGATAGTGGAAAGTCACTAGCAGGAAAAGCTTCTCTTAGAAGATGGAATTTTAGTTAAGACCTGAAGGAAGACAAGCCTGGAGTGGGTAATGGGAGTATATTGCAGGCATGGAGGAGATCCAGTGAAAATGACTGAAGTATGGAGATAAGGTGGTTTGTGCAAAGAACAGCAAGGAGGCCAATGTCACTGGATCTGCATTATACCTGTGGGGTGAGGGGGTGAAATAGGTGAAGGGAGTAAGGTGGGTGAAGATTGGAAAGGTTAGGAGGGGTCCAGGTTGTGAAGGATTTTTGAATGCCAAACCTAAGGATTCATATTTGAAGTGACAGAGAGAGAGAGAGCCAGAGCCATATGCTCTTTTGGAAACTTGAGTGGAAGATGGACCTGGAGTAAGGAGAGACTTGAGGTAGGGAAACTAATCAGTGGGCAAATACCATAAGTAGTAGTCCAGGTATGAATGAGGTGAGGAGGTCCTCTATGTAGCTTGGTAGTGGAACTGCTGGAGGACAAAGGGGGTGCATTAGATTAGGTCCCTGTTTCTAATATTAGTTTACCTAGCTCTGGCTAGTTGAAACAATAACATGTTTTTGTTTTGTTGTTGTTTTAAACTACTGAGTCATGAGATCTAGAGCTAGTGGGACACAGACCTTTATGAGTAATGGAAGCCCTAAAAAAATGGTGTCTGGGAGGTGATATCTCACTTCTCTTTGTTTCCTGGGGTTATTGGGTAGGTTGGGTGTCTAACTTACCTGCCAGTTGTTACATTTACTATTTGAAATTGCATATTTGCATCAGAATCTCTGAAGTGATTGTGGAGAGGTTCTGATTTTGTTCTCTTAAACGGAGAGTACTACTTTTGGCATTTAAGAGAATCTAGGAAAAAAGAAATAGATCCAGTAAGAGCATTATATTGGGGATAGGGAGGAAAAATGAGAAGGGTGGTTGTTGGCATCTTTTTTTTTATTTTTTGGAGGGAGTGGGTAGGTAGACAGCAAGAATAAATGGACTCAAATAAGATGTATCTATGCATATGTAGTATCACTTTGCAAATTTTAAAGAACAGCATACAGGTTTAGCCATTAGGAAGGCAAACCTTGAGTTTCTTAGGTGATTTGTATTTCTCCCCTCCTTCAACATTCTAATCTTTATTCCACCATTATTATTGTCTTTATTATTCTCTAACCCCCTCCCCCCATCCATATTTGGAAGCATATGAAACTGTGGGATCATCTGGAAATTGACTTATGTTTTACATATACATAATGATGTATAATTTTATTTTTCTTGAACCCTAATCATGTTAAAAGGCACAAATGCATCTTGATCAAGAACTTACTTTAGTTTATGGCAAGATTGAAATTGGTTGGGAACATATTTAAATCCTATGGAAATATAGACTAGTCAGCATGTGTATTATTATTTTTTTAAGACTTAATAACTTTACAAGCAAAAAAATAATACCTTTTTGAAACTCAATTTTTAAAAAACTCAAATGCCTCCATGTCTACTTCAAGTTTAGCTATTTTTTAAAAGGTTAAAATTCTAATCTTGTCCTCCATGGTGGCTTTTCTCCCTAATATGTATTTTTCCTATTTCATCATCATTCAAACTTCTTGATTTAGGTTTTTGAAGAAAATGTAGGAATGACTCTCATTCTTGTTCTTCAGAAGTGCTGACATAATCTGTGTAATCTAATCCATTTTTCTCAGTTCTTAGATGAATTTATCATGTGAAATATGTTGAAAAAACATGACTGATTCCCACTGATTTACTATATTCTACTGAGATCATAAGGGGATCCTGAATACATACTTCCAGATGTTCATCTCCTTAATGTGTTGGTGTCCCTTCCAGTGGTGGAGATCTAATGTCATTAATACATGTACACCTCAGTTCTGTAGATTACATACAAAACTTCTACCCAGCAGGTACTGTGATTCAAATAGAAGATTTTCCTCAAATGGCACTTCCCTGACTTGGCCATGTTTTTCTGTGTATGTGTACTTGACACAGAGACTGCATTATCTCTGTGTCTGTCTTTTTATAAAGAACCCCCCTCCCCCCAAAACCCCCAAAACAAATGACCTCTCAAACTTTTTGACTAAACTATAAAAAGCTGCCAATGAGAATTTAATTAAGTCTGAAGATTAATTTTCAAAAATGATAGTTATTTGCTGTTCCAGTTCTCAGTATATTTGTTTTAAGATGTCATTTTTTTAAATGCACTTTGTTTATTCATAGGGTTATAGAAGAACCTTTGTCTTGGTTGTTGAATTGGTGCAAGGCCACTGACTAAAATGAAGGTTGTTTTGCTTTATTATAGTGCAGAAAGGGAAGAAAAATACTAAATCAGATCTGATACTCTTTATGATTTGAGGCTTTCCCATGTCATCTATTCAGGGGGTAAAATATAACTAAAATTGAATAGCACTGAAATTTTGAAAATTTGCTCATTTGAAAAAAACTTTATTGGGTATTTTTATACTTTGATATATCATGAACTTTGTTTAATCTCTTAGCTGTTTAGTTCAGAGAATTTCAGTTGGAAGAAACTTCACAGGTCATCTAGTTTAGAACAAGAATTCCCTCTGCTACATACTAGACAAATGACCTTTGATGCAAAACCTCTAGTGAAGGGGTGCCCACTGCCTCCTAACATAACCCTTCCCACTTCTGCATACTTCTGATGGTTAAGGAATTCTCCTTTACACTAACTCTCCTGAAATTGAAGAGTTGCTTTGAATTCCACTTTTTGGGGCTGAGAGGAATAAGTCTAATCCTTTCTCCTCATATCTTGCAAATACATGTGCATCATCTCTTATCTTCCTTCCCCCTCCCTCAAATCTTCTCTTTTGCAGACAAAAAACAAAACAAAACAAAACAAACAAAGCTACACTTTCTCCAGGCATCATCCCTATACCATTTGGGTAATGGTCCTCTGCACATTCTTCTGCTTATCAAATTTGATTCCTAAAATGATGCCCAGAGCTTCACACAATATCGGAGATGTTGTCTGATGAGGGTAGATTACAGTGGGATTATCACTTCCCTAGTCCTCAAAACTATGCTTCTCAGTGCAGTCTGAGATAAAATTCTTTGGTTATCTACCATGCTATACTTTTTTTTGATAATATAAAAACCGTGAATCTATTATGTACATGCAGTTTGCACTAAAAAAACCAAGTATATAATTTCCTGTTATGACTTAATTATAACATTGTTTTAAGACTGTCCTTTTTTTTGTCTTCCTCTGAAAAATTTTTTTTCTGTGTATGTTTAATGCTTCATCAGCATTCTTTCCCACCCCCAGCACTCCCAACAAAAAAATAAAACACTTACCTTGGAACCAAACATAGCCAAACAAAAATATTGATACATTGACTGTCTGAAGATGCATGGATGGCTTCTTTTGTACCTCTGGTGTCTCACCTCTATGCTAAGAGGCTTGCGGTATGCTTCATTAGTTTTCTGGTAATAGTTTTTTAAATGTTTTTTTCTTTACAGTGTTGAAACCATTGATTATATAGTTCTCTTGATTCAGCTTAATTTGGTCTACCTCATTCCATGCAAGTCTTCCTAGATTTTTCTGAAACTGTACATTTTACCATACCATAATTTGTTTATTAGCCTTTTCCCATTTGATAGGCACCCTCTTGGTTTACCTACCTTTGCTATGACAAAAAGTGCTGCTGTGCACATATTTTGTTCCTTTGGCTCTTTTTCTTCTTTCTTTGATCTTTTTGGGTTTGGGTCTGGTAATGGTATCTTCGGGTCAAATTTTGGGCATAGTTTAATCACTTTTGGTGTGTAGTTAACAAATTTCTTTCCATAATGGCAGAAGCAGTTTACAGCTCCACCAGCAGTTGTCTTCCTCCCACATACCATGTAATGTTTTAATTTCCTTTTTTGTCATCTTTGTTAATCAGATGATTGTGAGGAAGAGCCTGAATTGTTTTGATTTGAATTTCTCTTTTAGTGATACAGAATATTTTTCCATATAGTTGTCCTTAGCTTGTATTTTTTTCCCCTTTGAAATCTTCTATTCATGTCTTTTGATAAACTTATCTTTTAGAGAATTGATTCCACTCCATATCTTGGATATCAGACCTTTATGGAGGGAACTTGGTGCAATTATTTTTTTCTCCCAGTTAACTATTTACCTTCTAATTTTAAGAACATGGATTTAGTGCAAAAGCTTTTCAGTTTTGTGTAACCAAAGTTGCCCTATTTTACTTCTTTTTCTCTTGGCTTGGTCAATAATTTTGACCCATCCATAGTTGTTAAAGATGCTTGCTTTCCTGCTTCTAATTTGTTTATAGTGTGACCTTTGTGTCTGAGTTTTGTATCAGTTTGGAGCTTACTGTGGTATGTGGTTGGTCTAAACCTAATTTTATTTTCCTAGGAGTTTTTATTGAAAAGTGAATCTTTATGCCAGTGATTGGGCCCTTTGTTTCTATGTTCTTTTGCTTTTGTATATTGTATACCTAATCTGCTCCACTGATCTTTTTTTTTACTTAAAAAAAATCAGTACCAGTTTTTTTTAATGATTGTTATCATGAGATCTTGTCCTGGTAGGCCCTCTTACTTCCCACCCTTTTTCTTTATTTCCTTTGAGATGCTTGACCTTATATTGGAGCTCAATTTTGTTATTTTTTTTTCTAGTTGTATAAAGTAACTCTGGTATTTTGATATGGCACTGAAAAATTAAACTAATTTATCAAACTGTTGACTCATAGTTATTATAAATGTGATAATAGTGGCCATTAAATTCTTAGATTTTCTTTTTGTTTGGTTGGTTTTTGGGGGTTTGTTTTTGCTTTTTGGAGGGCAATTGGGGTTAAGTGACTTGCCCAAGGTCACACGGCTAGTTTTTGTGTTAAGTGTCTGAGATCAAATTTGAACTCAGGTCCTCCTGACTCCAGGGCCAGTGCTCTATTTACTTCGCCACCTAGCTGCCCCAATTCTTAGATTTTAAAGGAAGAAAATCAGACTACTGGTAAACTATTTTTATCCTGAATTGTGTCATTCAGCAATTATTTATTGAGGATCATCTAACTGTGTGGGGTTCTCCTAGAGCTCAGAATCTTGAGAGAGAAGATGCACCTGAGAAAACTAACTAGGCAGTACTTTAGAAGTACCAAATGAATGGTACGGACAGTACTACAGCCCTACAATCAAGGGAGGGGAGTAGAAAAGACTTTGTGGAGGAAATGGAATTTTAACTGACCCTTGGAGGATGGATAGGATTTGAATAGGGAGATGGGAGATGGCTGTACCCAGGAAATACTGGGATGAAGAATAATATATCCAGAGATAAGAGTGGGAGGATAGATAGAGGTGGAAAGGTAGAAGGAAGACTGTGGAGGATTTTGAATGCTAGGCTAAGGAAATTGGTCTTAATTACTAGGTAGTAGGAAGTTACAGAGGATTTTTTAACAAGGAAATGAAATAATCTAAGTGATGTTTTAGGAAGATCAATCTAGTTAGTAGCAGTTTGTAGGATGGATTAGATTGGAGGAAAGGCTGGGATATAAAAACTATTTAGAACAGAGGTGTCAGACAAAGCCCTCAATACTCCTGCAGCCCCTCAACATTCCTGAGTGCAGCCAAAAAAAACAGTAAAATGTAATTGGGAAATATTTAACAAAATAAAAATATAGTAAAGCACGGATAATGTTAATGTGTGGTTTTCCTGGTCAATATGCATCCATAGGGATCCTTCTGTACAGTTTAGAGACCCTATTTCTATTTGAGTTTGATGTCTCATATTTAGAAGGTTATTGTTACATTAGCCCAGATTTAGTTGAAAAAGTGGTAAAAAGAATGGAGAGAAAGAGATGATGCAACTTTTCAAAAAAGGAATAGGCAGGATTTGGTGACTAATTGGAGAGCAAGTAGGAGGAAGAATTGGAGGTTGTGTTGGACGTTCTTTGACAGATGGGAAGTCAAGAGGGCAAACTAAAGGCCAGAAAGATAAACTCATTTAATGGATATTTCTTAAATGTTGCTTGCATACAACATATGCTGTTAAAATGTTTAACTTAGGTTTACAGAATGGCTTCCTTACAACAACCCTGTGAGGTGTAGTTATTTCAAATATAACTCCTCTCTAACAGATGGAGAAATTGAGACCGATTGTGATTTTCTTAGTCATACAACTAGTAAATTTCAGTCAGGGTTTGAACCCACATCTGCTGACTCCATGTCCAGTGCTCTTTTCTTTCCTACTTTATTACCCACACAGATTCTCAGATAGATTTCAGGTAATGGCAAGATGGGAACATTCTTGGGAGAGTTTAAAATGTATGACTTGAGCTTTGCAGAGAAAAGGTCCGACTGGTAGAATTGGAAGGCATCTGAATAGAGGTGATAATGAAACTATTGAAGTGGATGAAAATTTTTGGTGGAGTGGATCGACAACAACTAAATCTTGGAACACCAAAATTTGAGTATTTACCATGTCCCACTCACTGGTAGGCTTTGGAGATACAAATAGAAGCAAGCAAGATGCTTCCACCCCTTAAAGAATTTATATTCTAATGGAAGAAGACAAAACAAAGGGAATTTAGAAAGGGAGGGAGGTCTTTAGGCATGGTGGAGGGGAATTTGAGGCTTAGTTCAGGGCTAGATAAGGCAGCTTTCCAGAACCCATGATACCAGAAAGAGTCCACATTCAAGAGGGGAGGGATATGAGGAGGGAGAGAAAGATCAGAAAGGTGGGCAGACAGAATGGTATTAGATTCATAGAACCCTTGGGAAGAAGGTAATTTGAATGCTGGTACCATTGAACTTCAGTGATTGTCCCTAGATGTGAATGAATGATCAGCTATTAGCTTTGCTTGCTGTTTTTAACTCAACACTAAAATATTGAAGTCAAACTTCTCGAGAAACAAGGAGCCTGGATATCAAGGAGAAGCCGGATCCAAAACTTAGGAAACTTGGCTATTTCATCCATAAAATGAAAAGTTTAGACAAGGTAATGTCTTACGTCTTTTTCATCTCTGATTCTGTGGAAGGAGAAATTGTTGTAGGGAGAATTCTGGGAATGGGCAGGACACATTTGATAGGCTGTCCAGTTGAAGAAAGAATCTGTAGGGCTGTACTGAGATAGGTGACAGGCATTCTGAGTTTTATTCCAGGTTTTGTTTCTAACCCTCTGACCTTAGCCAACTCATTTAACTCTCCCTATCTCAGTTTCCGTCCTTTGTGAAATAAACTTTAGACTAGTAGATCTCTCTGAAGTGACTTTTAATCCTAAATTCTGTGATTGTCTTGTAGTCATTTTCTCTTGACTCCAATGCCTCTTTTTTTTTTAATGTATCTTTTGTTTTTAAAATCGCTTAGATTTTACTCTGTCTCTTCCTCTTTACCCTCTCAGGCATCTCTTATAAGAAAGAATTTTTAAAAAGAAAAGATGTATAAAAAATCAGTAAAATCAATACATCAAAAAAATTTTAGTCAAAATGTGGAAATATGTTTAACCTATATCAGGTTGCTTGTTGTCTCGGGGAGGGAGAAAAATTTGGAACTCAAAAATATTATAAAAACGAATGTTGAAAACTATCTTTACATGTAATTGGCAGAAATACAATACTATTAAGTGGGGGTGAGGGGAAGAAAAACTTAGTCAACAAGCATTTATTAGGTATTTTCTATTTACCACACACTAGGAAATAACTGGGAATTTAAAGAGAGGCAAAAAATAGTCCTGCTCTCAAGGAGCTCACAGTCTAATGGGAGAGACAACATGCAAACAGCTATGTACAAACAAGCTTTAGACAGGATAAATGAAAGATAAACACAGAGAAAGCACTGACACTAAACGGGGTCAGGAAAGGCTTCTTGTAGAATGTAGGGTTTAGCAGAAACTTGAAGGAAGCCAGGAAATGCAGATGAGAAGGGAGAGCATTCCAGGAATGGGGGCAGCCAGTGACAATTGGAGTGGGAAATAGAATTTTTGAGCAGTCAGTCCTGTGCTTTAGGAATAGCTCTTTGACAGTTGTGTGGAGAATACCTTAGAGAAGGGAAGGATGTGAGCCCTGGCACCCAATTAGGGTACTTTTGATACTGTCAAGGCTAGAATTAATAAGGCCTAAGTGAGGCTGGTAATTAGTGAATGGAAAGAAGAGGATGGATGCAAGAAACGATCTAGAAGTAAAATGTTGTAGCAGATTAGATATGTGGAGTGAGGAAGAATGAGGAAATTAAGGTTGATTATGATTTTGAGAGTGTATTGAAAGAGACAAGTAGATTTAAAAACATAATGGATTATTAGCTGCCTCCAAATTTTGTCTTCTTGATTCTCTTTTCTTTGACCACATTGAGAGGTTGTATGGCAGAGCCAGGGCATGTGGGTTTTGAGGCCTCTTTAGCAATCCAGGTTAGGTACTTAACTGTTTGATACCTTCTACACTTTAAGAATGTAAGCTATAGAGCAGGTTCCCCTCTGTATTGGTAAAGGGAATTTCTTGATTGGGAGTTTTCCTTATCTCCAGTGAAATCATTCTGAATCTCTTAAAAAACAAAATAGATATCTATTGGCACTGTGTTTCTCAACTCTCTGAGAGTTTCTTTTTAAATATGTTAATGTTGTAAAAAATTGTGCTCCTAATTCTGTTTATTTCATTATTTCATCATTTCATACATAGGTCTTTCCAAGTTTCTCTGAAACCATCTGTTTCATTTCTTATGGTTCAAAAAATAAAGAGTATCACTTTGGCAGTTTTGGGACTGAGGAGTTGGTGAAAGGTGAGACTTGAGATAAAAAAGCAGAAAAAGTCCATTCCCTTTTCTGTTTGATATCTGTACTTCAGGACCCCACTTGTGCCCCCCCCGCCCCTTTTGAGGTTAAACATCCTTAGTTCCTTTAACTGTCATCATTTGGCATGGCATTATATCCGCGTGTGTATTTTACACGTCTGTGTATGTATGATCTTTCTCTTTTGTTCAGAAAGTGAGTTTCGGGAGAAGCATTGAGCAGTAAGTGGAGATGAAAATTGGGAGAAACATTGGAGGAACTTTCACAACTATTGACTGTCTCTACTTAGTGATTTCAGTGTGTTCTGTACACTGGAAAAGAGGCAGCATAGTCTAGTGGGTGAAATGCTTGTTTGAAATGAGATGACTTGGATTTGAATCTCAGCTCTGTGACCTCTGTGAGACCCTGGGCAAGTTACTTTAAGCTACTCTGTTCCTCAGTTTCAAAACAACCAAAATGAGAGGGTTGGATAATGTTACCTTAAGATCTGTCTCTTCCAACTCTACCCCCGTGTTTCCCCGATAATAAGACACTGTCTTATTAAAATTTTTTTTAGACAGAAAAACACCAGAGGGCTTATTTTCAGAGGAGGGCTTATTTTAATGAACATTGATAGCAATTTTAATAAACAGGTAAATGTGAACAAAAAAATGTACCTTTATTCAATAAGCAAATCACTGGGGAAGAACAGGATGACGCGCTCACTGCTGCAGCTCTGATTGGATGCAGCTCGGAGCGCGGTGTGCGTTTCACGGGGGGGGGGGACGGGGACGGTGCATACAGAGGGTAGAGTAATGTAGCGTGTAAGCGCAGGGGATCACCTTCACTACAGTAGCAATCTCAATAGGGCTTATTTTCGGGGGAGGGCTTATTTTAGAGGAATCTTACACAGTAAGGGGAGGGCTTATTTTCGGGATAGGTCTTATTATCGGGGAAACACAGTATATCTTTACTCTTAGGAATGGCTGAATTCTATACAATCAACAAATTTGGTGAATTTTTTCTTTTTTTAAAAAAGAATGTTACTAATTGATGATCATAATGATCTTAAGGTATTTCAAAATCCTTCTGAATCATCAAACAAAATAAATTACATTGCTTATGTATGGATTGTGTTATCTGGTTGGTAATTTTGTATGGCATATATTTTGAAGATCTGAGATTTAATTGGTGAGGTACTTCTTCCATCAGTCAGATTACAATCCCTTTGTAATTTTAATCTTCTGTTTGTTACTGGGGTCAGATAAATTCAGTAAGTGGTTGACCCTTTTTAAGATTAGTCCTTCTGACTCTGGGTGGTTGTCTTTCCTGGTTGGTGTAGAAATTTCTTATAGCTCGTGCTTTACTGGCCTAACATTTAGAAGCCTAGAGTCTCTGCCATACCAGTGACACACCAGATTATGACTTTGGTGATGAGTTTATGTAATAACTAGTAATATTTTCTTTAACCATAATACCTTGTTGGGCAAGGGACTTAATAAACCCTAGCTGACATTGTGGTTATTATATTATGTAGGAATTTTGTTAATTGACTTAAAGTAAAAACTTAACCAGTATATCTGTACCTAAAGGGAGCATGTGAGAGGAAATTGCCTCTCAGCTGTGAGCATAAGTAAACTCCCTTTCCTATTTGCTTTTTCTGTTGAGATATTGTGGTGAGGTGGTTGATGGGACTTGTGTTATCTGCTCATTAAATCTAGAGCTATCTTTTGAAAAAGCTTATTTCTGAGGAATCCTTATCAAGCTATCCTTTTGGGGGGGGATACCTACTATATATTCAGTTAATTGTTATTAAAGTATATTTGTATTTTTCTTTCTAAATTGTCAGCCTCCATGGCATATTTATTTTCAGTTTAGTAGAGGGAGGAGGTGCTTGGGTCTCTTAGTGTTCTGTCCTTGTTTGGCATTGCTGTATGAATGTGGTACAAATCAGATGATGTTATATGGTAGCTTAGCCTTTTTGTTTCTCTGGATTGCTGCTTAGGCCAACCCCAGAGGAATTGTACTTGTTAGTTTTTAGTGATAGTAACTTGTGGGAAGTTAACTTGATGAAGATTACTAGGTTACTTTCATTTAGAATTCAGAGTGAATTGCTTGCAGAGATGATAAGAATTGTCTGATTCTTTGTGTTGTACAGTATTCTCTGGGCAGAGAGCCAGGAAGTAGCTGGAGAAGGTCTTGGATTGCCTCCTTATATAGCTGGCTTTGAGAGCTTTTGTAGTAGCTTCTAGGCACTGTTCATGTCATCCAGACTCTTTTTAAGTATTTCAGTGTTACATAGTGTGGCATTTGATTCTGAATGTGGTTTTATGAGTAGACATAGTTTTGGGGTGCTTTACTTCAGAGGTAAGTAACCTCGTTTTAGCCAGTGAGATTTTGGCATTTGTTTAGTGAAAGATAAGAATGTTAAAACTTTGTAAAACATCTCCTAAAGTTTTAAATTACTACAATATATGCTATAGATGATCTAAAATTCAGAATTTGAAAAGCCTGTTCTAATTACTTAATGTATCAAAAGTTTGAATATTGAAATAGAATTGTATAGTTATTTGATATGGAATTTTTTTCAAATGATATTGGTGGTAGTTAAAATATTTACTGATGAAGGTTGTGAAAAAACATTAATAACTTTAAATCTGTGAGAGAATAGCTTTTTAACTCCCCTCTAAGAACTATATATGCTTTGTAAGCTTTTCTGAAGCTAGGAAATCAGAACTTTTGCACCATCCAACTAATACTATTCTAAATTCAGTCTAACATTTATTTTGTCTTCTCATCCATCCCCCACATGTCTGAAGGGAAGAGATACTGCTATCCTTTTAAGGCTTTTTTTACCTTAGCATGAAAAAGTAAGAGAATGAAAGGCACATTATGGAACATGAAAGTTTCAGTCACAAAAGACTTGCTGAATTAATATTCTATGTAAACAATATCTTTGAAATTTATAGTGTATTTTAAGAAATTATTGAAACTAAAATATGTTGGACGTGTTAGTATTCAATTGTAACATTTCTGTTGAGCAAATAATGAAACATTATGTTTGACAACCTGATGGCAACCTTTTCTTGCAGTTTGCAGTAGGTTCTATAAATATGAAGTGTGAGAAGGCTAAAGAAAAATAACAAGGTTGGCTAGATTGAAAACTCCGCAGTTCACCCTATTATCTACCACATTAGGATGGTTGTTTCACAATGTTTGTATTTTAATGTTAAATTTGTAGGCAGCTACACATCTTTGTTATCCTGTCCTTTTATTATTTTAATAATTTTAGCTTAACTAGTTGATAAATGCAGGAAATGTATTAATATTTTATCCTTTATTTTTTTCCATTGTAGTTTTTGACAAAATAGATGTTAGATTGGATTTGTGTGTTCTCAGTTGACTTATCCAAAGATTGTTTTGCTTTCCTGTATATATTTTTTGTTTGGATTGATTGTGTTATTCTGTAGAAACCTCTAATTTGTAGTCAAATCAACAAGTAATTATTAATCACTTACCATGTGCTGTTAGACACAGTGCTAAAGTGCTGGGGCTATAAAGAAAGGCAAAAATTCCTTGTTCTAAGGGAATAGACAACATGCAGAAAACTATACATATACAAGAGGTGTGTGTGTGTGTGTGTGTGTGTGTGTGTGTGTGTGTGTGTGTGTGACAGAGAGAGACAGAGAGACACACAGAGAGGAGCTGGAGGGTAATGTAAGAGGAACATCCAGGAGAATAGTTTTTACAGAACAAATCTTTTTATTAAGGGGATTTGTCCTGTGAAGTTTGAATTCAGTCAGAGGGCCACAGTTGAGGACCTAGAGCACCACTTGTAGCTTCAAGGCCTTAGGTTCCCCACCCCTGGAGGTATAAGGAGACTGGAAAGGTAGGAAGGGATCAGGTTATGAAGGGCTTAAAACCCAAAGACACGAAAAACACATGGTGCCCCTGAATTTTAGCTTGACACTGCACTGAGACTTTGGGGCATCTTGCATTTTATCTTGTAGGTGATAGGTATTATTGGAGTTTATTGGGAGGGTGACATGGTTTGACTTTTAGGAACATCACTTTTCAGAACATAGGTTGGACTGGAGCTGGGAGAGTCTTGAAGGGAGACCAGCCACCAGCTTATTGCAGCAGTTCACGTGTGAGGTAATGAAGGCCTGTACCATGGGGGTGGGGGGTAGCAGGGTCAGAGAAGAGAAGGAGGGAATATGAGATATTTTCCTAGACAGAATGGAAGCTTCTTGAGAGCAGGTATTTTTTTTTATCTTTTTCCTTGTATTCTCTGCTCTTAGCAAATAAGTGATCTAGCAGATAAATGCTTATTGATTAAATTAGTTAAATCATGATAATCTAATAACTGCAATTGACAGAGTACTATATAGCACATGCTACTCATAGTCTACCACCCCTGTGCCAAGAGTAATGAAATATGTTCTAACATGTTGTCTTGGAGTGAGTTATTGATTTATTTTTTTGCTTTTTTTTTGGAGGGGGGAAGGTAGGACAATTGGGGTTAAGTGACTTGCCCAAGGTCACACGGCTAGTTTTTTGTGTTAAGTGTCTGAGGCAGGGTTTGAACTCAGGTCCTCCTGACTCCAGGGCTGCTGCTCTATTCACTGTGCCACCTAGTTGCCCCTGAATTATTGATTTTAACATTTAAGCTGCAGGCCTGTACACATTAGAAAGGAAGGGAACAGGCCCTGGGAAGCTGCTGTAATTATAAACCATGTGAGTATTAGGGGATACAGCTGACCACTAGCCCCTACCATGTGGGCTGCTAAAGCACAAAGGCTTTTTTGTTTTTTGGATAAGGAAACACTTTGCACTGGTGACATAGTACCTGGCAGACCCATAGAGACATAAAATTGCTGAATGTAGGGCTGTGGGACCTCTGGACTTCCTTGGCCCTGCAAGTTTTTCTTTGGGGCTGTAATTACTAAGAATGTTGTGACATTGTCTGCCTAGAAAGAAGGGGGATCACTTGGAGGACCGGATATCTTCCAGAACTGTTCACATGTTATCTTTCTCTTAATGTTTGACAACTGTATCTTTACAAACTAAACATTTTATTGCCTTGCGCTTGTGTCTAGTCAGTTCTTTACCCCTTTTTAATACCTGAAGTTGACAGCTGCCATGCATTCTCCTTAGACAATGTCTTTTAGTTTTCTCCTCATTTGTATTATTGTTGTAATTTTGTAATATTCTTCTCTGGTTCTGTTTTCTTTGTTTGACATCACTTTATACAGAGTTTCTCCGAGTTCTTGGCAAACCACTATCCCTTTATTATTAAAATGCCATAATTTCTTGAGCAATTCCCTGCTCTCTGACCATGTACTTTGTTTTTAATTTTTGGGGGGGTATTACAAGAAACAATTTGATGTGCATGAAATCATTCTTTCATTGACCTTTTTAAGGTATGTACCAGTAATGGATTCACTGGGTCAAGGGATGTGAATGTGTATATAGACAGTTTCTTAACTTTTCTCCCTTATTTTTGAATTGACCTCTAGAGTGGTTGGACAGATTCATAGCTCTATCAAAGGTGTGTTAATGTGTTTCTCTTTCCATGGTGCCTCTAATCATACATCCTTATATTATCTTTGCTAATTTGCTGGATTTGAGATGAAGCCAAGTTGGTTTAATTTGCCTTTCTATTACTGATTTGATTCATTGTTTAGTTGCATTCCTTTTAAAAAATATTAGTATCCTTCAACTTTTTCTGTTCAGAAGTGGACTAATCTTACACTTGCGCAACTTAACTACATATCTTCATTGGCAGCATTCTATCAGAGATTCAGGATACAATGATTTTTCCCCCCCAATCACTAGCTTCTTTTTCCAGCTGCATTTATTTCTTTAAAATTTTATATAATTGAACTTGTCTTTTGTTATCAACTCTTTTTTTTTTTAATGTTTTTAAAGCAATCGGGATTAAGTAACTTGTCCAAGGTTACACAGCTAGTTTTTTTGTGTGGGTGTTAAGTATCTGAGGCCCAAACCGATCCTGGGTCCTCCTGACTCCGGGGCTGGTGCTCTTACTCACTGCTCCACCTAGCCTCCCCTTGTTATCAACTCTTGTTGTTCAGTAGGTTTGGACTTATTTCGACCCCTTTGGGGTTTTTTTGGCAGAGATACTGGAGTGATTTGCCATTTCCTTCTCTAGCTCATTTAACAAATGAGAAAACTAAGGCATACAGGGTTAGGTGACTTACCCAGGGTCATACAGCTAGTAAGTGTCTGAGGCCAGACCCCGGGCCAGGCACCCTATCCACTGTGCCACCTTGCTGCTCTGTGATCAACACTAACCTTTGATTATGAAATCTCTCCCAACCATAACTGTCTTAGGTATTCTTTCTCTACTTTTAACATTTTTAGGATCTGTCTTTTTATTTTAAAATTGTATATCCACTTGGAAGTTACTCTGGTATTTGGGATAATATGCTATTTTCTGCCAAATTGCTTTTTAGCTTCCCCAGAAGTTATCCAGATAAGAATCCTTGATAGATTGTATTCTAGAGTTTACTGTGCCCAGGATTACTCTTAATCCTTCTAGAGCTTGTGTTAGAAGTTTCACTAATCTACTTAAATTTTTTTAAGATTTAAACTTTTAAAAATTGACTTGTCCTAACTTTTTAGTATTATGAAACACATGAGAATATACTATTCTGATTTTATACCAGAATTAAAAATAAGTTTACAGAAAGATGGGCATAC
Organism: Petaurus breviceps papuanus; assembly: GCF_028583685.1. Lineage (NCBI taxonomy): Eukaryota > Metazoa > Chordata > Mammalia > Diprotodontia > Petauridae > Petaurus > Petaurus breviceps. The sequence goes on from NW_027185854.1 coordinate 1,405,749, forward strand.
TAATATACTTGGTGGAGCTTTGAGTTGGACAAACAGTTCTGGAAGTAGTTTGTAATTAAGCTTGGAAAGAGCTGAAAATTTTCACATCCTTTGACCCAGAGATTCCACTGCTAGACATATAATCATTGTTATATGGAGGTCGTTGTTATCATTAAGCCATTCATGATTATCAAGAAAGGTCTTATACAGACCTCTGTGTTTATAGCAGCACCTTCTCTAGTAGCATGTTACTGGAATTAGATAGTCATGATCAAATTATGGTACGTGCATGTAATGGAATATTACTACCCTATAAGAGATTATGAATGTGATGAGTATAGAGAAGCATGGGAAGGCATCCTCGTACATGGAATGATACGAATGGATACACAGTGAAGTCAATAACCAGGAAAACAAAATACACTGACTACAACAGTGTAAATGAAAGGAAGAAAACAATGGAAACTTAATGTTGTGAAATTATAATAATGAAGTTTGGTCTCAGAGAAGAGAGATGAAAGGTTAGGCACTAAAGCTATGGAATACTGCGTATAATGTCACATTGGGTTGATGTTTTGGTTAGTTTCGCTGAACTTTTTTTCTTTTAATTTGTTATAAGGGATGGTTCTCAATAATGGGAATGAATTATTTTGGGAAATGTAAGTGGTGTAGAAATAAAAATTTACATGAAAAAGATTCATTTTCTGATGAGCTGGTAAGTATAAAAAGCTGCACAATTTCCACTTCATGTAACAGACTGTACAACATTTTTAATTTACTAATTTTTCATTTAAAACCTAAGCAAAACCTGAGGGAGTTATGCCACAGTAGTATTTTCTAGGCTGAGTATTTGTAATGTTATCTACATTAAAAAAAAGATCTTTAATGTTTTTTTTATACTTGCAAGTAAATGATAGTTTTGATATTTTAACTAGATAGCAGAAAAATAAATTTTTAAGGGATAAGCTTAAGAACGTCAGACATGTTTTTGCACTCACTCATCAAAATATTGTGTATATTTACAGTTTCCTCTTTTTATCTTCTATAAACCTGACTTTACTTGTTGTTTTTGATTTTTGGAGAGGGGAAGGTAGGGCAATTGGGGTTAAGTGACTTGCCCAAGGTCACACGGCTAGTTTTTGTGTTAAGTGTCAGAGGCCAGATTTGAACTCAGGCCCTCTTGACTCGAGGGCCGGTGATATATTCACTGTGCCACCTAGCCGCCCCTAAACCTGACTTTACAATTACCATTTAAATTTTGGTTGGAGTTGGCATAGAGGTTAAGGAGAATAAAAATTTAGATAATTACTATTTGTTCAAAATGATTGTGCAGGCACATACTCAGGTTTAACTAAAAATGATCACCTCAAAGGGATCACAAATTGATTCCTAGAAAACTTGATTCCTTAAAACTTTGTCTAGTCCATCCCCTTGATTAACACTTGAAGAGAAAAAGAGGCCCATAGAGGTAAAGGGACTTAGACAAGTTTTCTCAGGTGGCAAGTAAATAGAGCTAGAATCTAACCCTACATGCTCGTGATTGCAGTTCCAGTGCATTTTCCTTTACATTATTCTGGAAGTTACTCAATTTAATAAATACTAGTCACTTACCTGTCAGGTACTATGCACTGCTTTCAAGTTGCTCATAATTTAATGGGGGAGATAACCTAACCTATAAACAATTAGGTAAGAATGACATGATAAATTGGAGATAATCAAGAGAGGACTAGGAAAAGTTTTTTTTTTTTTTTTTTTTTTTTTTTTTGCCTAAGATATACTTTAGCTGAGACTTAAAAATTACCAGGGAAGCTCTCCAGGAGGTGAGAAGAGGAGGGAGAGCTTTCTGTGCATGGAAGATGGCTAATGAAAAACTTGGATCTGGAGATGGAGATATGATGAGGGGCAGTAAGGTGGCTAGGGTCCTTGGGTCACAGAGTGATTGGAGCTGAGTAAGGTGTGAATAGACCGGAAAGGTGCAGGTGGGATGGGGGAAGGTCAGATGATAAAGGGCTTTAAAAGTCAAAATGAAGAGTTTCTCTTTGATTCTAGAAGTGAGAGTGAGCCACTGGAGTTGATTGATTGAAGGGGGTACTGTGCCTTAGGAAGGCCAGTTTTTGCAGCAGAATAGAGGATGAATTGGAGGGGGAGAGACCTGAGGCAGAGACTAGTTCCTTAGCTTAGTCCAGGTGTGAGGTGCTGACAGGCCCCAATGATAGGCTGCCCCTTATTAGTTGCGTGACTAAACTTGAGCAACGAACTTCACTACCTTAGGCCTCAGTTTCTTTATCTTAAAATGAGTATAACACTTCATAGAGTTGCTTTGAGAATCAGCTGAAGTAACATGTAAAAGATGCAGACAAACCAGTGTGCCATAGAAATGCTTGCTCTAGCCAGTTCATTCATGTCCAACTCTTTGTGACTCCATTTAGGGTTTTCTTGGCAAAGATACTGGAGCGGTTTTCCATTTCCTTCTCCATCTCATTTCATAGGTGAGGAAACTGAGGCCAAAAGGGTGAAGTGACTTGCCCAGGGTCACCCAGCTGGTAAGGGTCTGAGGCTGGATTTGAACTCAGGAAGAGGAGTCTTCCTGACTCTAGGCCTACTACTCTCTCCACTGTGCCACCTAGCTGCTCTTATATAAATGTTAGCTGTCATTATTGGCTTTTTTGCTTGCCAAATCCCAGTGCTAACCACTTAGCTTTCAATCAGTCTGCTAAAATCTCCTCTTTCTCACATAGGCTGCTGTTTAATACCATCTTATATTTGTGAAAATGGATTTTGTTTTGAATCTACGTGATTGGACTTTTCATTTTATCTATATCAAAATCTCTATTCCACAGAGTTTTCTAGTGTTTCAAGTTCTTTTTGAATCCTGACTTACCATACATAGTGTTGGCTTTCCAGCTTTGTGTCATCTTAAAATTTAAGTCAATCATCTGTATTTTTATCTGTGTCATTGTTAGAAAATGTTATTCAGCACACGGCCAACCATAAATTCTTGAAGCATTCCACTGCAGTTGTCTGCCATGGTTGGTATTAATTACTTTTTAGCCAAACTCTGGCTAATAAATCGTATCATTAGAATTCCTCTTATATTAATAGTTTAGGAACAGTGTTAAAAAAAAGAGAAAGGAAATTAAATTAGTAAGGGTGACCTGTCCTTAGTAAAGCCATATTTGACTCTCTGTGATCGTTTATTTCTTTCTCAGATATTTACTAATAGTCTCTTTATCTGATCCAGTCTAGAATTTCCCCAGCAATCAAAGTCAAGTTCACTTGCTTATAATTTGCAGACTCTTTCTTTTTTCTGAAAATAAGGATCCTCGCCCTTTTCTAGTCCTTTGTTGCTAGTCCCAGACTCCACAGTCTTTCATATGTCATGAATCGTGGCTTAATAACAACATCTACAAATTCATTTAGTGCTTGAGGATGTAGGTGACTTGGATTCAGTGAGGGCAGCTAGAGGCTTTCTTGCTGTCTCCTTTATTATCTTGGCTATCAACTCATGGTTATCCATTTTTCTTTAATTTTTACTACAAAAAAGAAAAAAGAAATTGAACAGCACTTCTGTCATTCCTTTGTTAGTTATCATGGTTGTCTTCATAGAGATCATAGTTTAACTCATGGAAACTAATGAATATGTCAGATAATATTATTTTTTCTTTTTCAGATTTAGTACAATTAAATACCTTGACTAAATGGATGCAGAACATATTAGGATCTTTGGTATCTCATTTTTTTAAGGTAAATATTTATAAAAGGTATAGTCTATTGGCTCAGCTCACCTCTGACTTGAGACAATTCTCTTTAGAATAAATTCTTGGTATTCTCTTTAGAATAAATAAATTTTTTAACATTAAAATTATATTCATGAAATTATTTTGATTATCCACAAATGAAAATTTGTTATGTGAAATATTACAAAATGTATTTTTAATCCATTTACCCAGTTTTCCCTATCTAATCACCTATACCATTGCAATAACTTCCTGCAGGTCTTCTTAAAGCCATGACCTCCTGGTCCTTCCCTCTATCCTTCCTTCCCCATCCATTATATTCATACAAGAATAAAATTTTTTGTTCATAGATCTGATCACTTAAGTACTTAGGCCTTTAAAAAAAAAATCTTTAATGGCTACCTATTAGCTTCTTATCCCACTGCTTGACATTCAAGGATTCTAGAACCTGGAACCACAGGTTTTCCTGCTTTTTATTATTTATTATGTATGTATGTATATGCATATTATGATATTATCCTATATGGACTATATACTTCAATCAAATCAGACTGCTTTCTATTAGATTATTGTCCCTGCAATGTAGTTTTTTCATTGTATTGTTTAGAATGCCCTCACCCCATCATTGCTTGCTTATCTCCTACCCATCCTTTAATGACTAACTCAAATGATAACACCTCAGGGAAGCCTTTCTTGCTTACCAGATTTGTAATAACTATTCCCTTCATTCCTTATTTAATTTTTCTTGGGGTGTTACCTTGTAATATTGTATATCGTAGAACTTTCAATATAGGTGCTCAGTAAATGCTTATTGATTTGTATAGTAGTTTTGGTGGTGGTCTTCACTGTCATCTCTGATAGAATGTAAACTTCTTAGCTATATCTTACCTAAGACTTTATCTTCTTCCAATGCTTAGCTCAGCCTTCTGAACACAGATAGATTGTTAAGTATAATAAAAGGTGCTTAATAAATGTTTGTTGATTCTTTATGCTTTCCAAATTTTGGTATGTATTTTGTAGCTAAATCTTTCCGTCTCAAACATCAGTTTCATAGCCTCAATAATGTCCATATAGAATAATGACACTTTGGTTAAGAAAGCCAGATCTTTTGGGGGTGATGAAATAATTGTTTAAAAGAACACCTCCCCCCTCCGCTATATAATACAAAGCTACTTTTCTTTACGGTTCTATTATGTGAATTTCCCAGTGCACTTTTTTTATTTTCCACAAAGCAGACCTAATTTTGAAGGCCGACAGGTATATAATAGGCAGTATTATAAAGCCTTTAGAATTTCTGTTATTCTTCTTGGTCTACCCCCTCTGCTTTCTAGGTTTAAAGCTTCTGACAGTATGTCCCTGTAATATTTTCTCTTCCATACTGAGTAGTATTACTGAGTGTATCTCAAGTTCTAGGAAATGAATTTTTTTTTAGTACTTAAGTGCAATGTTTTATTGCTTTGTGGATCCCTTCAATTTACAGAATTGGTGAGCTTTTTGCTTTTGTCATCTACTGCTACTTTGTTTCTGTCACTACTGCTGTCATCATTTTGTTCCTTGTTCTACTGTTTTTCCCTGTCATTTCCAACAACTGCTGTTTTGCAGTTTATACTGGTTTGTCTACCCTTTGGCTTTGTGCCAAGTCGTCCTAAACCTCGTGGCAACCTTCCAGCTTCTTAGCTATATCTACAAAGAAAAGACTAGTGTTCTCAGGCTGACCTCTTTGTCTCTGGCCCCACTTTAGGGTTGTTGTGATAGGTTGTGGTGGGGATCATGTCTTTGAGCAAGAACATTATTTACTAAGGCCACAGTGTGGTGACACAAAGTTATCACTGCAAGCCTAAAACTTGGTCGGTACATTGCCCAGTTTGTTTTATTTTTAAAAATTAATTTACTCTTAGTTTTCATCATTCACTTCCACAAGATTTTGAGTTTTAAATTTTCTCCCCAAGACATCCAATAGAGACTACATATACATTCATATTAAACATATTTTCACATTAGTCATGTTGTAAAGAAGAATTAGAACCAGTGGGAGGAACCATGAAAGAGAAACAAAAAGAGAGCAAAGAGTCTGCTTCCATCTGCATTCAAACTCCAAAGCTCTTTCTCTGGTTGTGGACCCCATTTTCCATCATGAGTCTCTGGGGAGTTGTCTTAGATCTTTGCATTGCTGAGAAGAGCTAAGTCTATCAAAGTTAGTTATTGCACAGTGTGGCTGTTACTGTGTACAATGTTCTTCTGGTGCTATTCATTTCACTCAGCATCAGTTCATATAAGTCTTTACAGTTTGGTTTATTTTAACCATCACAAGATTTGGTCAGTACTTTGGAATTATATCTCAAGTGAAACACTTGACTGTGTGTAACACCCTGGGAATTTCAAAGGTCAGAAATGATAGTCTTGTTTGCAAAACAGATTGTGATCCATTGGAGAAGTTTTATAATCCAGCAGATTGGCTATGGCACTGCACATTGTTTCTCTAGTTTCATCAGCCATATTGCTTTTGCAGGCATTATGGATCATGTATATATCTCCTCTCCATTTCCTGACACCCCCCCCCCCCCCATCTTGGGGTATGTTTAAACTTGTTAGGACATTGAATGAATCTTTAGTATGCCTTTTGGCTTTGTGTACTCTCAGGTGACCCACCAACATTGACCATAGACTAGGAAAGATACAGATTGGGTGCTAGAATAGAGAAAGGAAATAAAACTATTTTTCTGGTAATTCAGTTTCTTGAGGCTTAGATACAGGCATAGATTGTGAATTTGAATACATTCATGATTTCCTTCACTTAATCTAATTTTTTTGGGCCTTTTTTTGGAAGGGGGTTAAGTGACTTGCCCAAGGTCACATGGCTAGTTTTTGTGTTAAGTGACTGAGGCTGGATTTGAACTCAGGTCCTCCTGACTCTAGGGCTGGTGCTCTCTATTCATTGTACCACCTAGCCGCCCCTACTTCATCTAAGTTTTAAAAATAATCTTTTCTTATCTCGTTTTTACTTCATCTTTATTTTCTAGTGTATTCTCCTCTTCCTCCTGTACAGAACTGTCCTTTAGGATAAGCAATACAAAAGGAGAGAAAAGTTCAGCAAATCTAACCAGCACATTGAAAAAAACTCACTCTATTCAGTGTTCCACAAGTTTCTCTTACCTCTGAATCATTATAATTTCACTGCATTTTCTGTGGTGGTTTCCTTATCATCATGATGCTAGTGGGGGTTCTTTTCTCCTCCCCCTTTACATTGTTATAGTTGTGTTGTTCATAAACATCTTCTTTGTGTTCTTTTTTTCTCCTTGCTGTACCCTCAGTTTCATCCAAAGGTCTTATAGAATTTTGTGGAGGGAATGGAGGGCAGAGAATGTGATCATGTGTAAACAGCCTTGCTACTACTCCACTGTTTCATTTCCATTACATGTATTATTATTGCCCTGCCACAGGTTATGCTTCCTATTTTCCATTTTTACTACAGTGGAGAAGTAAATTGAAATATTCCAAGTGTCCTTAAATCATTTCTACTGCAAGTCATATGTTAATGCTGCTTTGGTCTTATTCTCATTTTTAGTAAGGGGTGTGGTCAGGAGGTTCAGTGAGTAACTTGGTAGAGGGATGAAGAATAAGGATGTTATTTTAGAGAAATACAGAGTTTCAGTTGGAAAGGACTTCCATGACCAAATTGTTCAGCACATACCAATAAAAGATTTTCTTCTCCAACATACTGGAGAAATGATCATCTAGCCTTTGTATTAAGACCTCCACTGAGGAAGAACAAACTCTCTCCTAAGGTATTGTGTTATACTTTGGAATAGCTCTTAACTGTTGGCAGATTTTTTTCTTACATTATTATTATGTCTTTATAACTTCTACCACAGTTTTGCACTTTAGGGCTAAGGAGAACAAGTTGGATCCTTCTTTTTTTTTTTTTTTTAAAGCAATTGGGGTTAAGTAACTTGCTCAAGGTTACACGGCCAGTTATTTCTGGGTGTGGTGCTGAGTGTCTGAGCCCGGGATTCGATCTCCAGGTCGTCCCAACACTGGAACCGGTGCTCTTACTCGCTGAGCCACCTGGCCGCCCCAAGTTGGATCCTTCTAACATTTATCAACTATTACAAGTATTTTAAAGATAGCTATGTCTCATCTAAGTGTTCTTTTCTATAGGTTAAATTTTCCCATTGATCTTGAGATGATAAGATAGGAATTTCAGATCCTTCACCAACCTGGTTGCCCTCCTGTGTACACTCAGTAGCCTATCAGTTGTGCTCGGGGGCATAATAGATACAGTATGGGGCCTGGAGTCAAAAAGAGCTGAGTTCAGATTCGGCCTCAGACACATCCTAGCTGTGTGACCCTGTGCAAGTCACTTAACCCTGTTGAACACTGTATCCTCACCTGTAAAATGGTCTGGAGAAGGAAATGGCAAACCTTTCCTGTATCTCTGCCAAGAGAACCCCACATGGGGCCATGGAGAATTGGAAACAACTGAACTACAACAAAGATTGAGATAGCTATCAAATTGATATCTATCAAATGCTTTGGTACAATCTGGGTGAGACAGGTGGGGGAGGGGGCAAAAAAAATCTGGGTGTGTTGTTCAGTGGTGCCTGACTCATGTGTAATCCCATGAACTTTGTCTAGGGGTTTTTTTTGGTCAAAAAGTGGTTTGCATTTCCTTCTCTAGTGTATCTCCATTTTACAGATGAGGAAATGAGGCAAATAGTGGTTGTTACTTGCACAGGATCACATAGCTAGGGAAGTGTCTGAGGCTGAATTTGAACTCAGAGCATTGGGCCTGGACTCAGGGAGATCTATTTACAGCACCACCTAGCTGGTGCTGGCCCCGGCCTCATCTAGGTATGTTATATATAGCATTCTCCTTATCTGCCTCGATAGATAGTTTGATAACCTGGTCAAAAATGGAAGTTAAGTTATTTTGATATGAAGCCATGCTGGATCTCTGTGATGACCTACTTCCTTTTCTAGATATATTCTAGAATTTTGTCAGGAATTTTAAGACAAGCTTTCTTATGTTTCTCCCTCTCCCCAGCTTGGTGACTTGAACTAATCAAGAATGCATAGGTGCTTTCTGGTTCTGGAAAGAGTACCACATTAGTTAATTTGGATAACAGGTCTGTGTTAGTGTGTATAGAACCTGGATCTGGAATCAGAAAGACCTGAGTTCATATATAGCCTTAGATATTTACTGTGTGACCCTGGGCCAAGTTACTTAGCCTCTGTCGCTGTCAGTTTTTTCCATTGTAAAATAGGGATGATATATAGCATCTACCTTATAAGGTTGTTGTGAGGTATCAAATGAGATATTTATCAAACGCTTAGTACGGTTCTTTGGGAGATTGTTATTCTTGGGTGTCCACCAGGGGGAACACCCCCCCCCCACCTACCTCTCTGTGTAATTGACATATACCTGTTTGAGTCATTCTTCCTCTCTGCTTCCCCCCCAACCCCAACCAGTGAGTTAACAATTATTCTTCCTCTTTAGGTGCTTAGTTCATATTTAATGTCACTCCAGGGCCCACATCATTCCTTGGAGTGTGAGCTGAATACTGCCTATTGATAGTATCCAGTGCAGTCTTTGGGAAGAGCTCCCTCTCTGTTGATTAGCTCCAAATGTTTAGTGGGCCTTCCACCATTTTTGCCTTCTTTGTTTTCACATTGAACCTTTTCTGTTTTCTTTTTTTTTTAATTTTTTTTTATTAATTTGTTTCCTTTTAGTTTACAGGATTGAATTCCACAATTCCTTGAATTTCACATTTTTTCCCCCCCCCCCCTCCTCCCCCCATGGCAGCTTATAGTCAAGTATAGGATCTGTAAATACTTTCACATTATACATTAGTCAGGTTATAAGGACGGATTGTACCAGCTGGAATGAAAAATGGTAAAGAGGACATAAAACCAAATAAGAGAAGGGAAAAGATCAGGTATTTTGCTTCCACCTGGATATAAACTTAGTTCTTTCTAGTTCTTTCTCTGGATGCACATATTTCTCCATCATGAGTCTTTTGGGATTGACTTATATCACTGCATTGCTGAGAAGAGTCCAGTCTATCAAAGTTGGTCATCACACATACGTTGTGTCTGTAATTGTGTACAAATTTCTCCTGGTTCTACTCTTCTCACTCAGCATCAGTTCTTTTAAGCCTCTCCAGGTAAATATGAAGACTGTCTGCTCCTCGTTTCTTATAGCACAATAGTATTCCATAACATGCATATACCACAACTTGTTCAGCCATTCCCAATTGATGGGCATTCCCTTAATTTCCAGTTCTTTGCCACCACAAAAAGAGCTGCTATAAACATTTTTGTACATATGGGTCTTTCTCCCATTTCTATGATCTCTTTGGGATATAACCCTAGGAGTGGTATTGCTAGATCAAAGGGTATGAAAGTATTTATAGCCCTTTGGGCATAATTCCAGATTGCTCTCCAGAAAGGCTGGATGAACCTTTTCTGTTTTCTAAAAGGAGCATTTCATGTTCTTTGATAATCTGGAAGGAAGTAGAAGGTTTTCTTCAAGGATCTTTAGACTGAACTTGGAGCATAGGCACTAGTTGCCTTGGTAGTGACTGAAGTACAAGCTGACCATCCAGTGTAGATCACTGTGAAATTCTTTCTATATTTTGCTAGAAGTGAGATTCTCATTCTTTGTCTGTCTTGGCATTCACTTCCCTTAGCAAACTGTTAAGACAAACTCCTCCTGATGAGTACTTCAGGTCTGTGATTGTGCCTCTTTTTGTCTTGATTGAGCTTTGGCAGCTGCTTCTTACTTCTTTCCTCTCTGTTGCACACACACCTAGCTTGCCTTACTATGGTCTGCTCCTTTTCAAATCTTTTTTTTTTCTTTCTAGCTGGACTCCTTGTCTTTCAGCTCAAGTCCTTCAGCTTCATTTCTTCACTTTGATTTTTTCTTCATGTTCTCTCGAAATATTATCTTCCAGAAATAAATTTCTAGGCTGTTGTACATTTCCCGACCTCTTCAGATCACCTTCACATTTTTTTCTGTGTTCAAACATCTCTTTTTTCCTACAACCTTGTAAAAGTTGGAAATGGAACTTATCTGTTTGTTTTATTCCTACTTATCCCTAGTGTAGCTTTTCAGAAGCAGTTAATCTCTTTTTGTAGTAATCACATTGAGTAGTTTTGATAGTGAAAACTGACCACACAGCAGTCATTTATCACAAGCGAGCAAAAGGTGGGGAGAGTGAGTGTAAAGGGAACTGAAATTTTTTTCTCCATTTCTGGACTGGCAGTAGACTTGCCAGAGACTTCAGACAGTAGACAGTGTGGTCACCTAGAGTATTTTTTCAGTGTTATTCTAATCTGCCTAAAGAGATTTTGTCTGATTCTGGCAGTTCTTTCCTAGTTTTCTCCTACCCCTTCATTCCATCAGCGTAACATAGTAAAATGAAAGTGGTTAGAGCCAAAAAATTTTAGAGTTAAAATTGCAGATGCTTGTTCAGTGTGAAATGGTAATGATTATTATGTGACAATTAGGATCCACTTTGCTACCCAGATGTAATCTGGTCTACCTGTGTAAAGTAAATCCTGGGCAGTATACTTGGTAAAGGAGCAGAAAAAAAAATCTTATTTTCAGGCTCAAATCAACTTTAGGACCGACACATGCTTCTCTGAACGAAGGTCTGACTGGCTCTGCTGACTGACCCTGTCTACTGTTCTCCATCCTCCTTGCACAACTTGAAAGAGAGCCAGTGGAATTCATTAATGGAGGTGGATTGACTGGATTGTGAATAGGCAATCCATGTTGTGTTTCGAAGCAGGATCAATTTTGGACTGTAAGCAATAAAAAAATTCTTAAAAGGTGAGTTCTTTTAAGTTTGGGGTAGGGGCGGGTAGGGAGGTGGGAAGAAATACCTGAATTGTCATAAAAATGGAAAAGCATTTAAATGTCTACCAATTACTGGAAGGTTTCCTGATATTCTTTGTAAGCAGTATATTCAGTTATTAGTTTCAAAATAATATTTGAATTTTTTGGTTGGAGACAGGGATATATAATTTCTTACTTTGGCTGCTTTATATAAATGAAAGATTTTAAAGATTATTTCTGAATAGATGATTTCAAAAAAACTTTTTAAGTTCACAGTCAGAAACCTGGGATACATCACAGGTTATAATAATAATTAGCATTTAAATAGTGCTTTAAGGTTTGCAGAGTGCTTTATAGTTACCTTTAGATATATTTGACTTTAGAATTTTGCAGTTAAAATTTTTCTTACTGTAACCTGTAGTATTTTACATGCTTTAATGCAGCCTTTATTAGTTCACGCAGTTGATATGTTTAGCACCTTCAGTATTAGTTAATAGTAAAGAACTAAGAGTTAAGGAGTTACAGTGAATATATAATGCCTTGTGAAGACCTTAGAGAGATGGCCACCTCCAGGCTTAGCACAGGAAGGTGTTTTGCAACAGGAAATATTGGGACCAGCACAGTTTTAGAGCTGAAAGTAAAATGGTATCCAGAGAATAGTGCTGTGACAGCAGCAAGATGGCTTGACTTTGAATGTGTCTGAAATGTTACAGGGAACACTGTCCTCGGGGATGTGTGAAACTCAGTAGTTTCCGTACTTTTCTGTATCAACAGAGCCTTTCTTTGCACGTTAAGCTGTTTAGATAGATTGTCCCTTCTGTTTTGTCTTTAAGTTACAAATATTTTAAAAAGCATTTGTGGTTCATAAAAACAGCACTCAGGGAACCTCGTCCCTAAGTGTGATGGTGTGTGTATTTTTCCAGGATGTTTAATTTTTGAAAAGTGAAACTGTATGCCATTTAAATTTAATAAGTAATCCTATGACTTTTCAGTTACATGAAATATAAGAATTTTGAGATTTAAGGGGTTTTTTGAGGTTGATTTTAGATCTAAGAAAGTCTTAGATCAAAGTTTTGTGAAGGTTTCTAATAGAATAATAACATTCTTTATAAAAATGAGATATTTATCTTGTTATGGAAAGCTCTCAACCTCCTGGGGAGAAATCAAGATAATGCCAGAGTTTGTTCTTCTCCCTGATAGATTTTTGAAGTACCTGAAGCAGTTGTCACTTCATGTGGTTTTTGAATTTTCAAAAATATTCTTATATGTGTTGTTTATTCCTGCATACTGTTTGAATACATGCTCTAGTTTGAGACCTTGGATCACTCCAGTTGCTTAGGCTTTTCTGAATTGTGAACAGCTCTGTTTACCCTCCTACCAGGTATTTTTTTCCCCTGAACTGCTTCTTCAGCATAATTTGAATTGATGTTATATGTTATTTTTTTAAAAAAAGTTTTATTTATGCCTTTTGTTTTTGAACCACAGTCATTACAATATATCTTTCCTCCTGTGAATCCTTCTTGTAACAAAAAGAAATAAAACCAGTCTCCTACCCTTTAATCTTGGCGGTGGGAGGTGTGTTTGTGTCTCATCACATCTACGTGGACTGAGACTGGTTGGCTGCCTTTGTCATTTTTGTTTACATTATTGTAGTTTATTTGTTGTATATTGTGTTCTGACTTCAGTATGTATCAGTTCATGAAAGTCCTTCTATGTTTCTCTGAATCCTCATTGATTGTTTCTTATACATCTTGACTGACATGCATTCATAATCCATTACAGTGACAAGCACCTACTTTGTTTCTAGTTTTTTGCTACCACACCAAGTGCTTTTGAATATTTTGGTATGTATGGGGCCTTTCTTTTCTTTCTGTCTTCTTAGAGTAAGAAATGAGATGTCAAACCTTCTCAGAACTCTTCTGAGGAAAGGCCAGTTGTGCCAACAACCCTAAGTGGCCTTCATCCTCCCCTCCCGAGTCTACCTCCTCCCTCCCCCCAAAAAAAGGAAGACAGTTTTGAAGTTTCCAGGTAAGACCTCAAAAGTAAATTCTGCCAAAATTTATGTGAAATCTCTTTCCTGTGTTGAATTTGCATAGTGCTTATTTTAACTATTTTAGTATAGAGTTAGATAAAGCAAATTTCAGTTTCTAGATCTCTATAAGGTTAGAGAATGGTCAGAACGCTTAGGAAACCTATATCTAAAAGGGACTTTTGTGTATCCTTGATACCTTGTCAACCATAGCAGGTTATAGTACATTGAATATAAATGCACTTACATTGATTTATGGTTTAGTTTGTAAAATATCCATATTTTTGGTGCACTGATAGAAACCAGTTACAAGAATTTTCCAACTATTCCAATTATCATTTAATTTCTGAATACTCTTGTGTTCCAGTGTTGTTGAGATTGGTGATTGAGATCACAGACTAGTTGATGAAAATTTATTTTATAATTTAGCTGAAAATTAGTATTAATGTAATAAGTAGCAGAGCTGGAATTTGAACCTAAATCTTCTGGTTCCAAGTCAAGGTGTGTTCTATGCTGTATTTGTTCTAGGCATAGGGAACTTACTGAGTAAAGTCATAGAGATAATAAAGGTCAGGACCAGAATGGAATGTGGAGAATAATCCAGTTTTCCTAAAATTCAGAGTATGTTGAGTGGGGTTGTGTGAAAAAAGTAGGGACGATAAGGGCTGGAATGAGATTGTTGGTGGTATTTGATTAGCCATAGTCAGATGTCAAACTAACATGAAGATTTTTGGGTAGAAACAATGTGATCAGTGATAACAGTAGAAAATTTGTCAGACAGTAATAAAAAGGATGGATTAAAGAGGAAATAGACTTTTAAGAAGCCTTAAAAAAACAGTTTCATTTAGGGGCAGTTAACTAGAGTGGTCATAATGGAAAGTAGGAGGTAGATGGTAATAAGTAGTATTACAGAAGAAAGGTTTATAGGAGGTGAAGATTCAAAGATGAAAGAATTTCAAACCTACATGACTAACAGGGTGGTGGCTTTATTAGCTGAAATAGAAAAGTTAGAGCATGGGTTCTCTCTGTCTCTTTTTTTTTTGGCTTTTTTGGAGGGGGAGGGCAGGGCAATTGGGGTTAAGTGACTTGCCCAAGGTCACGCCAATAAGTGTCAAGTGTATGAGGCTGAATTTGAACTCATGTTCTCCTGACTCCAGGCCGGTGCTCTATTCACGGCGCCATGTAGCTGCCCCAAGAGCATGGGTTCTTAACCCATGCTCTAATCATGAGATCTGTGAACTTGTTTTTTAATATTTTGTATTTTTAGTATTTTGTATAACTGTCTTTCAAAGTATGTGGTTTCTTTTGTAATACTGTAGTATTTTAGTTTAGTTATTTAAAAATTTCATCCTGAGATGAGTTCCACAGACTTTTCCACACCAAGTGCTGAGAAAGCTTAAGAACCCTTGAGTTGAGAGATAGGCAGTTATTTTGAGGGAGGTGAAAAATTTAGTTTGACACATTGAGTTTACGTATTGATGTTAATATGGAATTGAAGAGATGAAGCATTCAGTTAGGAATATGGGACTCAGTCTAGAGAGATTTTGGGGATAGAGACAAAGGTTTTGGAATCATTTGCACAGCGAATGTAATGGAAACCACGGGGGTTGATGAAATCTTTTAATTGAAAGGAAGAGTTGAAGACACAAGGATAGAATATAGTTTGGGGCCTGTTAAAAGAAGATGATAAGACAAGTGATTTGTGTGGTAGTAAAAGAATGAGATCTCTGCTACATAGTCGGATCTGTTACAGAGGGAGTTAAGGAGGATGGAGACAGTGAAAAAATGACTCTTCAAATCCCCCCTTTTGGACCATACAAATCTAGATATATTGACTTAACGTGAGTTCAAATGCTTTATATCATATAACTATTATAAGCCTAGGACAGTAATACAGGCCTGATGTTTTAGATGATTCTGGTCCTTCATGTACTTCTTTTTCACTTGTTCTTTGTTCTTACATATCAACCTCACAAATCCTGTAAAATTCTTGCTGGTATTTTGGAGGAATTCATTACACTTTTTAGGATATACTTCAGTTTGTTCAAAGTGTTTTAATCCTGAAAACTTGGGATTTTAAAATGAGGACTAAAGATGTATGGTCTGTGTTGTAGGGGATATAGTGGAAAGCAACCTCCATCTTAAGTTACTTAAATACATTGCAGAAAGAAATTAATGAAATAATAGCCCACGAGAAGCTTACCAGTCTATTATCTTCTTGCTGAGGAATTTGTCTGTGTGCTGTCATCTCTGATTGAATTATAGAAAGTTTTCTAGGTCAGATGTTTGCTTTTGTTTGTTTTTGCCATGCTTTGAGATTGGCTTAAAAATAAAATCTTGGAAGATTAATTCCTCAGCTGTACCCTTGATAGCGTCAGTATTTTTGGTTGTCTGCAGCATTTAGCTTTGCTACTAAGTTCAGTGTGAATGGGCATTATGGTTTAGAGAGTGCCTGATTTGTATTTGGGAAGACCTGGAAGTAGCTTTGTGATTATGGGCAAGTCATTAATCTCTTTGAGCCTTAGTTTCCTCATCTGTAAAATTAATTATGCCAAATAGTGACCTCTCAAGGACTTTCTGCTGGGGGAATGGCAGTAATAATACCTATAGTACTTAAAAGATTATTGTGGGACTAGAATGAAATTTTATGATTTCATATTTGCACACACACACACACACACATACATGTGTGGGTGTATGCATATTTCATTATATGGTGTGTGTATGTGTGTGTTTTTGTCTTTCCAAACCTTAATATCTGACATTTTTTTGGGAATGTAATTGGGAAAGAAAAATTGTTCTTTTGAAATTCAAATAGCAAAGAATTCACCATTGAATTTCTTGATATTTTACTCTGTTAAAGAAATGCCATGGAGACAAACCACTAGGTATTGGGAATAAGGTTTGGGAGAACAAGGTGTAATTCCTGGATAATTCAATTAAAATATATCCCAACTAAAAAAAAGCAAACAAATAAAACTTGGCTTAATAGAAAATTTAAAAGGAAAAAGTGATTTCTCTTGAACACTGTGAAAATAGTTTACAGTAAATAGCACTTAATTAAGCCATGCTTGAGGTTAATTCTTTTTACTTTATAGCCTTATGCATTTTCATTTGATCCTGTGATGTCAATAGGACAGGTGTTTTATAGAGGAGGAAAATGAGACTAAGCAGTTAAGTGATTTTTCAGGGTTACAAAGCTGGAGAAAATAAGTGGTAAAATGCAGCTCGATACTTCTCCAATAACCTTTCTGTTGTAGGAAGGTTGCTTACTGTGGTAAGGCCTTCTAAGAATTCTAATTGTTATGTAGCATCTGTCTATCTATAGATAGTTATAGATAGATCTCTTTGGATTTCAGGTGAATTTTAATTGCTTTTGTTGGGGGGGGGAGAAGTGTACATGTTCAAGTAACTGTCAATTTTTTCTTTATGTATTTGTCAGCAAAGCTTATAAGCGATTTTAATTGTTTTATGCATAATAGTAATTATAGAGCTCTAAGTTTTTGCAATACATTTAACATACATTATCATTATATGAGTATCTTAGTAGACCTGAAAGTATTGAGCATTGTCCCCATTCTACAGATGAAGAAACTGAAGTTCAGAGAAGTTAAGTGACTTCTCAGTAGCCACAGAGCTAGTAGGTATCAGGTCTTCTTTCCTCCTAAGTCCAGTATCATACCCACTATAATTGAACTGTTTACAGATACTGAGAATCATGTTCTGAGAATCTTAGTTCAGAGTTACTATCTTGAATTACGCTCAAAGTTTAATTTATAATGTAAGCATTTGATCTCAAGACTACTTTAAGAGGAACTGCAATAAAGATTGCCAGTGGTGTCCTGTAAGAGGTTAATAGATGATCTTTTTTGACAGAAGAAGGGATTTTGTGATTGTACCCTAAGGCTTGGTTTCTTAGCAAAAGTTCTACCCTTCTTCAGCCCTTTATTCATTCTTGATTCATTTATCACCATTTCATCTTACTGTTTAGCTTATTTAAATTACTTTGAGAAGATGCAGGAGAAAAAAAATTTAGTGAGTCTAGTACCTGAGGGCTGTAAACAGAAAAAGAATAGAAGAAAATTGAATATGTTAATTTTTCCCCCCAAATAAGGTTTGTTTTTATAATTAGATCTCTAGAAATAAAATTGAAGTGGAAACAGAACTAAGGAAACATCTTTGTAGTGTGGGTTTGCCTAAATATAGTGAAACTTCACACCTAGAATCACATTGTAGTTAAGGATAAAAGGTAATCTTAGATATTAAATGATTTGTGTGATTTTATGCAATGGTTTAGTATCCTCAGGCTTATGTCCTTCCTATATGTCATTATTATGATATATGATATATGCATTTATTATTATTGTTTTATTTTTTTGGTTTTTGGAGGGTGGAATGTAGTGTGCAATTGGAGTTAAGTGACTTGTCCAAGGTCACATAGCTAGTTTTTTTATGGTAAGTGTCTGAGGCCAGATTTGACCTTAGGTCCTCCTGACTCCAGGGCCGGTGCTTTATTTACTGCACCACCTAAGCTGCCCCAATATTATATATTATTATATAATTGTACATACACATGTATATTTATATACACACACATATTATATAAATTATGCCCTTTCTGAGAAGGAAGAGCCTAAATTTATAAGGAGTTAGGAGCCAAAGATTACAACAACAATTATTAAAAGATGGCTTTTTGTTATTGTGTATGACTGAAAAGGATGAGTGTGTGATCAGTTCTTTCCACAGTATGCCTATGTATATCTGTAACTAATTTTCTCCTTACCCTTGCACAAGAATGATGGAACCTCTTGGGATCTCCTCCCACATGTAAAAAAAACTCACCAGCTTTCTGAATGCTGTGCACCCAGCTGGTCTATCTCTTGGTATGTTGCAATGATTAATATACTTTTCAGAGTATGGCAGTTTATGATCTTTGGAAAATTTTGGTATGCAAGAAAGGGCTATCCAAGCAGGTGAGACAGTGACTAAAGTTGCCTTTTTCAAAGAGGAAAGAGAATGGGGTCTATAAAAATAAAGCCAGTAAACTTAACTTTGATTTTTGGTGAAATTTTAGAATGTGTTACTAAAGAAATAACTTGTGAGTAGTTAGTATAGACTCATCAATAACAGATTATGCCAGATAAACTTTTTTTTTTGGACATGGTTACTAGCTCGGGACCATATTAAAAAATATTTCAGAAAATATTTTGGCCAGAGTTTATCATACTTTGCTTTTGGACAAATTGGAGAAATGTCATTTGAGCTGTCATATTGGTTTGACTGCCAAACTTGGAGCCAGGAAGACTCAAATTCTGCCTCAGATAATCATTAGCTCTGTGACTTTGGGCAAGTCTGCTTCAGTTTCCTCACCCATATAATAGAGATAATAGCAGTCATTTTACAAGGTTGTTTGAGGATCAAATGTAAAGAGTTTCGTAATATTTAAAGTGTTACATAAATGTCAACACCATTATATATATATGGATTAAAACCTGTTGAATAACTAGACCCAGACTTTGATGTCATGTTGGATGTTTCCAGTGTTGTATGCTTGGGCTTTGGCCTGTTTAAACTTTTTAATCAGTGATTTAAGAGAAGGCTCAGGAAATGTAAAGATGACAGACACATGGTTGAGAGGGAGAACTCTCCTGGATAATAGGGTCTGAATCTAATAAGATAAAAGTCGTACACTTTAAAACATCAGCTGCGCAAGTGCCAAATGGCAGAGACCTGGCAGGTAACACTTTTTGTGGAAAGTACCTAGAGGTATGAATATGCCTTTTACGTGTTCAGAAGATGGAAGTAAAGCCAAGTGACAAAGGATAAAGATGAAGGCATGGTCCTGTAGGATTTGTATCAGTAGCACTAAGTCTCAGTATGATCTGAGTTGTTGGGAAGAGCAAGGGATATGGAGGTTTTTTTTTTTTTTTTTTGGCCGGGGGAGGGGGGGGAGTTGAGTTACATTGAGGTTAAAAGAGGAGGATCAGAGAAACACTGGAACTCGGAATGGATGGGGAAACAAGTAATAATGGTAACAGAAAACAGTTCATCTTGTTTTGCTTCTGTTTTATCTACTAAGGATAATATTTTGATAGGAAAGAAGGAAGATAGCTTATGAGGAGTTGAAAGGTGTAAGGTGAGTGAAGGGGAAGGAAGAGCACCAAGTTGCTTTGACCTTGTCACCAGACTTAGAGAAGCAACCCTCCCTGGTACTATTGTAAAACAGGCAGATTTGAATCTAGCACTACTGGGAGTGATCTTTGAAAGAGATTAATAGAGCAGGAGAGGTACCCCAGACTAGAAAAGAACAAATGGGCCAGTTTTCCAAAATGAGAAAAAGTGGCATTTGCAGTCTTTAGGTCAGTGAGCTTGACTTTTGACATCTGACAGAATAAAAAAAAAAACCCAAAAAACACAAAAAAACCCCCAAAACCCAAAAAACACACAACATTTATCAAAGGTCCATTAGTGACAATCTAGGAGAAGAAACAATATTATAAAAGATTCAGCATGGCTTCATAAAGAATAGTTCATTCCAGACTAATTTTAGTTCTGTTTTTGGTTAGGGTTACTAGACTGTTAAGTCACACGAATGTTGTAGGTATAGTTTCCCTAAATTTCTAATAAAGCATTTGACAAAATTTCTCATGGTAGAGAGTGGGTTAAGAGATAGTATGTCTTAGATGAATTCAAAACTTGTTGAATAGCTGGCAATAGTCATTGTTTGATGTCACCTTGGAAAGGAGGTCTTTAGTGGAGTATACTAAGTCTTAGTGCTTGACCATGTGTTTGTTTAACATTTTATCGATGATTTGGATAAAAGAATGCTTATCATATCTGTAGTTGATACAGATCTGTGAGAAATAGGTAACACCCTGGATAACAGACCAAAAAGGGACAGATTTGGCCCAGTCTTATAGAATGAAACATAAGTACTAATGTGAAGTCCTATAGATAGCCCTCCAAATGCTTCTGTTTGCAGATGCATCAAGGTCCTGGAACATTGCTGAGTTCCATAAATGAGACCAACAATTGCTCAAAAATTCAAAGTATCTGAACTTGAAAAGGGGCAGCCAGAGTGAATGAACTGAGTTCAAATTTGGCCTCACATTACTAGCTGTGGGACCCTGGGCAAGTCACTTAACCCTGTTTGTCTCAGTTTCCTCATCTAAAACCATTCTAATGTCTTTGCCAAGAAAACCCCAGATGGGGTCATAAAGAGTTAGACAACTGAAAACAGTGGACAAGAGGAACTTGGAAAACAGAGTGAAGAATGCCTTATTGTTTAGACTGATAAAAGTTAGACACGCAGTCTGTAGAGCTGGCCCATCATAACCTGGCCCCATCTTATCTATCTTTCTAGTCTTACACTTTATTCCCTTCCCCTGCCCCCCCATCCTCATGCCATCTGCAGTCTTGTGAAAATGGCCTTCTTGCCTAGATCGCATGACATTCCATCTCCTAACTCAAGGGAATTTTTCTGATTGTCTACATGGCCTGGAATACTCAGCTAAAGTCCCACCTTCTTCAAGAAACCTTTTTCCCACTCTTCCTTTAATCTCTGTACCAATTCTGTGAATGTCTTCCGTTGTACATAGCTGTTTGTTTGCATGTTGTCTGCCCCATTAGATTATGTACTCATTAAGGTTGTTTTGCCCTTGTATAACTTTGCTTAATAAATGCCAGTTGATTGGTTGATTGATTAGATCTTGGATGAATAGAGTGCAGGCTGGGTTGCCTTTAGGAAATTTTGCAGTATTTTTTAGTAGTTCCACATTTCTCCCTGAAATAATGGCCTATTTTTCTTTCCAGTAGTTTAGCATTTTAAAAAATCAATTTTCATAGACCTTTTTGTTTTTACAACACCTAATTTCCAGTTTCATCTTTCCCCCTTTCAAGAGCTAGCCTTTATGACGAAGAATTTTTTCAAAAAATATAAAGAGGAAAAAGAGAAAAAGACCCAGGAAAAGAAATTTCTGTGCCTCTAAAGGAGTTGGGAGGTAGGGGTCTCATCACTCTTGGGGGGGGAAAACTTATTCTTTATAGTTTTGCAATATTTATTTTCCCTAGTTTTGTAGTTATAGTTATGTATACATTTGTTGTAGTTATTGTGTAGGGCAGCTAGGTGGCATAGTGAATGGGCCTGAAGTCATGAATATTCATTTTTGTGATTTCAAATCTGACCTCAGATACTTCCTAGCTGTTACCCTTGTCAAGTCACTTAACCCTGTTTGCTTCAGTTTCCTCAATCTGTAAAATGAGCTAGAGAAAGAAATGGTAAATCATGCCTCTGTCTTTGTCAAGAAAATCCCAGGTGTAGTTATGAAGACTTGAACATAACCAAACAATAATTATTGGGTATATTATTTTCTTGGCTCTGCCTGCTTAATCACTTTGTATCACTTCATTTAAGTCTTTTCATACTTTGCATATGTTCATGACATTAGTCTTTTTTTTACAGCGCAGTAATTTTCCATTACACTCATATACCCTTGTTTGTTTTGTTATTCTCCAACCTATGAACATTTACTTTGCTTTTTTCAAGTTCTTTGCTGCTGCAAAAAGTGCTGCTACAAGTGTTTCGGTGTGTATGGAGCCTTTCTTTTTATTAATGACCTCCTTGGTATATATAAATGGCTCAATCTTTTAAAAATTAAAATTTTTTTGAACATTGGTGTTTGTCAACACCTATACACATGCACATTTCTATATACAAAGAGATATATAGAGAGAGAATTGTGTATAAAACTGCAGAATTCCATCGCATGCTTTTTAAAGCACATATTTAGCATGTTTGAAAATTATCTCACTCATCTGTGTTTTCCTCTGAGCCTCCTCTTCCCACATGGGCATTTTACAATTGCCTTATTGATGCTTAGCATAGATCAGCTAAACAAATCCACACATTGGCTGTGCTGGAAAATGTACTTTTCATTCAGCATTTGTAGGGCATCACCTCTCTACCAAAAGAGTCAGCCAGTGGGGTCAGCAAGCATTTATTAAACACTTGTTACAGAGACACTGCCAAATTGTGACTTTGAAAACTGCCTGAATTAGGTTAAAATTCTTGTGTTTATCAAGACTCTTTACTTTAAAAAGTGATGAAATGTATCATGGCGATCACATATCACAGAATTTCTGGAATTGGAAGTGCCTTCAGGTCACCTAGTACTACTTCCCATAATTAACCATGAGTCCCCTCAGTTATATATTTGACCTGTGGTCATCTTGAAGGCAGCCCTTTGCTCCCAGAGAGCCTGCTATACTTTGAGATAACTTTGTTATGGAAGTTTCCTCTACAGCAAACCTGAATTTTGCTCCTTTGTAGCTTTTATCCATTGCTTTTCCTTCTACCCTCTAAAGCCATCTGGAACATGATTCTTATTCTTCATGATAGCCTTTCATATATTTATCATTTTTCTATATTCTAAGCTAAATATTTCCAGTTCCTTCAGCCAGTTCTCAGCTGTTAATGGCATGAACTTGAGGACCATCACCATCCTAGCTGTATTCCTATGAGGCAGCTGGTGGCACAGTGGATAGAGTTCTTCTGAGTCTGGAGTCAGGTAAACTTGAGTTCACATCCTCCCTCAGATCCTGCATAATTCACTTAACCATTGTTTGCTTCAGTTTCCTTAACTGTAAAATAGGGATAATAACAGCACCAGCTTCACAGGGTTTCTTTGATAATCGAATGATACAGCATTTTTAAATGGCACTTAGCACATAGTAGATGTTATATATATGCTTGTTTCCTGCTCTCCCCCTATGAACTATTTCCAGCTTATCGGTATCCTTCTAAAAATGTTGCACTTTGGATTAAATATAGTTCTTTTGGTTGTAGTTTGATTAGAGGAAAATATTGTAGAATCTAAAATTTTGTTGGTCGATATTCTTTGCCTTTTTTAGTGCAGCCTGAGATGGCAGTCACTTTTTTGATGATCCATATTATGCTATTTTGTAGTTTCATTAGTCCTGAATAAATTCCATACTGCATCCTAGGGACCTAAGGATTGAAAAAAATGTATAAAATATATCAAGAGAAAAAATTGGAATAAGGTGCAGGAATGAAATATAATGAGGGCATTGAAAGCATAACTTTTTTTATTAAAAATCGCAAATCTAATAGTTAGAAATACTAAAGACTGTCAGTGGTTCATATTGGTTGTCCTAGATCAGAGGTGTCAAATATGTGGCCTACAGCACTCCCTGGTAGTGAAAATGAGAGAGAACAGATGAGCATCTCACTTCTATCCTTGAAATATTCCATGTACATAGAGTAATGAGTAGTTAGGCACCAGACATTGCCATTTTGATCTTATTTTGCTGGAATAACTTGAATTACATCAAGCAAGTTTTCTTTCTTTGAAAGTTGCAGAATTGCCCCAGCTAGTTTAATAAAAGGACTCAGTATGATAAACTAACATATATTATAGATCAGATAAATAATAAATCTCATTGTTAAACTGTTTTTGAATGTATATTTTGCTGTGATTAATAACACACATGCTCCATTGTATTTTTTATAATTTTTAATCAGTTATTTGTTGTTTATTCAGTATTTAGGGTATGACACTTGAGGAATTGGTTGCATTGTTGTATAATATACAGATCTTCTTATGTAATATGGAAATTTACAACTATTGCTATACATAGGTAGACAAAAATCAGGTCCTCTGGAAATGTGATACATGGGGCCATGCTGTAGAGCCCTAATGGAGGGGAGCACAAAGGTCATTATTAATGCATCAATAAAGAATTGATACTGAATGGTGTTTTGTAGCCAGGAGTGTTGTCTTCTGGAGCTACGGGAATCTGTAGCACCTACATACAAGGCAGGTAGTTTATATACCTGTGGGGCACTGGCTCTGCTTGGCACCAACTACTGAGAATATACAAGTCATATCCAGCATCTTATGCAAACAACATAAACAAGTAGTCACACTGTACTATTCCCCATTTCTAACTTTAGGAAGAGACTAGAGTGTGTTCACAGGTTTTACATTTCTGGTGTTCAATCACTAATCAGAGGGAGGATTTGACTTATTTGAAAAGCTCATCCTACATAACCCCTTAACCACTGTCATGTTCTTTTGATGGCAGCACTTTAAAAGATTTTAAAATTGCAGCTCTTTCTGGATTCCCCAAATTGTATCTGCTCTCTTTAAATGGCTCTCCTCCTCTGGATTCAGGTTTACCTTCACCACATCTGAAATGCCATTCTGCCCCAAAATACATGGGACACTTAGGAAGACATCCTCATTAATGCCATATAGGCCCTTATGGTGGAAATTGGATGCCCTCTCCTAAGATTCTTCATAATGCTTTCTGCCAGATCTGCCACAGACAAGCCAATGGCCCAGGAAGTGTAGCCTTTCAGCTTGATCACCTCATAAGCACTTTCAACCACCTGTTTATGAACATCTTTCCAATTCTCTGAATCAGCATCAGTTCCTATTTGAGGAGATACACTGGCAAGATTCATACCACTCCACATGGGAACATGTTTTGCCAGAAACAATCTTTGGCGTTTTGAGGAAAAGGCTGCCATGTTGGAGATCTATCAACTCTCCTTTAGTTTGTCTTCTATTACATCAACTAAGGCAAGTTCATCAGCTAGATCCTTTGTTAAGATACTGATGGCATCTACCTGCACCAACCCCAACAACAGCAATCTTGTTCTGGGGAATCTGTTCTTCCTTTAGGAGTTTCAAAATCAGCTGATCCTTAACAGTAGATGCCGTTTTGGGGTTTATTGAAGTTTCTGGTCAGGCTGTGAAAGTTCTGAGTTATACGTGAGATTGCAGTTCCCAGACTCCCACCAGTTTTATTATATTTTTATAAAAAGCCATGGACCATCATATATATCTTGACTATATATATATATATATATATATATATATATTTTATAGGTGTTGGAAGAATGCTAATGATGTACATATTAGGAATTGTTTATTAAGAAGTTTTTACATTTATATTTCAGATTTTCTTCAAAATAAAGGAAAGCATTGGCAACAACTTAGTCACTTGTAGGGCTGAATATTCCCAAATACTAAATGTGATAGAGCTGTCATGGTTGGCTTGTTAGGATTAAAGATATAATTTACTAAATTGTTATTTCCTGTTTTTTTCACTTTGTAGCAAAATTATTTTGAATATATGAGTTTTGAAAGACATCGGGACATTGGGATATCCAGGAGCTTGTTTAGTAAGAGATCTTATTCAAAGTTGTGATGCATCTTGTGAAACCTGTTTGAATAAAGATTCAGTTAGGTTATTAAAGTTCAGATAGTGCTGTTTTACTAACTGACAGTTTCTCAGAATAATGTTTTTAAATGAATAGAATAAAATATACAAGATTAGAAAGGAAACTTAATTATGTTGAAACATAGTTATATCAGGGGCAGCTAGGTGGCGCAGTGGATACAGCACTGGCCCCTGGAGTCAGGAGGACCTTCCTCCCCGGACTCAGACATAGATCCTAGATGCCAGGTTAAGAAGTCTATTCACCTTTTAAAAATAGAAATGGGGAAATTGAGACCTTGAAGAGCTAAAGTGACTCCTTTTCGGTCATAAATAACTTTTTAAAGTATATAAAGACTTTATGATTCTCAATCCTTATGGAAATTCTTACTTAAAATTTATTACACTAATACATTCAGTATAACTGTTGATTTTTAAGTTTAATCTTCCCTTCTGGGGGAAAAAAGGCAAAACAAACATATTACACTATTAACTGAACTTTTCATCTCTTACAATTTTAAAAATGTTCAGGTTCTAAGAAACTTGAATAGAAAACTATTGCAACTTTAATCATTCTGAAGTATATTCAAATAATATATAGCCTAATTAGCAATCATTTGATTTGTAATTTTGAAGGAAGAAGCCAGGGTTGAAATAACAGGCAGTAAAACAGCACTATCTGAACTTTAATAATCTAATTGAAGTCTCTCTTTTTAGGTATACTCTGTACTTTCCTTTGTTCAAGCTAAAAGCATCAATAAAATAGGACATCTTTTTTCTTTCTTTCATTTTTTTTTGTGGCAGTTAGGAGGGAAGTGAGTTTGAGTTTTCGGTGTTCTAGCCAGTTGATCTCCTCAAGGGACATTCTTTATTTTCACATGCTAAGAGAACTTCTCTAGATAATCTTCTGATGGTGTTACCAAACACAGATCTGTGGGGTGAGGTAATCTAGACTTTTTGGCTTATAAGTACACTACTGGCACTGTGAAGAATTGGGTAGCTTTGTATTTTAATTACACTTAAAATATTTTAATTCTTGCTACAGAAATGGGGCAGTTTTTCTGCTAAAAGTATTTTCTCTTTTTACATGGATATATTTGTGATACAACATTGTCCCATCTGTGACCTTTAGGACATTGCTGAAGTGTCAGTCTAGTGGAAGCAGTCTAAATGAGCTCTTGTTCTGCCTTTCTGAATCCAGCCTGCAGAATGGGAGTGTTATTGTTAACCAGAGACAGACTGTAACACCCGAATTGTCCATCAGCTAATATTCTCCTTGAGACACTAGAAGAGTAAGTAGCTACTTAAGATCTTTGCTGGCCCGTACATGGCATAAACTCCCCAGAGGCTATAAAATCCACCTTAGCCAAATGCCTTGACTTCTGTTGTACTGATGGTATAGTACTGACCAGTTTAAACTCATATTGCCTGGGTTTGAAATTTAGCTAGGAATGGAATAATGCTCAAATTGTTTAAAAAAAATTTACAGTTTTGTAGCCCCCACCACATATTTCAAATGTATTTTCTTAAAAAAAAAAAATCTTTTGGAGGGGGGAGGCGAGGCAATGGGGGTTAAGTGCCTAAGGTCACACAGCTAGTAAGTGTCAAGTGTCTGAGCCCGGATTTGCACTCAGGTTCTCCTGACTCTAGGGCTGGTGCTCTCTTCACTGTACCACCTAAGTGCCCCTTTCAAATATTTTTTCTATGGTCTTGATCTTCCATGTTCACAGAACTTAAATTTTTGAAGTGCTATGGCTACATAATTATTGAACGTAGCAGGTTGCTGACTAGAATTCCAGACTTAGAGATAGAATTCCAAGTTCAAATCCTGTCTTAAACACAACATGTACGAATCTGGCCAGGTCACTTAACCTTTCTGTGCCTCAGTTTCCTCATCTGTAAAATAGATAGCACCTACCTTTTGTAGATGATTAGTCATCTCTCTCTCTCTCACCCCCCCCACATGTTTTGTATATCTGAAACACTATATAAATGTTAGCTGTTATTTAATATTATTAGCAATTTAATTATTATTGGCAAAATTAGAATAAAAATGTTAAGCATTTCTTCAGGGAACCATTTCCTTCCAGCCATCTCTTATAATATTTTTATTAATAAAAATGTTTTTTTCTTCTTCCTCCACTTCATTTGAGGAAAAACGACCTCATGTAACGTATACATAGTTATATAAATAAGATGTCTGAATTGGTCATGTCCAAAAAACCC
Source organism: Petaurus breviceps papuanus (assembly GCF_028583685.1). Lineage (NCBI taxonomy): Eukaryota > Metazoa > Chordata > Mammalia > Diprotodontia > Petauridae > Petaurus > Petaurus breviceps. The sequence continues at coordinate 1,433,803 of NW_027185854.1, forward strand.
TGTGTCTCAGTCTGCATTGAATCTGCTACTTCTCTGTTTTGAGGTGGGTTGCATTTTTCATCTTTAGAAGCTATGGTGGGCATTTTCTTAGAGAGAATTCAAAGTTGTTTCTCTTTGCAATGTTATTATTGCACACAGGACATTGTTCTCCTGCTTCTTGCCATTTTATTCCCTGTACATCAGTTTATTCAAGTCTTCTCAGGTTTCTTTGAAACCATCTCTGTCATCATTTCTTGATAGTAATACCTTCCATTACCATAATTTATTCATCTATTTCCAGTTGAAAGATACCTCCAAGGGGTGGCCAGGTGGTGCAGTGAGTAAGAGCACCAGCTCCAGAGTTGGGAGATCTGGGATCGAACCCAGGCTCAGATACTTAGCCCCAGTTGCTTAAAAAAAAAAAAAAGATACCTCCATTGTTTCCAGTTTTGCCATCACAAAATGATTTGTTATATATACTTTTATTTACAAGGGTACTTTTCCTTTGATATCTTTGGTATAAAGGCCTACTAGTAGTATTGCTGGTTCAGGGGTCCAAAGGGCATGGATGCACAGTTTAATTTTTTGGGCACAGTTAATTGCTGTCCAGCATGGTTGGATCAGTTCACAGTTTATATAGACATACATAAATGTGCTTCTTGTCCCATAGCCCATGACATTTGTCATTTTCTTTTTTTTTTTTTTTTTGCTTTTTTGTCAACTATCTCAATTTAATGGTTGTGAAGTAGAATCTCAGAGTTGTTCTAAATCAACATTTTTCTAATTAGTGATTTTGAGCATTTTTTTCATGTCTCTTGATAGAATGGATTATTTTTTTTCCTTAGAAAATGATCTGTTCTTTAATCATTTATCATTTGTGGAATGGCTCTTAATTTTATGTGTTTGAATTATTTCCTTATATATCATGAAAACGAGACTTACAAAGATTTCTTCCCAGTTGCTTCTTGTTGAATTTTAGTTGTATTGGTTTCCTTTGTTCAGAAACTTATTTTTTTTTAATCAAAAGTATACATTTTATCTTCTGTGATATTCTTTATCCCTAATTTGGTCACAAACCCTCTCTCTATATATTAAGATAATTTCTTCTAATTTGTTTATGTTGCGGTTTTTTATATTAAAGTCATTTATCCATTAGGAACTTTTCTTTCTGTACATTGTGAGATGTTATACTATACCCAATTAATACTAGATAGAATTCCAGTTTTCTAAGCAAATCTTGTCAGATAGTTGAGCCATCTCCCATGTAGTTCATTCCCTTTGCTTTCCCTGTTCTTCAGGGGTGGTAAAAGAAAATTTTTCAGCTAATTATAACCACAAATTATTTAGAAGGAATAGCATGATGTGTGTCTGTGTGTATTAAACCTTAGCTCTAGGGAATTCTGTGGTAGAAAGTTAAGAAAAACGCTTATTCCTGTCTTATTCACCTCCTTGCCAATTTGAGGACTCAGGCCTCTTTCTTCTTCCTTTTCCGTTTTCCTCCCAGATTTGGGCAGTCTCCATAGGCTTTTTCTGGTGGAATTTTAGGTGACAGCAGGTAGTGGTGGCTTCTGTAGCCCACAGCAGAGGTTGCTCTGATCTCCCATTGAAGTTCAGCTTTCCCAGTTCAGTAGCTAATAAGTACTTGCCCCCAGACACCCACATAGTGATCATCCAGTCCAACTTCAATGAAAACCATCCTTCTTCCTGATTTCCTCATTTGGAGAGCAGATAGAAAAAGACCCCAGATCTCTATTGTGTAGTACTCTTGGCCCCCCCTCTCATGGCTTTCTACCTGTTGTGAAAGCTTGCTCTCTGACTATAATGTTAGATAATGTTTTGAGAATTTCAGTGGCTTAAAAATGAATCACCAAGCAACTTGCTTCATGATGAAGCTCTTCAAACTTAGCAGGACTGGTGTGCAGATAATTATCATGCAAACTATCACCAGACCCATATGAAGCTTTTCCATGTTGAGTAAGACCTACCAGAGTTTGCACTCCACTGATCCAGGATTCACCTTCATATCCTGAAGAGGCAATAGTAGAACTTTGGGTAGGGGGTGTGGTTAATATCGATATTCTACTTTTGGGTTAAAAAATAGAAAGACCTGAGTACAAACCAAGGTAGGTTACATTTGTGTAAAGAGTATAGGAATACTTTGTTCTCTTCTTTTTCCTTGAGAGGTAACACTATAGTGGTGGAAATGAAGATCAGGGATAGAAATTGGAGAATCATAATCTTTAATGTGAGACTTTTATGGATTATCCTCAAATCATGTTAGCACATCTTAATTTTTTAAAAATTAGAGATTTTTGGAAAATTATTATGAAGTGAAACTCTAGCCTTTTTTGCACCAGTTTTCATGTCCCTTACTTGAACTTTGATAGTTGAGAGATAATAATAGCCTCAAAAGAATGTTTTTGCCCGAAGCTTTATTGTCCTGTAGTAAGTCTTACCGAAGGAATTTTCCCCTTTGGAATCAATTTCCTGTTATCTTCTATGCTGCTTAATCAGTAGAGATTGAATATGTAGTTGGACAGTGTTGTTTCCTCTTCAAGCTATAGAATTTCCCAGCTTCTCTAGGTCTTTCGGAATAAAGAACCTTGCTTAATTTTCTTTATCTTACTGTTGATGTGAGGACATAGAGAACTGAACTACATTCTGGAGACTTTATTCTCTGAAAAATGTCAAGCTTTGTTTTGTACATTGCTGCAGTTCTTCTTGAGGGAGGGGATTGAGCGTTATACCTAGATTGCAAACTTTTCCTCTTAGTTTATCCTTTGGCATTGCACAGTGACCACTTCTGCTGTATTTTTAAGGTCATTATAACCTGTTGACTTTATTTTTCTTTATGTCATTCTTTAGCAAATAGAGGGGATATTTCCTTATTTCCAAGTTAATCTTCTTGTCCCTCAACAACTGATTAATTCTTGACTCTCTTTGAGATTGCATTCTGAAAATTAGACTGCCTAATAGTTTAACAAATTGACTGTCAGCATGCTGTCTCCTTTAAGTGTACAAGAGATTCTTTTTTTTTTTTGAGGGGGGAAGACAGGGCAGTTGGGGTTAAGTGACTTGCCCAAAGTCACACAGCTAGCACAGCTAGTAAGTGTTAAGGGTTAGAGTTGGATTTGAACTCAGATCCTCCTGACTTCAGGGCCTTTGCTCTACTCACTGTGTCACCTAGCTAGCTGCCCCAAGAGATTCTTTTAAAAGGATGATTATAAAAGATGTTATGATTTGTAGGCCTTCAGTGATTTTTAAAGATATTTTCCTTCTCGATAAATTCCTTTTTATTTTTCTTTGCTCTTAGATAGTAGAGTTTTAAAATAAAAAAAAAAAACAAATGGAGTTTGAATGAAATACTTTTAAGATTGCACCTACATAAAGTCTGTATGTTGAAACAGAATTTCATGGCCAGAGAAGGTCTTAGAGCTCAGAGTTTAATGCATTTATCTCATGATAGGAAAACTGAGATATGGGAGAAGTTAAGCGATTTGGGGAAGATCACACCATTAGTTGGGATAACCCTTTCCTTTGTTTGTTGGTCTTTCCACTATTTTAAACTGCCAGAATGTGACTGAATTTCAAATGAATGTAATTGAAAAATATACCTGAATAACATTTTTAATATACTCTTCAGCATTTTCTGATTACGAGTAATAATATTTTTCATTTATTGTTACAGTTTGTGTGAAAAGAATATCCATATTCACTTCCGAGATTCTTTTCCTTTCAAATACAATTAGCATTGATCTAGAGGGTCCTAGTGAATCAAAGATAATTCATTTGTATCAGGGCATATTGTTAAATTATATTTTGGGAGAATGTTAGGGAGCATTAATGTTTTAGATTGTGAATGATTTAGCATATTTTAGCAATAGAGAGCATCAGGTCATCATAAGTTTAGATTTTTTTAACTAAGGACTACAGGAAATAAGGTCGCTGGTGTGGAGGTGGAAAGGGTCTTAGAAGTTACTACCTAGGCAAATCTTCCCATTTTGCAAATGGAGAAAAAGAATCCAAAATAGATTTATTAACTTACCTAAAGTAATTATTATATTATTATACTATCTATACTATCCTATTATGTTATATATACTATAGTACAATATATATTATCATATCATATTATTGTACTATCTTATAAGCTTATCTAGGTTGTAAAATATCAGACCTGGGCTTTAGCCTAGTACTCTTCTAAGCATTATGTTTTTTATGATAGTCTAAAAATTGAAGAAGAGTCTATTTAAAAAGTATTACAGGAGTTACAGGAAACTTTCATCAATATCTTCATTAAGCCAAATAATGGTCATTTTTATATGTGCACAGCATAATATGTATAGCTTGCTTTTTTAATGTAGGAAGAAATGAAATAAGTGAACTATTAACTGTGAAATTTTAAAAATAAGGGGCGGCTAGGTGGCGAAGTAAATAGGGCACCGGCCGTGGAGTCAGGAGGACCTGAGTTCAAATGTGGCCTCAGACACTTGACACATTTACTAGTCATGTGACTTTGGGCAAGTCACGTAACCCCAATTGTCCTCCAAAAAAGCAAAAAAAAAATTAAAAAAAAAAAAAAAGATTTTTCAAAACATTAAAAAAAAATTCCAAACATGACAATAGATAGTTTTTCTTTTGAATACAATGGATGTATGACTAATATTCTTTTTTAACTTAGAGTTTAATAAATATAGCCTTTTTGGTAAGGGTTAAATGACAAAGTAGGTAGTCTTCAAACTGTATTCAAAATGTTGCACCTTTGCCAGTTAAATTACAATATATATTTTTTTCTTGTGCTAGGAATTTTTTTTTATATTGTCTCATTTAACAAATTAGTAGAAGCAGATATTTTTAAAAGTTTTTTAAAAAGACTTGCTGTTAACTCTTAATTTTACATTGCTTCAATTTCTTAAAAATAAACTTCCCTTTTCCTCCTTCTGTAACAGAAATTTCCAAAAAAGAAAAATGGGAAAAAAATATCAGCAAAACTAATCAATATTGGGGGGAAGATTAGCCTGATAATATATGTAGTGTTACAGACCTGTGGTTTCCATACCTTTTTGCAAATAAGTAGGGAAGCTGTCTTCTTCATGTCTTTTTTGGGGACAAAGTATGTTCTTTATAACTTTACAACATTAATGTTTGTCATCTTTTGTGTTTACAGCATTGTGTTTATTGTTTTCTTGACTTTGCTTACGTAATTGACTTTGTATAAATTCATGTAAGGACTTTTTCATTCTTCTGTCTATTCATTATATCTAATACTCCATTACAATTTTGTGTAGCATAGTTTGTTTAGCCATTTATTCCTCTATCAGTAGGCATCTATTTTGTTTCCAATTTTTTGCTACCACAAATAAAATAAAGATATTTTGGTTTGATAAACTATACTATTCAAATCACGTATCCATTTTCAAATTATTTTGTAATATATTGTAAAATATTGCTGCAGACCTGACTTGTGCCAGACTGCGTTTGAGCTTTCTTAGCAGGTCTTATTTAAATCAGTTATGAGAGTTATTACCTAAGTAATTTATGTTTTTAGGCTCATCAAATAAATGGATTATTGAATTTCATTATATATGATGCCTTATTGTATAATCTCCATTGATTTGTTTGTTTTTTAACCAGTACCAAACAATTAACTGCTTTATAATACAGTTGGAAACCTGGAAACATGAGTCCCCCCTTTACTCTTCCCTTTTTCATTATTTCCCTTGATATTTTAGGGTTTTTTTTGTTTCTCCAAATGATTTGTAAATTTATTTCATCTAGTTCTATAAAATACTCCTAATAATTTCCTATAGCAGGAAAACTGTAAATTGACTTAGATATTGTTGTCTATTAATATTATTGGCAGCCCATGAACTTAATAATTCTCCAGCTATTTAACTTTTTTTTTTATAAGCAATTGAGGTTAAGTAACCTGCTCAAGGTTACATGGCCAGGTGTTTCTGGATGGGTGCTAAGTGTCTGAGCTTGGATTCGATCTCCAGGTCATCCTGACACTGGGGTCGGTGCTCTTACTCGCTGTGCTACCTGGCCCCCCCCTTAACTTCTTCATTTTTAAAAATTAGCATTTTGTAATTGAATATATGAGTATTGAACATGCTTTGGTAGATTCATTCTCAATTTTTTTATGTTTTGTAGTTATTTTGAATGAGATTTTCCTATTACCCCTTGATTTTTTTTATTGCTTTATAGAAATGTTGATTTTTGTCGGTCTGTATTATAACCTTTAACTTAACTCAGGCTACTATTTTCATTTAGTTTCTTTGATGACTTCCTAGCATTTTCTAAGGAAAAGGTCATTATCAGTGAGTAGTGATGACTTTGTTACCTCTTTGCTTATTTTTATGCCTTTAATTTCTTTTTCTTACTGCTAATGCTAACATTTCTAGAACTGTATCAAATAATGATGAGGAGAGCGGACATTCTTGTTTTATTCCCACATTTATTAGGAATGCTTCTAGTGCATTCTCATTACATATCATGACAAATAATTTTTTATTTTCTTAAAAACTAATCCTCTTCTCATAATTTAGATTTTTAGCTTGAATATGTCTTTCTAGTACTTAGCTACATATATATGTATGTATTTGTGTATCTATTATAGAGTACATTCACACCAATTTTATTCATGTACCATACTTTTGGGGAAACATATAATACAGACACATTTGTAAAAAATGAATGGCTTCCTGAAATAATCTAGTATGTTGAGCTATTCATTTATCTTTACAGTAGACATTAGTAATGGGTTAGCATTTGTTTTTAGGTTTTTAGGAATTGAGAAAAATTTCTTGGATGCCCTCTTGCTATTTATAGAAGTGGTTTATACTCACATAAAGTATGCTAGGGAGACCGTAAAAATATGCATATAGTGAAGAACAAGGACATATACTGAATCATGACTTTGGATCATTCACACTAGCCTCTTATTAACTTAGTTTTCTTTAGTCTTTTCCACCCTCAGTGACTTTAATGTGACTGACAGTTCTGTAGATGTATCATGCATGTTGTACCTAGAAAGACGTGGTCAAAAGACAAGAATTACACATGCAAAGCATATTATCTGTTGTATGCTGACAAATAAGAGACACTCATATTACAAATAAAAAATCCCCAAATATTTTCATATTAAACAAATGAATGCTACAGGGACTGGAGCATTATTGCAAGTTAGATCTCCTAGAGATATCATTGATCTAAAAATATTTCATAACAGTATCTTAAATTGACATTACTATCAAGCCTTTAAATATTCTGAACTTAATACCGCTTTTATGTCTATATATATGTGTGTGTATCTGTGTTTGTATACACACATAATCAGAAAGGATTGTACCTGAAATTACAGGTCACTTAATGTACAGGTTACTTTGATTTTAAAGTAAATAAGATTGGTCTGTAGCTTTAAAGCTGTCCTTGTCTGCGTTTTCTGGCATTCCTTCTGTGTTCTTACCCATTTTTTGAATAGATACTTCAGTGACTCTCCCGGTTTTCCCCTACCCTATTTTCTTTTGTGTTAATACACATAACCAAGCAAAACAAATTCATATATTGGCTTTATCTGAACACGTAGGTCTCCTGCATCTTTAGACAATCACCTCTATGTCAGGAGGGGACATAGCATTTATAGCGTTTTTCATCTTGACTCTTCCTGAATTGTGTTTGGGCATTGAGTTGATCAGAATTAATTCTTACAAAGTTGCTCCTAGTTTTTCCTTTTGATCTCAAGCTGAACAAATCTCATCCCTTTTCTAAATACTTTAAGATAACTATCTTGTTCCCCTATGTCTCATTGTTATCTATGTTTTAACACTATTTAAGAGGTTCTGCTGTATTCTGGGGTTTTGTGCAGTGGTTGATTTTATCATTTCTGAATAGGAACATCTGGAGGATCTTACTCACCATTAGAATCTATTCCATTTATATCATGCTCTGTATATACTCAGTGACGAGGAATGGAGAAGTACATGGGGGCAAAACTCTTCACCCTGCAGCACATCACAAAATCTTGTGCAGGGCAGTTTTAAGGCTGCCATCATAGAGTTTTAAGTTAGTTGGAGAAAGGTCCTACTAGTCATAGTGATAACAGAGATAACCTATTAGCTTGTGTAAGTTTATGCCCAATAACAAGTGATAAGGTCATTTAACGTGACTGAACCTCGGTGGAAATTTCAAGAGAAGAGTTGAATCCGCATTGATGGGTTATGATCTGAATCCCTGGATGGAGTGCCAGCATCAACAAAATCTACATCCATTCTATTCCATTCCATATTTTATATTAGAGAAGCTACATGGCATAGTAGACCAAATGGCTAGACCTGGGGTTAGGAAACCTTAGGGTGTCTGGGTTGTGGAATGCTACTCTGAAGAGCTAAGCTGACTGTGTAGCCACAGAGCGTATACATAGTCTTTCTGATTCTCTTTCAACAACTCTTAACTCTCTTAAAACTACGAATTATGGTTAATTTCATTCTGTGTAAGTGGGTGGAGTTTTTTCAGAGAGGTTCTTGATATATTGACATGTTTCATTTTGCTCGTTTTGTCTCAGTATTGTGACAACTGTCACAATCTTTTTGAATTCTTACTGTCTTTACTGTCATCCAGTATTGTAGCTATTTTTTCTGCAGATTTGGTTAATAGGACTTTGGAAGTGATTAAATGTCGGGATTGTGATTGATATTACTGACCTAGTTGCAATTCCTTACACCAGAGCACACTTCATATTTTGTCTCCTGTGCCTTAGCCCTGGCTGTCCCCTCATTCCTGGAACACTATTCCTGCTTAGCTCAGCATTATATTATTGCGAGCCAGCTTCTCTTGTTTTTCTATTTGTATCCCAGTGCTTTCACATCTTTGTTGTGTCATAAGTGCTTGTTGATTGATATTAAAATCATATATTCTATTGTGCACTCTCTCCCAGTATAGAATTTGAATGAGAATTTTGGATAATTGTAGAATTAAAGCACCAGCTGATAGAAGTTAAAGTATTCATAGTTTTCAGTTCAGGAATAAAACTTCATTTGAAATTTGTAGGATCTATAATTTAGATCGTAAACAGGAAACATTTAAAAAATTTTATTTCAGTTTTCATATTAGTTTATTTCATTCATCGTGTGTATTTTAGATTGCGCTATTTCAGTTGCACTATTTCAGGGACTGATTTTTTTGCCATTGCTTTACTATTTGGTATTTTGTTCAAAGAATTCACCACCACTTGGTGGCAGCACTTGGCTTCAAAATGAATTTATTTATTAAGTGTCTGAGTATGCAAGTTGTTCCAAAGCTTACATTTAGAGCTAGAAAGGAACCACAGAAGTCATCTAATCAACCAGAAATGATAAATATTTAGAATGTGTCAAATTTTATAATTAGGAATTTAAAAGATGATTGTAGGTATTAGCTTTTTTTCTTTATGAGCCATAGTAAAATTGATTATTTTTATTAAAAATAACTTTAAATGACTTGTAGCTTTTTTTGGAGGCAACATGGAGAGCAGAAGAGATGTTAAATTCGTGCTTTAAGAATGTCAGTTTGATCACTCAGTCCTTAGGTTCATTTTAAGGGTTAGTTGAGGTATGATATCTGAAAGGAAACATTTCCTGTTTTCCCTAGTTGTTGGTATTCTTTCTACCAACAGATTATATTTCATTATGCCTACTTGTGTGTGTGTTCATTTGATTTGATTTTTAAGTTCATTATTTTTAATATTTCCTTGGTAATTTGGAGAGTAATAATAATAATAAACTGTTATTTACATAGTGTTTTAAGGTTTGCAAAGTGTTTGATAAGTCATTTATTTGATATTTCATTTGATTAATTTCTGGAGAAAGAATTACAAGGGACTGAGAAATTAGAGGAAGTAGCCTTAGGAGATTAGATATGTATGAGTTAGGGAAGAACAGGAAAGTTACAGATCCTTAAAAGCTGGCAAGGATGTCAGGTTCAGGTTTTTTTTTTTTAAAGGATTGATAGGCCTATGTATATTTGTAGGCAGCATCTAAGGAACTGATATGGTTTAAGAACAAATTTGCTGTTTTAACTTGTGAAACACTATTATTCTTAAATTTCTGATCTTCATATAAAAGACATATCAGGAAGGACTGGATTTGTGATTTCCTTCATATAAGTAACAACTAATGAGGAAACTGCCTGTACCAATGTAGATGGACACTTGGTTTACAATTTGAGTCTTAGAGAGTTGCCTCAGGCTCAGGAAAAGTCCAAATGTCTTGCCCAGGGCCTCCAAGCCAGTATCTTTGACCTAATTTCTTGAGATCTCTGGAGCCCCTTTCTGGAGCCCCTCTCCATTTGATCCACACAGTCCTCTTGAAGCCAGAGTTGTATTTAAAGTTACATTCCTTGAAGTGTCATGTGACTGGAGGCTTTAGAATAATGACTGACCTAATCTAGCATTTGAAGGTTTGCAAAAATTCTTTACAGACTTGATTTCATTTGATATCCTCACAATGCTGCTGGGAATAAAGTTGTATAGTCATTGTAACATTTGGTTGGTCATTGAAGAAACTGAGTTTAAATGATTAGCTTCTGTCTCACAGCCACTAGCTATCAGAAGCCATTATTGAACCCTGTCCCCTCCTGATCAAGCATTCTTTCAGTTATACCATGTTTACTTTTAAATAAGAATAGGTATTAAGTGCATCATTTCAATATTATTTCAGCAAATAGGCTTTAATTATATATTTTCATTAAGGCTGTATACTAGGTTCTGGGGATTCCAGGACAAAAAGAAACTATCCTAAGCCTTTCAGAAAATAGCATTCTGTTAACTCAGTCTAAATATCTTTTGCCTTTCTTTGTAACCTCAGTCCTTAGCACAGTGCCTGGCTTAATTATCAGTGTTTTGCTTTTTAAGAACATTTGTTTATTTTGGATTTGGATAAGAAACTAAAAAAATTTTTCTTTTGCTTTTTTGGAGGGGGGAAGGCAGGGTACTTGGGATTAAATGACTTGCCCAAGGTCACAGGACTAGTAAGTGCTAAGTGTCTGAGGCTGTATTTGAACTGAGGTCCTTCTGACTCTAGGGCTGGTGCTCTATTCACTGAATTTACTCAGTTCCCCAGTTTATAATGTACAGTTAACAGAAGTCTCTTAAATTTAAATTCGTTACTTTTAATAACTTAAATTTTAATCATTGAGTTATGATTAGTTTAAGGTCTTACACTTAAAGCATGGATGCCATGTTACACGGTCAGTTACATAAGGCCAGAACTGAGGAAATAATGAAACAGCTTTGCATTTTAATCATTAATGTGTAAAAGGCATCCTTTTATAATGGAAAGAGTGCTATACTGAGTTTCAGGAAGATCTGGATTTTAATAGCATCTCTGACAATTTTGGGGGGCAGCAGCTAGGTTGCACTGAGTTCTGGATCTGGAGTCATTGAGACTCATTTTTGTGAGTTCATATTTGGCCTTAGACACTTACTAGCTGTGTGACCCTGGGCACCTGTAACCCTTTTTGCCTTAGTTTTCTCATCTATAAAATGGGAGAAGGAAATGCCAACAACCATGTCAGTATCTTTAACCAAGAAAACCTCCCATGAGGTCATGAAGAGTCAGACACGACTGAAACCACTGAACAGCAGCTACGTTTTTAGCTGTTAGTTGCTTTATAAGTATTCTTGTGATTCTTTCTGGTTCTGAGTGTTCTTATGTTTGTTGTTTTTTGAAGTCTTGAATTATTTCTTTTTGTATTTTTATATCCATTTTACTGACTGTTCATTTTTCACAATTTATTAACATTCTCCATCTGGAGAGCCTCAACATCAGGTCACATGAGCATTGGTTGAAGGAACTGGGATTGCCCAGCTTCAAGAAGAGATTTGAATTGGGAGAACAATTGTTCTCCCAATTGTATTTCAATATTTGAAAATCTGTCATTTGGAAGGACTAGACTTTTTGTCTCTCAAGGATAGGAGAGGAGCAGGAGCAGGAGCCTGCTATAACAGGAAGTTATCTGTTCTCTATGACTGTTTCCTTTCGAGCAGCAGGGTCTTGGAGTTGGAAGAGACCTCAGGTCACGTACGCAGCCTTTTTGTAAGGGGAACCCAGCCTGTTCAGGGGAGAGATCTAAGTTTGAGGAAGATTGTTTTTAATGTAAGTGTAAATTTGTGCCTATACAACTTTTGGCCTTACCTCTTACTTTGAGGGAAGAACAAGTAGAGAAACAAGTAGAACAGGATTATTCTTTTTCTATGTGATGTTGCAGGTACTTGAAAATGGCTCTCATGTGTCTGTGGTAAATCCTTCTCTCGCCCCTTCCTCCCCCTCCATTTCTAGGTTAACCTTCCCAGTTTAACCGATCATGTCAGGAACACATTCATGAACAAACCTCACCATCTTGGTTACTTTCCTCTGGATGTTCTCTGGAACATCATAGATTTTGAACTGGGAAGGATCCCCAAGGTCATCTGGTTTCTCTCCCTCCTTAGATTTAAATGACTTACCCAAGATCACATTGGTATTAAATATCAGAGGAAGAGTTTCGCCTCATGTTCCCTGACTATCATACTGCTTCTCATGGACTTTCTTAAAATATAGCCCTTGGATGTCAGTGCCTCACTTTAAATGTGGTGCAGGGAAGTAAAGAGTCCAGTGAGATGGTTCATGGACTTAATGCTTATCTAAATCCAGCCTCCTGTTTAATAGCTGCCGTTTGAGTTTTATATTCCATTTATTGCTGAATATCCCTCTCACTGTCTTACCCTCTCCCACAAGCTTTGTTACTGAGATAGACAGCAACAGTTCTTCAAAACCCAGTAACCAGTCAGCAGGGTCTGATAGCAGATGCAGTGGTCTCCACCCAGTGAGCTACTGCAGCAGTGAAGGCAGAGGAACACAGCCCATGATTGAGTTAAGTTTTTTGCTACCTTTTTACATAGTTTACTCATAATGAACTTTTATATTAGAATAAATATCCCATGTCTTTTTCAGACACACTGCTGTTTAGCTGTGCCTCTTCCATCATTTATTTGTGAGATTGGATTTTTGAATCAAATTCTAAGACTTTACAGTTAGAACCATCAAATTTCATCTTACTAGATTCACCCAGGGGTTCTGACTTGTTAAGATCCTTCTGAATCCTCATTTTGTCTTGATCAGCATACCATCTATGCCTGTTTCTAAATAATTGACAAAAAATTGTCACACAGTCAAGCACATATCCTTCCAAGATGACCCAGCACCATTGATAATGATGGTTCTGACATACATCTGGTTCTGAATCATTTTTTTGGGGGGTGGGGGGGAAACTAACCTAGTTAATACCTCTCCCATCTTTTTAACAGGCATAGCGTGAGAGACTTGTCGATTGCTTTGCTAAAATCAAATTAAGCCAAACCTAATGCATGGTCACTTATTCTTTGTTATAAGATAGAGTTCTATGGGCAGAGGGTGAGAGTTGATATGTTTATTTGGCTATCTGTGACCATGCTTTGAAAAATAAGGCATAAAAAAATTAAAACTTTAAAAGCATATATAATGTAGGTAAACTAAAACATTCCTATTAAAAAAAATAAAATGTGCTTGATCTTGCAGGATCAGTTCTTCATGAAGTTGTGCTTTACTTTTCCAGATATTCACAGATGAATGTTCCCTTCAACTAACATAGTCTAGAATGAAAATTGAGCTTATTTGTCTATAATTTTGTTATTTAAATTTTTATAGTTTTATAATGAGGCATTGAAACATCTGAAAAAAAATTTCTGGGATATACAGGCATTTGTTTTCTCCTTCCTTTCATGGCTTCTTAAACATTTTCCACTTATTGATCCCTTTAATGCTTCTTACTAGAGAAACTTGTCATTACATTTTATAAAAAGGACTTTTTGCATTAGTCTTCCTAAGGCATTCACTTATAAGTGAATTCTTCTCCCGTCATATGCAGCTAGTCTGACTTCCAGACAATATGCATGACACATTTCAAATAGCAGTGCTACTACTAGAGTATCTACCCTCCAGAGCCTTGAATATCTGTATATAATATGTGAAAGTATTCTGAGGGGATTGAGGAGTATGGATGGAAGGAAGTGGAAGGAAGAGAAGTAGAAACAGTGTGGGTTCCTTGGGAAGAGCCTGAAGCAGGGGTGGGGAACCTGTGGCCTTTAGGCCTTATAGGTCCTTGGGTGCAGCCTTTTGACTGAGTCCCAAGTTTTACAGAACAAATCCTTTTATTGAGGGGATTTGTTATAATGTTCTAAGGGGATTTGGATTCAGTCAAAGGACTGTACTTTAGGTCTTAAACCAACCCCCAAATATCATTTATATTCTTTAATAAAAATATCTGATGGAATCCTAGCATGGATGAGGTCTTCATCAATCTTTAGGGTGTCCCAGGACCATGCTGAGTTTACAGCCAAGTGAGGGTGAGAACATGGCCCTCGGCTGTGACACTATGCAGGATTTTCTGAAATGGAAGACTAAACAGTTTTTCCATAATATTTGCTTTGCCCTGCTTCCCTTGCCATGTATGGCAAGTCATACCAATATAGTTCCTAATTGGGTTTTGTAGTTATCAAATTACTGCAAGAAATGTTGCGCAAAGTTGGATCCAATATGCTTCCAAACCAGCTGGATCTTTCCCAGTATATAAAAAAACTATAAAATAAAGGGGTTAGATTAAGTTAGCTAATTTCTGCGATTATGAGGTCCAGTGTTATAGTGAGGTCTAAGGCCTGAGGGGCTAACATAATGGCAGCCGTGAATGGTTACAACCTAGGCATTCCAATTCTTTTTTAAGCCCAATTTCTCCTTCACTCTGTGCTGCCTCACAGGCACCCTGCCTTGGGAAAGTGGGCCAGAAATCAAGAAATTTGTACTTCTCTAGGTTTCTGGGATCTCTTCTAGTATTTGTTGGATTTTTTTTTCCCCACCAATACAGTTTTCATATATAGCAGGTTTTTCTAATACTCATATATCATCTGGATCTGGAAAATTAAACTCATCAAGGACAGCCAGATATATTATTGTATGAACTCACACCATAAGCCATTTTTATTTTGTTTTTTCACCCTCAAATCCGGAGATTTTTTTCCTTCTGTCAACTCATCATTGTTCCTTTTATCTTTAACATTCTATGGAAGAAAAATTAATATCTTTTGGCTTTATATTAGTTTCATTTTCAAATATGTTCTTTCTCACAGTCATCCCTTTTAACAGAGAATAAAAAAGAGGAGAAAAATAGCGTAAGCAAAACTAAACAGCCTGTCTGCCTTCCCATAGCTTGCAGTGTTCCAAAGCTTTGGTTGGGGTGGGGGCTTGGATGGGTGGAGGGGGGGGGATAGCGGGGCAGTGTGGGCTGTGCAAGCTGTGTGGTGGTGGTGTGCCTTGTATTGAGAAAAGAGATTAGCTGTCTGAAAAGGAGGAAACAGGAAAAGCCTCTTTTTTTTTTTTTTAAAAGCAATAGGGTTTAAGTAACTTGCTCAAGGTTACATGGCCAGGTATTTCTGGTGCTAAGTATCAGAGCCCAGATTTGATCCCCAGGTCATCCCAACAGTGGAGCTGGTGCTCTTACTCGCTGAGCCACCTGGCCGCCCCTGAAAAGCCTCATTCTGAAGGTGATGTGACTTAAAGGAAAAGAGGGACTGAGGTAGAAGTGAGGACAAATGGTGTAGGACTTGTGTCTTAGTGGAAGGTCATGGTTGAGGAATTGAAAGCCACTTTGGATGGATCACAGAGGAGAGGGCATGATGTCAAATGAAAATGAAATGATAGTTTGGGACTAGTTTGTGAATGGCTGGTTATAAAATAGAAATAGAATTTCTCTTTTATCCTAGAAGCAATAGGAAGACACTGGAGTTTATTAAGTGGGGGAGTCACATGGTCAAATGTAAGCATAAGGAAAATTACTTGGGCAGCAGAAGGTGGTATGGTAGATAGCCTGGAGTAAAGTGAGGCTTGAAAGCAAGGAGACCAGATGATCTTCTAACAACCTACTGGGCGTTGGTCTAATTTTCAAGTCATCATACAGCTCTGATGTTTTCATCAGGTCCATTTAATGACCCCATTTTCACATGCACTCTGCCCTAGATTATACATAGTTTTGCTGAGTAAATTATTCTTGTTTGTAAACCACCATTTTACTCTTTTGCCTTCCGGAATATTTTTTATTCTAAGATACTGGTTGCTGTTGTAATTCTGACTATGATTTTTCAGTACTTGAGTTCTTTCTGACTACTTGTGTTTTTTTCTTTGATCTTGAAGCTTTAAATTTTGACTGTTAACTATTCTTGGAGTTTTAATTTCAGGATTTATTTGAGGAGGTGACTGATATTCTTTTTTTTTTTAAAGTTAATTTATTGGTAGATTATTTTTGTTCCTCCTTTGCCCTTTGGTTCTAAGATTTGACTATTACATTTTTGCTCCTGTATGTTTTCCAGGTCAGTTTCTATTGTCTTATAGGATATCTTAGATTTTCTACTCTTTTTTCACCCTTTTGACTTTAATATTTTTTGTTTGCCCATTGGCTTCTGTTATAATTTTTAGAGTTTATTGTTTGAGCAAGATTTTGTACCTCTTGTGCCTACCTATTTTCCAGTTTCCCTTTCCAGTTCTTTCTTACACAGCTCTCATTTCTTTTTCATTTTTTTTCCTCTTGTGCTCTCATTTCATTGATAAAGATAATTTTTAAAACTTTCATTGCTTCTAGGAATTCTAGTCTAATTTGTATCTGAGCTGTGTTTTTCTTCAAGGCTTTGTTTATAGATGTTATAGAGTAATTTTCTTTATCTCGGTTTGTGTCTTATCCCTATCACGCAATAGCTTTTTATGGTGGGATTCCTTTTTTTGTTTGCCCATGCTTTTGGGCTGCTTTCTGACTTTGGATTTTACATTAGGGCCAAGCTTTGTACATGCCTGCATGAACAGAAGTTAGGCTTTGTGCTGCTTTCTTGAGGTTATTTACTGAGTATTTTATTATTCCAGGGTCTTAGGGAGAGGTCAGTCTAGGGGGCCTTTAAGCTTTCAGTGCTCCTAAAGTAATCTGATCCAGGACAGAGTCTTGATTACTGCTCCTCATCTGACCCCCTGCAAGTTGCTGACCTAGTTGTGAGTGACCCCCAATTAGGACATGTGATCATGTTAATTGTGTGTTTTTTTTAAATGTAGTTATATTCCATTCATCTACTGTACCATGTTTATCCAGTCAATGATTATCTGTTTCTTGGTTTTGTTCCAATACTAATTAATGCTACAAGTATTTTAGTGTACGTACAGCTTTTTACCATTAACCTCTTCGGGTTACCCTAATAGTAGAATTTCTAAATCAAACAGGTATGCTCATTTTGGGCACTTCATAGAGGCTGCCCTTTTAAAAGGCTCATTAGTGCAATTTCAAGCTATTAAAGCAGTACTACTTTTCATAATTGAAATTTCCTATTTTATAATCATTGATATTACTTAAAAAAAAATGGACCCCTAGCCACAACTTTTTTGTTCCTTTCTAGCATTTTTTTTGCAGTGTGATCTTTAATCCAATCATGTATCTGTTATAGTTTCTTACAGTTATGTGGTATAAAGCGTGGGGGGGTCTATACTAGTTCTTGTCAAATAGGGAGTTCTTTCCTAGGTAATTTGTTTTAGATTTCATGGAACAGTAGGTTAGTTATTTCTAATTCTTCCTCAACCTAGTCTGTTCTCCTTTTCTGTTCTTAAAATACCACCAGATAGTTTTGAGTAATTCTTTTATGAGTTATTATGAGGCCTGGAGCTTCTGTTTTCCATTCTTACTTTGAAATTTTTCTTTTGATGTATTAGATCATTTGTTCCTCCAAATGAATCTTGTTGGTTTTTCTAATCACACACACACACACACACACACCCCTCTCTCACATTTTTTATTTTATTTTTTAAATGTGTGTATGAAAATATTACATGCTTTTGTGGAATGACTCCCACGTGTTTTATTCATTTTAAAAGTTATTGGGGGGTGGGGGTGGCAGCTAGGTGGCACAATGAATAGAGCACCTGCCCTGAGGATTTGAATTCAAATCCAGCCTCTGACACTTACTGGCCATGTGACCATGGGCAAGTCACTTAACCCCAATTTCCCTGCTCTCCCCACTCTAAAAGCCCCCCCCACCAAAAAAAAGAATTTCTAGTTAAATCCTGCCTCACACACTAAACACTTACTAGCCATCTGACCTTGGGCAAGTCACTTAACCCCAACTGCCCTGCCTTCCCGCCTCCAAAAAGCAAAATAAAATAAAATAAAAATTAAAAAACGAAAGCTTAAAATATAAAATATTAGGGGTGGCTAGGTAGCACAGTAAATAGAGCACCGGCCCTGGAGTCAGGAGTACCTGAGTTCAAATCTGGTCTCGGACATAACACAAAAAAAACTAGCTGTGTGACCTTGGGCAAGTCACTTAACCCCAATTGCCCTCCAAGAAAAGAAGGGCAAGGTGACCAAAAAAAAAAAAGAATATTAAAAAGAAAAGTTATTGGGGCTTCTATTTCTATTAATCCCTACTAGATTCTGTTGGTATATTGAAATTCTGTTTTGTGCAGGTGTTTTTTGTTATGACCTACTTTACTGAAGCTGTTAATTGTCCCAGTTAAATGGAAGGTTGGAGGGGCTTGTAGTATGTTTTTGGTTTTCGTTTTTATTTTGCTGTTTTATTTTTATTTTATTTTATTTGTGATGACGTGAAGATTTTCTGAGTATACCATAGTATCTTTAACAACTAGGGCTCTTTTCTATTTTTATTGCCTATTTATAGGTTTAATTTTTTTCTCATTTCATTATTTGTCTCATAACATCCCCCAAAATATATCATTTTTTTTATTGAGAAACATTTGAATATAATTTATTTACTTTGTTGATAAATTACTTGATGCAAAGATGGTAATGACCTCAGTTATATAACTTTAATCATTTCATGGAAACTTGAATTAGAAATGTTTGTTACAGGGTTAGGGGGAGAAACTTTTTAAGGGAAATAATCACGTATTGTCTATCTTGTATGAAGATTACATCAGTAATTATCCTCTTAGTAAGAAAGGACTTTGCGTTGTTCACCAATAGGGATAGATTTGCTTTGGTCTGAGTACACTTGCGCTGTCTTCCCATGGGGACAGAAATTTTGAAGTGTCTAAAAGCATCTTAGTTCAGTCAGTGGTCATTGAACTTTAAAAACTGTCTTGGTTTTGTAGCTCATAAGAACTGAATCAAGAAAGAAATTGAAGTACAAATTTTTGTCACATAAGGTGAGGTGAGCAATTTGTCATTTGCTGACTTTGTCACTTTTGTGAAGGAATATGGTAGGAAGCCTTATAAACAAAGCCAAGAAACATACCTGCAGAACAGGTGTATCAAAACAGGTGTATCGAAGAAATTTGTTTTGTTGGGGGGGGGGGGCAGGGAGAGGGTCAAGGAGGGTGTGGGAAAGATGGTAAAGATGAACCAGAAAAGAATATCCAAAAAATTAAACCACTAAAATATGTAGAACTTTTTGCTTAATTTTAGTTCTGTTAAGTTATTGGCAAATATTGTTGGGATCATTCTTGAACTTTTAATCAGAATGAAGATTCTGAAGGTTGGAAAGTACTTTAAACACTCAGGAGGATACCAAAAGATGGCTTTTGATTTAGTCTGTTGAATAGTGAGAGGAAATGGAATTCTCATTAACAAGCTTAGACAATGCTGGTATTTCTCAAGTTCTTTTCCTTGGGATTCTTTTGTTTAGAAAAAAATACTATTAAATATTATATTTGCAGCAACATCATACTCAAGTGGTTTTCATTTTTAGTTTCTTTATGAAGGAAAATACTAATTCGTGAGATTGGCAAAAAGAAAAAATCTCCCAAAATTAGAGGGAAGATTGAGCACTGGAGCAACCCACCATGTGAGGCTTTGAAATTCTTTATGTATAACTTGTGGATGGATACTTTTAAGAATTCACTTTCAGTAACATAGGAGAGAGCAGGTCCTAATGACCTCTTGAGTTTTAGATTGTGAGATTCTCTGGTTTGCAATTCTCATTACTTTTTTTCAAACACACAATCCCTCTGCTGAGTTGTGGGGAAATGGGCAGGACAAAACCTCTCTGTATTAACAAACTCAGCATGGCAAGAGTTCAAGTAACTTGATAGAGAGCCATAATTTAATGTTAAATGTGGCCTTAAAGATCATTAGTTTGCCATGGAGATATTATATACTGTTGGATTTCTCTTATATGTCATCATATATAAAATTCCTACCATATGCCAATCACTTAGATTTATTTTTATCTTTAAATATATAATGGATTAATTGCTTCTTATATAGATAAATTCATTGGAAATACTTCCTGTATTTCTAATAAAATAACTTAAGGCTAGAGGATTTTCTTATTTATCTAGGTATAGACCTCAGTCTTTTTTTTTGCCCTTTGGAGGGCAGTTGGGGTTAAGTAACTTGCCCAAGGTTACATGGCTAGTTTTTTTGTGTGGGTGTTAAGTGTCTGAGGCTGGAACCGAACTCAGGTCCTCCTGACTCCAGGCCGGTGCTTTTACTCACTGCGCCATCTAGCCGCCCCTATATACCTCAGTCTTATCCAAATAGACTCTATTCTTCACAAAAAATTCATAATCATTTATTGTTTGGCTGTGTTCTTTAAACAAATAGCTATGACATTTGTCGAGTGTTTTCTGGTTTGTAAGATATAAACCCTCTTCTATAGATGAAGAAAATGTTTCCTAGACACGTTAAAATAACTTGCCCCCAATATCACTGAGGTAGTAAAAATGGCAGCAGATCTTGGACTAGAAACTCAAGCTTCTTGACTTGTTCTTATTTTATCATGCTGAAGTATTGTGAAGCAGTTTATGCTTTGTAGTTTTTTCTGAAAGTTCAGGAGAGTGGTCTCACTAATATTCATATTTATAACTTCTATAGATTGTACACATAAACACATAAAATATCCTTGCCATGTGTATAATATTATAAATGCTCAAGAGTTTGGGAGGAACCTCAGAGGTATTTAGTTCATCTTGCCTGTACCCAGACTGAGAAATCCTCCTACAGCATGCCTGACTTTCAGTCTCTGCCTGAAGTGCAGGGAGCTCATTATATTATGAAGCACTCTATTTTGCATTAAGAAGCTCCATTTATTAGGAAGATGTTCTTAAATGAAACCTAAATTTGTTCCTTTGCGACCTCTACCCATTTTTTCTACTTTTTCTGTCTGAAACTATATAGAAAAAGTCAATTTCCTTCTGTGATGTAATTGTTTTAAAATATATCAGCTGTCATGATTACTTCTGCTTTAGTCTTTTTTCTCTAGACCAGAGTTGTGCTTGGTTTTTCAGGCCTTTTTCTGGTCAACTTTCGCTGGTGCTTTTTATTTTGTGTCCTTGTTAAAATGTGTAATTCAGATGTTCCTAAACCTACCACATAGCTTGAGGGTCCATTGGACAGGGAAAGATAGTATGAGAATGTAATGACCAATATTGTAAGACTCTTCTTTTGGGTAAATATACACTGTGTATGTGCACCCAAACTTGCATGTTTGATGCATCTTTAGCTAAACATTTGTATAGTATTCATAGGCTTTCATACCTCAATAATAAAAAAAACCACAGTATTTCAACCAATTAAGATTTGTTTTGTATGTAGATTGGCAGTTTTAAATTTTTTTTCTTTTTGACTTGATCGCAAATATTGCTAACTTAAAAACTCTTATGTACTCTTAAGGATCTTTTAAAGGAAAAGAAAGGGCTGCAATAGAACCTGATAGACCTTAACTGTAATGGTGCTAGTGAGTAACACTACATTTAGTTGTACAATGTAATTTTTAATGAACTAGTACTGAATGAGGGCAGTATTATAATTTTTCGTGAAATTATATTATATGACAAGGTTGGCATTATGCGATAAGTACCCAAGAAATGTTAACCTGCTTGTAATAAATACAATTAATAATGTACATAAAAGAATGAAATTAAGCTAATTTCTATCAGAAAGATTTATTAATGAACAGCAAGTGGACAGCATAGATTTGATGACAGGAAGGTTGTATCCAATCTGAATTACTGAGTGACCTAGGAAGCTTGCTCAGAGGGATTACAGAATAATTATGTTAATATGCAATTATCACCTCATTTCTTCTGTAGTAACCTCAAGATGTAGTGTAGTAAGGGTGTTATAGCAAGTGCTGATAGTTTGCAAAAATACTGATGTTTGAGATTTCTGAGACAATAAGTCTAGCTTGAGGCATATAAGTGATGATCTGTCATCTTGAAGACAGATCTGACCTTTGTACTTCTCTTTTAATGCTTACAGTGTATGACTACAGGCACTTATAGCTGCAGAACTAATTATGATTTTCTAGAACCTGAAATATGTTTTTATATGTATATTAAAAATCCCATTTGCAACTTTTTACCCACTTATGTGAATTAAAAAAAATTCTACTTGAAAAAAGACAAACTTTTAATCAAATGATTCCTTATGGATGAAACTTAACTGGTAATATACAAATATAATTTGATAATGACATCCTTATTTATAGTAATCCAATTGATTAAGTAGTTTAATTGAACTTTGAGGTACCATATTTAAATTAATTGTATATTTGTAATATACATATTTTAATTTAAACTAGTTGGAAATTGTGTCAGCTTTTTGAATCAAGTTTTAAGAGTTGATTTCAAATATTCTTTGTTGTTTGGCAGCACAGAAAACTACAGATGTTGATAGAGTTATACTTATTTGCTTATTGTACAGTAGTCAGTGAATTAGGTTTGGTTTTTTCCTTTCTCCCACTGTTAGAATTACATAGCGTTACATATTGCATAAGCATTAGTGATAGACATATAAGGAATAATCCTTTGTAAATGATAAACATTTTTGTTTGTTGATTGCACCAAATTTTGAAGATGCTGTGGCTATCATTCCTTTTCAGTGGCATCATTTATTCTAACAATATAAAAATGCAAATTCTAAAAATGTACTGTTAAAATTTTTGTTTAAAATAATATGTATTTATATATATATATTTTGCTGAAACTGTTTACTGAATCAATTCAATTTTCTTATGTTTTCCTTCTATTTGTAAAGATTTTGTGCCTGGAAGAATCTTATTTTAAAAAAGAATAGCTTGGATATGTGGGAAGATTATTAATTTGCAGTGAATTAGCCATCTTTGCTTATGCATAATAATTACCTAACAGGTGAAAGAACAAACTCTTGAGCTATGTCATTTTACAGTTCAGCAGATACTCTAACTAGAGGTAGGTGTTATAAACCTCAACTTTTAGGGAAAGAATTCTGTTTGTATTTTGCAGATTAAAAGATGGATTACGAACATTTATTTTAATATATATTTGAGCAAAACAGTGTGCTATCTTTTGAATGTAAACTTGTGGAAGGCTTTCATGAAACCATTCTGATAATGAGGACTGCAGTCTCCAAGTCGACATGATATTTTCATGGTTTGCCACCCTGCTGTTCAGGGGGTACCACTGAAGTTGCTTTAAATGGGAAGCGTCTGTTCCTTCTCTGAACTCCTAACACCAGAACAGATGGGTAGAACATGGAACATGGAAGGTTTTACCTCAGAGGTGGTAACAGTGAAGCCACTCATTAACACTGAATTTACCACTTCGTTAGCAACGTTGCTTCCTGTTGAGAAAAGCTAATATAGGCTCTCAAATTGACTGAGCATATATTTGTCTACCCCCATTATTAGTAATAAACTAGAACACGTAGTATAAATCTTCTACACCCAAATATGTGTATTGTGTGTGCACACATGCATCATATTTATTTAAACAAAATATCCTTAATGCCACCTCTGAAAGATTTGGGATGTTATTGCCCTTGTGAGGGATGTTTGACTTAATGTTGGGAGCAATCACTGAATGGGTAATAGTAATACAGCCATTGAATTTGGTTTTCATTTTACTGACATTTGCAGTACTCCTTCCTAACACATGTTTGTGCTGCCCATTTTTAACTTCTGTGTATGTGATGTAGAAACTCCTGCTGGGTGCTGCATTAGCACCATTTTGGGGTGATAGCATTGAATATGATCTTATTGAAAGTCTATTTTTATTTCCATGGAAATTTGCCAATCTCTCAACAGCAGAGAACTTTGATGGGGGTGGTCACAAAATGATTGGTCTAACATGTTGAATTTAAAGAAGTAAATATTTTTAATAAAATCATGTTAGTATCTTACATTATCCATTTTTCACATAAATGTACATTTATTTTAGGTTATGGGAAGGAATGGGATCACTAAGTGCTTAATACTTAATTATAAAATTTGTGAAAGAAAAGTAGACATAGAGATTTTCCTTTCATTTTCCCAGTTTTGTTTTGATTCATTATGAAATTTGCCATAAAATTGTTATTTATGTCAGTTGTTTTTTTTTCATGTAAAAATAAAATTGTAGTCTGTGGTCTTTGATACTTTTACATAGAAATAAGTAATTTTATACAAATAAAATTGTATATGCTAGAAAGCTTAGAGGTTAATCTTTGTCAGATAATGCACTTTGTACTATTTCTCTAAGAACTCGCTATTTATGCAAATGTAGACTAATTTTTAATCAGAAGTCTATTTTTGTGTTAGAGAACTGAATTTGGAACCAGTAGACAGATTTAAAACCCAGCTCTGCCACTCTGATTCTGTGCAATTTCTACATCTGTAAAACGAGGGGTTGCATCTAAAGCCATGATTTTTAACCTGGGGTTCACATACCTCAAGTGATTTTTGGATAGATTTTAAGAGACTTGTGAACTTAGATGGGGAAAAATTTTTACACTTTAATTTTCACTAATCTTGAACTGGAAATTTAGCATTTTCTCCAGTTATGAACATAAGGCAACAAACCATTTCTCCAGATTTTCATAAGGATGCATGACAAAAATTCAGTTTTAAGAACCCCTGCTTTAGATAGTCTATTTAAAGTAACTTTCAGTTCTAAATCTCTGATCTTAGATTTGGAAACATTAGAAGGTTAGGTCAAATCTTAACTTTACAAGTATAACTAGTCATGCTTTATTTTTATCATTAATACAAATTTTGTGTTAATGCATACATTTGTATATTTTTCACTTTGTTTCAAATCTAAACTGTGCTTAGTTTTAAAGTACCTTCTAACAGAACGCACTACAATGAATTGCAAATACAAACACTAAATATTTGTATACTATTAAATTCATGTCTGCTTACAAATAAGTACACTCAGCTCAGTACATTATTAATCTTTTATAGCAGTACAAAAATCTATTAGGTCAGGTATTATCAACTATTGGCTGTTTTAGGTATTTCATCCGTGCGTTCTGAAATTATTTGTAGGTGTCTGTTACCAAATCAACAAGAATCAATGTAAAAAAAATAGGACTTTGGTCACTTGAAGTGCATACTTTATCATGTAGGTAAAAAAATATTGTCATTAAAGTGATTATTGAGTATCTGGGTTTTTTTTTTTTGCATTTTGTTTGTTTTGGCAATGTAGCTCCATTAGTAAATCCAACAAATACACTGAAAAATGAATTGCCTAAATTTATTAGTAAATAAGAAAACAGCATTCATTAAGTTAATTCACCATAAATATTTTATAGTTTTTAGGACAGTGGTTAGGTTTCCTAAATTGAAAAATTGAAAGAGTACACAGTGATTTAATTATAGGACCAATGTACTAAAGTATATAAAATCTCATTAATTTAGGCTTAAGTAATTTTGAATTTGTGGTAATTTGGATAAAAGTTGAATTTGTAACCAGCAAAATCATGAGAAAAAATTGCAGAGTTAACTCTCAATGAGATATCTTAAAAAATACTATTTACATCTAAACAATTGACATGCCTATAAAAACCATCTTTTACACAATCATTAAAGAATCCCTAGTGTACCCCAGATGCTTTTGTTATTCTCATCCAGGTATGTTCTTGAAAGAATTAGAACTCTAGTTTGTTTTAAAAATTAATTTTAGTTGCTAATCTTAAGCGTATCTAAATTAGT
This sequence comes from Petaurus breviceps papuanus, assembly GCF_028583685.1. Taxonomy (NCBI): domain Eukaryota; kingdom Metazoa; phylum Chordata; class Mammalia; order Diprotodontia; family Petauridae; genus Petaurus; species Petaurus breviceps. The sequence continues at coordinate 1,459,766 of NW_027185854.1, forward strand.
GGTGGGAAAATTGTATTTTTCATGCCGCTTGCATTTTGTCTCTGTCCTTTTATTTTCTCTTAAGTATTATAATAACTTAGGGATTTTCTTAATCATATGCATATAAAACACTTAGGATATCCTATATAACAAATTCAGTCTTTTGGATTTTAATGTTATAGAAGAATATAACATCTTTTAAATGGTTTTTAGTATTTTAAAATAAGCAAAATATTTAAATAATAAAGATGAAGATTTTAATAGATATAAAGTTTTTTCTGCACACTTAAAATCTAGTGCAGTGCATTTTAAAGATATTATTTCTTGCATACATATCTAATGGATTCTTTTCTTTTCTTTTTCTAGAGTAAATGTGTTTAATGGGCTTGCCAACAACAATATGGATGATTCGAAGATAAATACTGAGATTACTGGTGCTAAAGAAGAACTTCTAAATGACACCAATTTCATCTCTGAGAAAGAGAGTGGTGTTCTTAAACCACAAGAGTGTCAAATGTCATTTCAGAAAAACAATACACTGACTCTGCCTGAAGAGCTATCCAGGGACAGATCTGAAAAAGCCTTAAGCGGAGGCCAGTCTACCCTATTTATCCATGCTGGTGCTCCTACGGTTTCTAGTGAAAAGTTTATCTTGCCTAAAGGAACTGCTGTTAATGGACCAGTTTCACACTCCTTAACTAAGACTTCCATTATGAGTAAAGGCAGCATTTCATTAACCGCTGGACAGCCCACGAGTCAGCAAACAACAGATTCCTGTTCAACTTTGAAAGTGGCACATGATCCCCAGCTGTCCACAAAAACTACACCACAAAATTCAAATCAACACCAAGTTTTATTTTTGTTACCTGATGTAGCACAGACTAAAAATCCCATCCATTCCATTAAGAAACCTACCTCTGCTTCAGTTGGTTGTGATAAACAAAAATCAGTAGGGAGTAGTGTGAAGTCAGATAGCACTTTAATAAATCAAGTAGAGGAGTGTGAGGAGAGTGAAAGTTTATTAGCAAAAGATGATTGTGTCAAAACATTAACAGGTATTTCCTCAGGTACAGATGATTTCCGATCAGGAAATGATGCAAACTGGGATCCACAAAAAGAGTTTATCCAGTTTCTTATGACAAATGAAGAAACAACAGAAAAGTCTCCAGTTCACTGTAAAGTAGGGTTTGAGAAAAAGAGAAAAAGAAAAATGGATGTAAGCAAGATAACTCGCTATACTGAGGATTGTTTTAGTGAATCAAATTATATGACCACTAAATCAAAACTCCTAAATGTAGAATTTCTGGAGCAAAGTGAAGAACTACAAATAACAGAACCACAGAAATACCCATTGTCAAAAGTAAAGCCTGAATCGGCAGATGAAGACTTAGATGATGTGGATGCTATTCAACAACTGATTTATAGCCCAGGTAAATGTGGAGAAGAGAGTTCACCTGTTCATACAAGCACTTTTCTTTCAAATACTTTAAAAAAGAAATGTGAAGAGAGTGATTCTGAGTCACCTGCTACTTTTAGCACTGAAGAGCCATCCTTCTACCCCTGTACAAAGTGCAATGTGAATTTTAGGGAGAAAAAGCACCTCCATAGGCATATGATGTATCATTTAGATGGGAATAGTCATTTCCGCCACCTCAACGTTCCGCGACCGTATGCTTGTAGAGAATGTGGGCGAACATTTCGTGATCGAAATTCCCTTCTGAAGCACATGATTATTCACCAGGAAAGAAGGCAGAAATTGATGGAGGAAATTCGTGAGTTAAAAGAACTTCAGGATGAAGGGAGGAGTGCACGGTTACAGTGCCCACAGTGTGTGTTTGGCACCAATTGTCCCAAAACTTTTGTACAACATGCTAAAACTCATGAAAAAGATAAAAGATACTACTGCTGTGAGGAGTGTAATTTTATGGCAGTGACTGAAAATGAATTGGAGTGCCACCGAGGAATTGCTCATGGAGCAGCAGTGAAATGTTCAATCCCTAATTCTGATCTAGCTCAGAGAAAAACGCAAAAAAAGACTTCTGTGAAAGACCCTTTGACAGAATCTTCCAAAAAACCAGCCACGCACACATGCAAGTTGTGTGCTTTTACTACATCGGCTAGAAGTATTTTAAAAAAACACATGGAATATTTGCATCCATCATCATGTGTTGATCCATTTGGGAGGCCACTACGATTGGAAAAAAAAGGGGACATTCTTGAAGAACCTTTAGATTTTGGTAGAACTAAGTCCTTAGTTAAGGAGCAGATATCCACATTTCCAAAGAACTCTGTTTTAAAACAAGATGTAAAACGGACATTTTCATCAGCATCTCAATCAAGCAGTTTTTCAAAACTCCATAAGAGGACAAATAGAATACAAAAAGCTCGCAAAAGTGTCTCCCAGGCAGGTGTAAATGTGTGCAATCAAAATAATTCTCCTCATAAGACTGTTATGATTAAAAACAGCATTGACCAAAAACCTAAATATTTCCATCAGACAGGGAAACAAAAATCTAGTGTCAAAACAAGTAGTAACTATTTATATAGACACAAATATGAAAATTATAGAATGATTAAAAAGTCAAGTGATCCATATCCTTTGCATTTAAAAAAGGAAGATGCTAGTTCTCTACATATGTTTTCATCATCAGATAGTTCCCACAACAATTGTTTTATTATGGATTCTCATAATATTGATCCAAAAAGAACAGACGATTTCAAAGACTATAGGCGTGTCGCTGTAAAAAGAGTAGTTAATGAGTCTAAGTTGGAAAGTTCTGTTGCAGGAGAGGATTTAGACTGCTATCCAGATTTTTTGCATAAAATGACTGTTGTTGTTTTGCAAAAGTTGAATTCTGCTGAAAAAAAAGATAGCTATGAAACAGAGGATGACAGTTCATGGGATAATGTTGAACTGTGTGACTATACTGCACAGTCGGTGGAAGAGGAATCTTACAGTGATGTTAATCGGGAAAATGTAAACTTATTCCCACTCTTTAAAAATAAAGTAGAGGGCCAGGAAGCTGGAGAAAACCTTAGTTTTGAGCAAAATGATGGGTTTTTTTTTGAATATTATGAAGATGCTGAAACTAGCAACTACTTACATGAGATACATGATCCTCAACATTTAGAAAATGCAGAAACGGCATTGCCAAAGCATAACTCAGTTTTCCATTGGACTGATTTATCTCTAGAGAAAAAATCTTGTCCATACTGTCCAGCAACATTTGAAACTGGTGTTGGGCTGTCCAATCATGTCCGCGGGCATCTACATAGAGCAGGTTTAAGCTATGAAGCCAGGCATGTTGTTTCTCCAGAGCAAATAGCCACAAGTGATAAAATGCAACACTTCAAAAGGACGGGCACAGGAACACCTGTGAAACGAGTTAGAAAAGGTGAGCTTTGGGGTGGGCGGGCAGGAATTGCTGCTGTGTGTATGGTCACACTAAATGAATGTGAAAAAGATTTTGCTTTGCTTTTGTTTCTGTTTCTTTTTATGAGAGCATGCAATATCCTATTTTCCAGAGTACTTGATTTTAGGGTAAATAGACTAGCAATTTTAAAAAGTCTTTGACACGTCACATTTTTTTCCCCTCTAGCTATAGAGAAGTCTGAATCTGCTTCTGAGCATACTTGTCAGCTCTGTGGTGGTTGGTTTGATACTAAAATTGGGTTATCAAATCATGTGAGAGGACACCTGAAAAGACTTGGAAAAACTAAATGGGATGCTCATAAATCTCCAATATGTATTCTAAATGAGATGATGCAAAATGAAGAAAAATATGCAAAAATTTTAAAGGCATTGAACAGTCGCAGGATTATTCCCAGACCATTTGTAGCTCAGAAACTTGCATCAAGTGATGACTTTTTATCTGAAAATGTTATACCTCTTGAAGCATACCGTAATGGCCTAAAGACTGAAGCTGTATCAGTGTCTGCATCAGGGGAAGAAAGGCTGAGTTTCCTAAGTGAATCTGATGAAACAAAAGCAGAACTGTCCAGTGGGAAAAAAAATCAGTCTCTAACTCTGATAGAACTTCTGAAAAATAAAAGATTGGGAGAAGAAAGGAATCCTGATATTTCTCCTCAAAAGATCCATAATCAAACTGCAAGAAAAAGATTTGTTCAGAAATGTGTTCTCCCATTAGATGAAGATGGTCCATTGATGTATCAGCCACAAAAAATGGATTTCACTGTGCAATCAGGTAAGAAGAAGCTTAAATTTAAATGTATATTTTAAATGCAGTTTTATATATGCTTGCTAGAATATACAGAATTAAGAAAATTTCACTTGGGACTCCCTGTTCTGTCTAAGCCTATCTTCTTTAAAAAGCACTACTGAATGAATAATTATAAAGCATACTAATATGTCTATGAAAACAAATTAGTGCCCATCAACAACTTGAATTATATTTGTTCCCAAATCTTTCCGAGATTCTGTTTTGAATACTTTGAATAGTTGAAGGGATGGTATTGGGGAGAGAAGGGCAGGGGGGGACAGCTGTTTTTAGAAGATCTCATTGGTGCAAAATCAATATTTTACCCAAAAGACATACCAATGTGACATTATTTCTTCTGTTATGAAGATTAATAGGTTATTCACATCACCACTGATCCCCTTTTGTCCCTATTATCAAAAGGGAAAAAACCCCACATACGTTTTAAACTTGGAATGTTTATTGTCTAGTGTATGCAGTGCTATTTCACAGAATCAGAATCTCTATCATTAATTTTTGGTTCTAGATCTTACATTAGTGTTGTAATGAACAAGAATGTATGTCACCAATTGTTTCTTCCTTCTAACAGAGTATTTTGTATATTTTGGCAAAAGACAACTAATATAAGTCAGCCTTGCTTTTGGGGAGAATTTGTTTTCATAACTTAGACGGTGAAAATCATTCCAGGTCATAGTTTGGATATATTAGATTTCATATAGAAGTTAATATTGAAAGTAAGCTTAATAGTTGTTAAAATAAATGGAGTACTAAAATAATAATAATAATGGTAATAATAGAAATTCATTCTCAAATTGCTGAAAAACATAATGTTGAACTATTTGCCTGGAGCAGAAATTGAATTACTTAAGATAAATGCAGACCTTAATGTTTTAAAAGTTGGTTGCTGTCTGATAGGCTTTCAATCTAATTAGTTTTGATATTCTCTTCACATTATGTATTGGGTGGGTGTCTGCTTTATTAGTTGACTATTGACAAAGGTAGGTAATTTACTTTCTGAAAAGAAAGTGGGATTTTTTTGTTGGTATTAGAATGAAGTTGCTGAAACCATTTGAAATATTTTGGTAGAGAAAGGGTTGTCTGATAACTTAGGAGTTACCTATTGTCTCAGCATCTTTTTTCTTGTGATGACTAATATGTTAGCTTGTTGTTCATTTATTTAGCACAAAGATTTTAGCAAAAAAAACAAAACAAAAAAAAAAACCAAACAACAAACCCAAAAAACAAACAACCTCAAAACTTTAAACCATTAACTTTCATTATTGATTGCGCATCCAAAGTAATGAACATAAAATACCCTGAATAAAATGTTGTGTCTAACAGCTGTTCAGTGGTGTGTTTTACCACCTTTTCTTCCAGCCTTCATCAGAAGCCTAATTTAGTATTGAGCCTTTTACAGTTTTGTGGGTAAAACACTTTAATTACCACTTTGTCAGCTAGACTTTTAAATTCTCTTTATTGGTAATGTTTTAAGCTTTGAAACTTCTCAACAGAATTGTGCTATTCAAATCACAAGATTGTATTTTAGGTTTAGGGAATGATCTGTGTAACATAGAAATCTGAAGGAAAGTGATAATAGGTGTTAAATTCAGAGGAGCTGAGAAGTTCAAGGCTCTTCCCTTTTCAAAAGAAAATGGGCTGGCTCTAAGTACACCAGAGCTCATTATGGCTAACTTAACACCCCACCCCCTTCCCATTTGAATTATGCTAATGCAGTAAGCATCATGCTAGGGGATCATGGATTTAAAGGCATCAGAGATCTCAGAAGTTATCAGGTCCAATCCAGTTCTTTCATGGAGGAAGAGAGTTGAGGTGACTCCAAGCTCATGCAGCAAAGTAGGTGGGATAGCAGGGATTTCAATGTAGTCTTGTCTGCCTCTTAGGAGGTCTAGAGATTGATACACCATTTCCAACTCACTCAGATCATCTTTATGGGATTCCTACTTTTCCCATTCCATTTCTTAAAAGAACTATATTTTAGTTTTCTTTAGAAAAAATATTCCTGTGAAACTTAGACCATTTGCAATATGCTTACAAGTGCACTTAATTTTTCCCACAGCACTTGAGTAATTATGCACATAAGAGGATCACCCTTTTGATGGGTACAGGTATGTTTATTGTAGATACCAGCAGCAAGTCAAGTTTGATAAAATCTTTTTCTCTTAATACACTTGCAAATAGATAGATAATTTTCTTTGATAAGCAGTGATTGAATTTGAACACATACTAAGCTTGAATAGCCCGCATACTGACATGTATCTTCTCCCTCCTTTCCCCATTTGGTTGTAGTTTACTTGTTTTGAGTATCAACCTGATTGTGGGTTGTGTAACTACAAAATCAATTACAATTTTTATAACCTTCTGCAATGAACTTATAATGAAAATAATTTTATTTGCATATTCCAGAGAGGTGAATCTCTTTGTTAAAATATGATGTAGCTTTGTTGCCAGAAAATTAGGGGAATTATTTTGAAACCACAAAATGGGAACAAATTGGTTCAATGTTTGG